>NC_087476.1:91077070-91380404 GCF_036417665.1 Passer domesticus
AAGATGCAGAAGTTCACCAGAAGAAATGCTTTCAGTTTTGAGTTACCACTTGAAATTGCTTCTTCCAAAGCTGCTCATTTCTCCTCTCTGTTCTGGTCTCTCATGGACCATGCTAGGCTGCACATCTCGCCATGCAGCCGGTGATGTCCTTTTCCCATGTTTACAGCATTTAGACTTTCCTATCATAATAATTTTTCCCAGAGGTCCACAGCAGTAGCACCAACCCAGTTTCCCTCAGTCCATACTTCCTGACTCATTCCAAGAACACCCATCTCTTAACATGGGAAAAGAAACTACCCTTGTGCCTTTAATTCTCCTATCTCATAAGCCATCACTAACTACACTTCTGCAGCTTCGAGTTTCACTACTTCTTTAAAAATTCACACTGTTGTAGGAGGCAACAGTATCACAACACCCCTATTGGAATCTGGCTTCCAGTTCCTTTAAAATAAATAATCACTTCATAAACCAGTAATTTTTGCAAGTCATATTTTGTAATTGTCAGAATATCTTCATACTTCAATGGTACCTTTCCTTTCTCTAATATATCTCCGCTTACACTCTGCTACATAATTATTTATTTTTTAATAAAACGTAAATTTCAAGTTTTCAAGCCTTCAAGGGGTTCTATGTAAATGTTAAGACAATTTAAATAAAACATAAAATGAAATACATGTTTAAAAATTAAAGAAACCTTTCTTATTCTGAATGATTAAATACCCTTAGAGATTTCTGATAGGCAGCACAGACAGTCCAAATGGAATTTTTATGTTTGAACTTTTCTACCATCCAAAAATATTATGTTGACTGAATTACCCCACATTACAGGGAGTATAAATACAAACACTGAATATTGAATGAAATCTCAGGCCTCTGCTTCCTTTAAAATTAAAAGCTTACATGCATTTTTGTGAGGACAAAACTCAAATTATTTCACAGAACAACAAATTACTTAGGCATTATTCTATTTCTTTTCCAAAAGAGTTAAGGCATGAGTCATGCTTAATGAAAAAAGGGGAATATAGGAGTGGTGTGATCATTGTGGACAACAGAAAACAAATTCATTGTTTTTGCATTTGCTTTCCTCTTGCATTTGCCACATTTTAGACTTCTATTCACAGCTGAACTATCTTCTACATTAGACAATTCACCATAAACAAGAAAAAGTATAGTATTTGTTTGACTGGGGTTTTTTCCCAGTAATAGATAACTCTGTTTCCTAGTATTTAGAAAATTCCATACACTATGAGCTTACTCCCAGACCTATGGAAATCAAAACAGCATTGCTGTCATTTACACCTGATGT
The DNA here is from genome assembly GCF_036417665.1 of Passer domesticus. Lineage (NCBI taxonomy): Eukaryota > Metazoa > Chordata > Aves > Passeriformes > Passeridae > Passer > Passer domesticus. Next base: position 91,078,377 of record NC_087476.1, read on the forward strand.
CATGTGAAGCTTTTAGCACTGCATTTTCCTCACTCTCTCAAGCTAATGTACTGGTCATTCATGCAATAAAAAAGGTTCACTTTTGCTTTTTAAATAAAATTAATTTAAAATTATAGAATTATCTTTATGTTCAGTCCTTAAAACTTCAATTTTCTCCCACAAGAAAGGTCTAAGACCAACTGAAACACACATAGTATTTTTCTTTACTGTGTCTGTTTACATCTCGAGCCTGTAGAATTACAGCTGCGTTTTGTTTCCTTAAAAAAGAAATTTATTCCTTGCTCTCTGTACTTACTAAAGCACTTCTTATTTGTAAGAATTTATGGTCTGTTTTACAGAGAAATACAGAAAAGCCCAGCACTAGTGAAAAAAAAATCTCTTTCCAAAATTAGCGCCATTTATTACATTTTAACTACAAATACATTATTAAAAGCATTATTGTGAACTAGCTGTCAAAGACATTCTTTTGTTTCCTTCCCAAATATTTTGGTCGTCTTTCAATGAAAATTATACATTGCCATCTATTGAATTAATTTGTTTTCAATTTAAGTATCATTCTCTGGTTCCTTATACAGCATTGATATTAATTGGAATAGGAAGGAGTTCTGCTACCTGGTTCTATATTTCTACTTTTCAGTTGTCCAGAATACATATAAATAATGCTTAAATAGAATACATCTAAATAATGCTAAAATCTAATGGGTCAACATTTTTAATCTTTTATTGACATGAATGTCAACATATCAAGCCCCAGAACACTTCTTCTTTTTTTAACTTTTAAAACCTCTTGTTTTCTGAGACCCCTTCCAGCTCTAAAGCTTTTTGAAAGCTGTGATCTTTAAGAAGTGAAATAGTTTTCTTTCCCTTCCATAATTATATTTCTTTAGGTAAAGCATATGTAAGAAGTATGCCATTCAGGTAGAAAAATGTATTTTCCTTTCCATTTAGATGCTGGCTACACTTTTACTATTTTTATAAGCAGCCAACTTTCCTTTACTTTTCAGATTACTATGTTGGCTAACTTAATAAATGAACAGGTATTCCTATGCACCTCTGCTCGCTGTTTTTTCCAAGTTATCAAAATTGTTAGAAAAAGATCACTTCCAAAAAGGTAATAAGCTAAATTAATTCACAGAATCTTCCTTTTATTTATTCTTCCCTCTTTTAAAATATGCTAGAAGTCCTGCTTGCTGAGGGTGATTGACAACCAGCTTTGAAATCTTAGGAGCATCTTGGTGACAAGGAAATGCCTTTTATCATCTCTGTGAAAATTCTCCCAAATTCAGCTCTCTCACCAGCATTTATGCATGCTTTAGGGAAATCTAGAGCTTAACAGCTAAAATCTTTGAAACTCCCTCCACTATAAAGCATCCCAGGCCCCGGAGAACCCCAATTTCTCACCAGTATGTGCAGAGCAGCACCTCCCTCATACCTCTAAACAGTAGCAGCAGGATGTGGGCTTAGGAAATATTTTCCTGTCATTCCTATACTTCTTTTGAGTACAGTTATCACCTTAAATTAAAGCTCAAATTCCAGTCCAGTTTAATTCTACTACAGCTGTGGTATTAAGCACAGAAGTTGAGCAGCAATGAAGTGCTGAAAAGGTGAAAAAGACCCCACAGAGGTCTAAAATCAATTCCCAGTGAAGTATTGTAACACACAGCTAATATTCCTGTAATGTTCCTGCTCTCACTCTGTTCAGCCTCAAATGAGGAAACAAAGCATGATTAGAAAGCAAAATTAATATGCTGCATGGATAATTTTCTTGAGCATTTTAATGTTTTTGCATCTAATTTCAGGCACACTTGGTTTTATATTTGACAAAAATAAAAAAATACAAAGTTTTCTAAGTGACACAAAATTCCCCTTTCAAGATCTTAATTTACTGATATACACAATATGCATTCAGCAGAATATACAATACTTACAGAACTTAACCATCAGAATTCCAGCACTCTTTTTCCCACACTTTTACTTGACGTCAAATAAAACTACTCTCTTATTGAAAACTCCTTCTGCAACTTAAAATGCAGTAACTTCATGGTTTCTTAAAAAAACCTTTACCCAGGTAGCTGTATTTTGCAATGAAAAAAAAAAAAGAGTGTAAAATTCCCTACCATTGAAGCTTTCTATTTATTACTAAAAAATAGAAACAGGTGAAAATTAACCATAAAAGATACTTTGCATCAAGAATTGCTTACAGAATAGGAACGCAAAGTTTGATTCCTCTGCCTTGTTTTCAAAACATTTTTGACTGCAAAGGATTCTCTGTTGGAGTGAGTCGCTAACAAAGCAGCACTACAAGGATTATGCATGAACCATTTCAGTAGGGCACGAGTTAAATTTTCTGCCCATCTACTTCAGCTAGATATACGATCACAATTTGGCTATCTCATAGCTGTTAACACAGATATAAATGAAATATATATTACGGTGGATTATGGTAGTATTATAATAGTACAAGTTAAAAGGTTTGGTATTTTACAGATGGAGAACTGAAGTACAGGGTGAAAACAAGATAATAAAGATTGCTGTGAATCTAGCTCAGAAGTGCTCCTCATCACAGAAAGCTTTCAGAGAAGTGTGGAACAGAAAAACATAAACCAAGTATTTTACAACTAGTACTCTAACCACTTGTGCTGGGTTTTGAGGGTTTGGTTTTGTTTGTTTTTTAATTTTTTATTTATTTATACTTCAAGCTTTAAAATTATTATTAATCTAAAATTCACTTGAAATGGATACCACCACCAAAATGAAAAATTCCCATAAATATAACACCATCAACATGAAAACCTCCCATATATATACCCCCACATAATTTTCCATATCATCAGCTTTGCAATAGAAGAGAAAGAATAGAAAATAAAAAATAAATCGTGTGGGTGGGAAAAAAGGTACAGGGAATAAGGAAAAAAAAAAAGGCAAAAGGAGAAAGTAGTGCAGTGATTTAGGAAAAAAAAAAAGTGATTTGTTGTCAAATAACCAAAGAAAAGAAATAAAGGGAGAGAAGTTTAGTAGATCTGCATAGAAAATGAGAAAGTGGAAAGAGAGAAATAAAGAACAGACAAGATGCAAGCAGGAATGAAAAATTACAAACAGGTAAAATAACAAAGCCAAAATGACAGAGGAAGAAAGGTGGAGGAATGGGAAAATAAAACAACATGTGACGTGCAAAAAAGTAGTTCAGATCTGAGAAAAAAGCAATGTCAACAGAGCAAAGAGATAAAAGAGAAAACAGTGATGTCTGATGGGTGGAAATATCCATATTTGCAGGTGAAAATCTGCACGACCTAGAGAACACAGCTAGTTATATTCCAGGAGAGGCAAGACACTTCCCACAATTAGCATTTATTTTTGCATTTATATTTTATATTTATTGTTATTTTTCCTTTAGGTGGGAAGACAGAGGTAATTATTTATTCAGATCCTAGAATTCCAAAGGACGTGGATTTCTCTTATCTATTCAGGCACTTTCCCTCCTTCTCTCCCTGACACACTGGCTCAATGACTTGCTCTAGTAAAATGGACCGCCTTCCCTGCAGTATATTAAAGTATTTCATTCTAGAAAAATCAGATTTTTTGTTTTGTTTTGAAACAGCTCTCATAACTTTACCAAATAAAAAAGCAGCTAGAACCCAGAAAAAAATCTACTATGATCTCAGTTTGCAGGAGTGCCTAACATGTCAACAACAAAAGAAAATTGTCTGTGTAGGGTCAAGAACTCCCCTAAAACCTTTCGGATATTAGTGTCTTTAGAAAGTTTGCTTAGGAATGGTTCTGGTATCATTTACAGAGCCAACTCTAAAAAAAAAAAAGGAAAAATAGACACTGTGAAATCAGAGGAAATGGATATGCTTCGAGACCAAGGTATCTTTCCTTCACACACCCAGTAAGAGGGCTAAGAATTCACAGAAAAGGCACAGATTAACCAGCAGGGAGCATGTCAGTCTGTTCTGCTCACTCCAGCAAGGCCTCAAACAAGTTTCTCCAGGCATAAAGAAACACAATTATTCAAAACTAAATTTCTTGCACTTCTTTGCGGCACTTCTGAGACCTCCCACTGTCACAGACGAGCTGTTTTCTAGGCTCACGTGTAATGTATGATGTAGGTGTTGCTATGTTTCCACAGTTGTCATACAATCCACAAAATAGGTAACTTTCTGCATTTTGCCAAGACTAAATGAGTATTAGTCTGGCTGGTAAAGATATTTTCATTCAGCCACAGCGCCAGCCGTAAGAGCTAAGCAAGAGCTTATGAGGATGAGAAAACAGTGGCCAAGCTGCATAAGGGCTCCTAAGACCTGGAGCACAGCAAACAGCAGGAGTGGAACTGCTCTTCCAAGTCATCCACCCAAACAAACAGCCCTGAACAATCCAGGAACAATCATTCTCAACACACTGAGCTTCCCAAAACACTATCTGGAAAATCATGTTGTCATGGTCTTATACTCACAATAATAAAGCTACTAGCCATTGGCACAGAGTGAAAATATGCCTATCCATCACAATTTTTTTTCTGATAGACCTTTCTTATACTAGAAAAAAATTATATATCTAATTTTAAATTACTGTTTGGTGCTGCTTGCCAAGTAAGAGACTTAAAGGTGGTGCAGAGCAGTTAATTAGCAATCAAAGTCTGACAGCTACAGCTGCAAAATGTTTGTATGATAATTTCAAATTTGAAAATTATTTATTTCACTCTACATGAAATTAGTGCACACTCATTAGAAAGTCAGTGATTATCCTGAAACTACAAGAACATTTTGGTAACTGTGCTACAGCAGCAGAAATATACAACACATGTCTCCAAGCCAATTACCATCACACCCTTCCTCGTAATTTGGTGTCAGTGAAGTTTTTAGATCTTAGCCTTACAGTTGAAAATGCATTCAGTGGAACAATGTTTAACATGGTTCACAATTAGAATGTTGCTGCATCCTGCATTAAATACACATGACCTTCCAGCGTAGCACTTCCATTGTTACAAACAAACACACAAACAAAACCACCAACCAGCCAAAAAAAATTTTAAAAAACCAAAAAACCACCAAAAAAAAAGCACCCACAAAGAAACCCGCAAAACCAAACAGTACCAGCATGAAAAAAACCTCAAACCCAATTCCAAATAAACAAATAATACAAGGAGCAAAAGAGATCCAGAACACTTTGCTAACTGGTGCCATTCTACTATAGTATCATTGAAAAATTTATTTCAGCAAAATGAAAATGTGAAGACATGTATTTTTTCATTAGAAGCATATTAAAAATATACACACATAAATGTAAACACACACATATATGTAAACACACATATATACATATACACACACACCCCCACATGGTCATGTACCAGTAACCGGAACCATTTAAGGGTTATGAAATATTAAATATAATTAAGATTACAGTGAGGAAGTAATGTGCATGATGTTAGACATGCTGATGTTAGACAGCAAATATTGACCGTTGAAATTTAACCACTGAAAAGAGCCTTAATTTTCTTGTTATTCCAACTTTAATAATAAGTATGATAGCTTAGACAGCAAAAAGAAAAAAATACCCAAACCACAACCCCACAGCATTTGCCATCACTTTGCATTAACATTTTGACCAGTCAACAATTCAGCAGTGATGAAATGTGCAGTTTGATTCAAAGTAAGACAAGGCTATTTAAATAACTCAAAATAAGAAATGGTTATTGAAACATTAGAATTTTGATAAGCGATCACAGCTGCACTAGAATTAGTTTCTATAGCAACAGAGGAAATAATGTGGAGAATTGCACTGCAATACAAGATGGATTCCTTACAAACACTGATGTTCAAATAGAAAACTTCAAAATTATTCACCGTGTTAAAATATTTTTATTAAAATGATTTTTCATAGAGCCTATGTCTTGTACTTCATATATTGCATATTTTTGTTCTCTGGTATTCCATTCTAGTCTATCCATTCAAGTTTTCACACTTTTTCCCAATGCCTACCTTCCTATTTTAAAATTAGTTAAAGTGACTTATTCTAAAAAATACTGGATCTTTAAGTTCAAATTAATCTTCATTTTCAATTACTTGTTTGTTATCCCTACACAGAAGCACGTATTACATTTATTTTTCAAGCAGAGCCCTTGTGAGACAGCAGAGAATGCCTTGCACATACTATTCATAAAATGTATCACAGCTATGAGAATGAACATCACTATGGAACTTCAGAAACTTACAGTCATGTGAGACTTGCAGGAGCTTTTATCAGTGTGCAACTCTCATGTCCTAAGCATGATTAAGAAACCATTGCAAACCTATTAGTATTCATGGACTGAATACCCATAAGATGGTAAGATAAAGCCTTTCATCTGAGCCCATCTTTTAGATTTCAAGTGTTGCTCATTTCTAACACCAAGAGTTATTGTTTCATTGCATCATCCCCGATTCCAGCTATTTTTGGCAACTAATTAAAAGCATATGCCTGAACCTTTTATGTATTTTGCCCTTATAATGAGACCTATTACTCTGGCTTATTCCATCCTTTTGAGTTCCAAAGTATCTTTCGAGTTACCATGGATACAAGTGATATGCTTTCTCCCACAACTGCTTTGTGTGCCTTATCGAACACCAGAAAACTGGCACAGTAGGAATCTAAGCCATCTATACAGGATGAATATCTAACCTCTTCAAGTGTTTGCCTTCCTCTTCCCACCCGCACCCCCCCCCCCCCAAAAAAAAGCCATATACTACCATTTGTAATGACATAAACAAGCGGGAGGGGGGGGGGTTTCTGTCTGAAATCCAGGACTTTTCCTCAAAGAAAACAAAAGGAAAAAAAAGGCACAGACATAAATTAATTTAATCTGACCAACACTGAAACAGGTGGAAATGAAAAGGGGAATACATGATCATTCAGAGTTTGCTGCTTATTTTGAGTTGGCAGAGTTAAGTGTTTCTACATCAATACATCCATAGAAGATGTAAAACACGGCAAATCTCGATGAGCATTTCTAAAAGGAGTTGCAGAAACATTGCATGCAACTCTGAGATTATGCATAAACTAGAGTAAATAGAATTCCCCTAAACTCAATCTTTATACCAATTTCTTATGGACATTTTCAAATGCAGATTGCTTTCCAACAAGCTGGGAATAATATGTACTTATTCAGTGTAGAAGAGGGCAGTTAAACAGATTTTTCCCATTATGCTTTTTGTATCCTGACCTCTTCTTAAAAACAAAAGACTCTCACTGAGACAGCAAAATTTACACAGTATTCAAAAACCAAGTGCTGATAGCATAATCTGAATTTGTGTGAAAAGTAAAGGGGAATAACCAGAAGGAAAAACAAATTATTGTAATACAAACTTGACTCTGACTCAGAACTGTCTCCCAGATTTCAATGCATTAAATCATTGGAAAGACATCAACTGCGTAAATGAGTGTCATGGTGGCAACTAAGAGCAAGAAAGACAGTGACGACTGAGTAGACAAATGCTTCTCTTGCCTCTTTTCCTCAGTTAGCTAAACTTCTCTAAGTATTACAACAAAACACTCAAAAAAAAAAAACCACCAAAAAAACCCAAAAAAACCAAACATACTTGGCTTCTTCACATCCACAGGTTCAACCCTGCTTTAAAATGCAGAGAATTTGAAGTATAATATCTGAGCCAGAGACACTGATGCATAAACCCCAGACTCTTACCCTTGTTCGTATTATTAAACAACTGTATAATTTTGCAAGTTTTCCATAAAGTTCTTTACTTTAAGAAGCAAAAAAAATATTAAATATTTTCATTTTTCTAACAGTGTCAATGTAGGCTAGACTTACATTTCCCTGCATTTCCTTCAACCTTTAAATTTAACATCTAACTGTCTCAAACTTCCTTTTGGGGACAAAAAAATCCACGTAATGTTCTTACTCTGAACTTTTTTTTTTTTTTGGTCCCCTGAAAATTTCTTTTAAAAGAAAAAAGCTAGAAAAGCTAGAGAACAAGGAGAAGGAACTCAAAACTGACTGCTACATTGTGGCATTTATGCTAAAAAGCATCTGGAACAGTGGAGATATTTACAGAATGGCTCAGTACTCAAGCTATTAAATTTACTGTTACACATGCTATTATTTCGCCTCTGTGTAATATTCTCCTGGATTATCTTCACTGGGCACAAAAACACACAAGAGATTCCCTCAGTCCTCTCTGAGAAGAGTTAAAGCACAAAGTAGTCTTTTTTTGAGAAATAACCACTATTGTTACTATCCCTCTAAAGTTTTCCCTTTTCAAAATATTAAAGTTCTCTGGAAATTGCCACAGTAGTTCCCTAAACTTCTGTGGCCAACAGATTGCCTTTAATATTTATGGCAACTACTGTTGCTATTTCAAAAGATTGTCTTCTTCTAAAGTGCCTTCTCTTGAGAGGAAAGAAATGGCACCAGGACAAGGAGATGATTTGGAACAGTGATTCTTATAGCCAGTGAAGAGAATTTTGCTCTGAAAACAGTCAAGAGAGCAGCTATTCTCAAACAGCAGGATGATGAGTTTCTCTGAAGGAGAGCATTAGATGCCCGTCTCTTAACAGATTAACTATTCCTCAGTTAAGAGGGAAAATGATCATCAACACCAAGCATCTTTTCAAACTTTACCAGTGTTACCTAAGAATTAGTTATCTGCTGGCCACATTTTTGTGTGGGTATAAAATTCATGAACCAAGAGTTGAGAAGAAAAGAAAAAATACATCAGAGTAATATAATCAACGTCATTAACAAGAACAGCTTTTAAGTCATACATACACTTGCAAACTTTCATGGGATTATTGCTACATTAAGATCTAAGTAAATGAAAATTGTAAAGTCTGAGGAAAAGACATCATTATTCTCTCTCATTCTTATAACCTAAAAATAGTTCCATTCTGGCATTATATATAGCATTTAACAAAGCCAAATACAAAGGATTCCAAGAAAAATAGTTTTGAGAAGGTAGGTAAAAATTAATGTAAAATTGTACCAGTTTTCTGGTTTGTATCAATCAGATCAGAAAATAAGTGCAGTAGGATTTTTTAAATTTTTCATTTAATTCATCAAATTGCCACAAATGCTACAGATGCAACAGAAACACTTGGAAATAAATCTTTATAAAATGTAACATAGATGACATCGTACTTTTCACTCCGGAGTAGTGGGTTTTTTCTATTAAAATGCACAGGAAGAACTTGGGCAAAATTCTAAGATACTATTTTTAAATCTTACTAGCACAGTGCTGAGGATTTAAGAGCAAAGTTCAGAAGTCATTATTTCTGCTACCAAACTACCGACTGAGCAGAACACAGGGATAATCAAACAACTGATCAGATATAACCATGAAGAGAAAGCCACAGAAAGTTTGAGCAAAATCAAACACCATTACAAATCATATCTTCCTAGAAGATGTGAAGAAATTAGCCTGATCCCTAGAGTACATCTTGACTAATTTAAACCAGAACAGACACAACCCCTCTTTTTTGGCCAAAAGCCACAGGGCTGGGCCTGGCCTTTTGGTTGTGAGTGTGTTTTCTGGTACAGATGTCAATGCTTTGCAGCAGCCAACAGCAATCGTGTCACCTGTTCAAATCACACACATCAGCTGTATTTGTTCGGGCTGAGCAGTTTCAAAGGAAAGAAATTCACACCTGAAGTCAGCCTCTTGAAGACATGATCCTTTTGTAGTTTCATTCTCCAAGATTTGGATTTTTCAGATACACATGCTCTTATCAGCTCTATTTTTAACCTGCTGCTCATATAGGATACTTAAAATTCTGAACATGTTTACATTATCCATCCAGCAGGCTAATGGAACTGCATACCAGACAGTCATGCATAATTCAAATCAATATCCTCAGGCTTGCAACTCTTAAGTCAAAGCTGCCTTTAAATAAGCTGGGTGTGACTTTAACATGAATAAAATGTATCTAATTTTTAACCTTTATCTGGCAAACTGATATATTTGCAAAGGAATGTGATAAAACTTCTTTAAAAATTAAAACAATTAGGAAATCACAATAATTGAAAATATTTTACAAAATACTTTTAAGGACAAATTAAGAATGGTTCAACAAGACTGAAACCAAAGGTCAAAATGGAGAGCTGGGTCATTAGTATTTTTTTTCAAGTAAATTGTACAGATATATACAAAAAAGCACATGCTGTTGAACTACTAAGTGGTGAGAAGGTGAATGCAGCAAGATTTCCTATTTACAGATTTAAAGATCAGCTTTAATTGAATTGGGCATAGGTGAACACACAGAAAATCTTATAGCTAGTTAACCATGTCTGCTAGCTTCTCTCAAAGGACCAGAATCAAAATTTCCATAATAATTTTCCCTTAAGGGTTTCCTGTGTGCTTTCATGAGACCATGATTCCTTCATAGCAGATAATCTTCAGCTTCACTGAAATGACCAGAAGCATGGCAACAACATTAGCTAAGGATCTATTTCCAGATAAATACAGTGGAGGAAAGGTAATTGCAAAAAATCAACCCCACCCCCCAAAAAACCAAAAGCTTGACCCAAACTAAGAGGACACAAAGCAATAAAGTTACTTCAAGTTGTATAACATATCATGCTTACCCTTTCCCCAAGGAAAATATTCTAACAAATTCAAAAATTTAGGATAACTTCATAAGACATGTGTTCCAAATAGCAAATAAGAACTCATTTTGCAAGAAAACAAATTACAGATCTTTGCCTCCACAGAAGCTACAGACACAATTTTATATTGTTTACTCAGATACAATATAGTCTCCAATAATATACTCAAAGTAGCTATGAAAATAGTTATCCTAACAATAAAATACATGTTATCAGATTAAAATGGTAATACTATTCAACTTGCATAAGGACAAAATATTCATTAAACCATTCCAAGAGAATACTTACAAGATAGTTACAGCATGTCTATGAAACTTATACATATGCATAAGGAAAATAATCTACATTAGGTAACAAAACAGAAAAATAGTTCAGTTACAAAAAAACCCTAATGTATTTTTACTAAAGGGAAGGTTAAAATGTAATGTGCTCAGAATATAAACAAACACTCCTAATGGTAACCTCTCCTTAACCTACAGAGAAAGTGTACAACTGGGAGATAAACTTTAGTTTCAGACTAGAGTTAAAAATCCTCTGGTTTTAACCTGTAAAGAAAGGTAAGAAAAATGCTCCATTTATCCACAGCTGCTATGGAGGAAGAACTGGTCAGCCATTCTTTTGTAATATTCTTATGTAAAGTTCAAGATCAGGCTGGATGGGGCTTTGGACAACCTGATCTAGTGGTTGGAATCCCTGCCATGGCAGGGCTTTGGAGCTAGATGATCTTTACGGTCCCTTCCAACCCAAAACATTCTCTTATTCCATTCTATGAAAGCTGTTCTAGTTTTTACTTCTCATATTTGCCTAAACCACTCCATTGTGCTAGTCAAGCAGCATGACTATTCTCAGGAGGTAAGCAGAGTACTGGGTAAAATCCCTTTTCCCAATGTACCTAATAATGTCTACACAGAGATTTCCAGTCTACTATTCAATCTTGTTTCTTAGTCATTCCTTCCATGACAGAGCCATGAGCCCTCAGAATCAGCAAAAACACTTGGTTCATCAAGAAAATGATCTTTACAGCTGATATAGTACTATCTGTTGTGCTTATACCACAGAACAGTTCTACATTTTACGAATGTAGAGCATCTATTTTAAATATAAACTATTTCAGTCACTTTTTCAGGCTGTGAGCTTTTCCAAGATAACGATCTTATAAATTCCAGATTCAAATAGATAACAGAGGTATTAAAAGAGTAAGTTTACAATAAAATGGAAACTTTCCTGTTATCTTTAATGCATGATTTACATCACCTCGGAGATATCACATTGCTAAGGGTGACTTTCTTCAAAGCCTTCACATCAATGCAAGGGTATTTCTTCAAAGAATTCAAGATGCTGGCAGGAGGAACCTAATTTGAGAGAATTCTTTGCTTACTTGTACACATCATGAGAAAAGGCCTTTTCCCATTGGAAGACAGTTTTTCCTCCTCTTTGAAGCTGGTCAGAATTTTTTTCTGTGGAAAATCTTGTCATCATCCCTAACTCTGAGTTTTGTTACTAGGTTTTTTCTCTCAGCAGTAGATGATATGCATACTTAAATACCATCTTTTTCTCCCCAGCATCTCTGCTGCTCATCAGAGGGTAAACCCATGATTTCAGAATTACCCAAATTCATGCTATCAAGCACTTTCATGTGCTTCCTTTGGTTGAAAAGACTGTGTACAACTTTGATACTACCTATGTGGCTTTTAAACTCACAAGTCCTCAATATAAATCCATCCTATTCCAAACCGTGTTTCAACTCAGACTCAGATCTCCTTTGCATTTCAATCCCTGTTTATGTCTTGCCTCCTCCATAAGATTCCTCAAGAAAATTTCATGAGTAATACTAAATTGCACACATACTTTCTACCTGCATCTGTGAATTCAGCCTATTCCAGGACTCAAAAATTTGTGAGCATTATGCATGTCTGCTATTCATACACGTAAAGAAGCTAACCTCAACATGATCATAGCCCAATTGCTTACAAGAAAAGGTCCTTCTATCAGGAACTTCTCCCAAGACAAGGGTTATACTTTCTTGGGAAGGAAAAAAAAAATATGAATTCTGTAAAACTGAATAAAAGACAGAGCAAGAGTTAATCTTTAAATCACCTTAGTCTCTGCAACACTCAGTTGAGTATATTTTGTGGAAACACGCATCGTAATTTCAAGCACTTAAGAGAACTGTCTTCCACTATTACAGAAGAACAATAGAGATCTGTCATAATGCACTAGGAAGCTACTCAGAAAAATCCCACTAAATCCCAAGCAAAAACCTGGCTAAAGAAAAAACACAAGAAAACCCAAACCCACAGCATCACAAACACTAAGTAGGAAGCACTGCAAATCAGGTTAGACACTATTCTGCATGTCCTTGAATTTAAAATGTATCTTTTTGACAAAACTATTCTTAAATATTCCTTTGATATATAGCAATGGATTCAACAGCCACACTCCCCAGAAGCTTCAAAATCATAAGATGCCATCATTCTCCAATTTCTAAGGGCTGGGAGCCAATGAAGATTTGTGTCAATTAACCAGTGGAGGCAAACACACATGATCAGGAATCAGAACTTTGTATAATTAGTACTGCATCACTGCACTCTCCTGTACACTACAGGAAGATTCTTAATTACTCTTAGAGTAATTAAGAATAATAGAATAGAATAAAAATTGTGAGGGGTAGATGCCCATATAATACAAAAACAAGAATAAGGAAACTGGAGCAATTAAAGAAATACTGTAACTAAAAAATCCTCCAGAATCTCCAAAAAGTATATCAATAACATGAATTGATGGTACACAATTACTATCAGATAAGATACATGAGTATGAATATCAGGAGTATTCACAGCTGCAACATGATTCAGCCTTCAAAATACACTCTGAAGCATTTAGAAATGCTGCTCTGAAGGTGTCTTAAGACTTGTCTTAAATCTCTTCACTAAAGACCTTTTCAAAGTACCTTGGATGTACTATTTGAAGCCCTAAGCCTATCCAAAGTTGCAGGACAAAAAGAGTATTTACTTCCAACAGGCGTTACACCAGAGAAATCTCACAGGTAATCTCATAAAGACACCTAAGAAAAAAGTCGGTGGCCACCTTTTTCCTAAATACTCTTTTCACGGAACTTTATTTAAGGCCCATTAGAGCAAAAAGAAGAGAAATAACTATTTTATGACTGAGTATTCAACTGAGCTTTCAGGTCTCCAGTGTGAATACCAGCACACAATTCTTTTCCATGACAGACATATTTTTTGCCTGTAATTCTTAGCGTCTGAAGTTTACATGGAGACCAATTTTGAGAGAACTTTGTGGCCTTATTTTGCTGAAGACAATACAGCCATACAGAGGCCCTCACTATATAATTTCAAACAGTAAGTTTTCATTCACACTTGGCTTGAAAAGAGATCTACTTACATGCAATGATAGAAACTAAACTGCAAAACATGGTTATCATGGAATTCACTGAGTGATCCATTGCTCATCTCTCACCCTGTTCAAAGGCTTTCACCTCAGCTTGGTAAGTCTGAAGTAGGATCCTGCTTCTCAGAATGTATTTACTAATGAAAACTGGCCAGGCTGCTTAAACAGACTGGGGAGATTCACCTCTATACCACTTCTGAGATGCTTGTAAAAGAGCTTTTAGTGTTTACACTGGAAAGATACTATGAGGAAATCTCTATATATACTTTAAGTAATTCAGTGAAGAGACTTTTCCTGAGACATGAAAAACTAACAAGAAATAAAAAAAAAAGGCAAAAAGCTGCATAAAGAATTAGATCCAAGAGATTCCAGAAGAACAGTCGCCTTCACGTGCAAAGATTGACACTGAGGAACAAGGCAAACATATGTCCACAGACACATCAACATAAAGTGCCGAAAGCCTAGAGAAGAATAGAAGGGGAGAAGATAAACTACAAAAATAACCATATTCTACCTTCACAATATGGAAAAGATGGATAAAATCCAGTAGCATATGCCTGCTAGAGCAGCAGATTCTCATTTAAGAGAACTTATGTTTTCTCGCTGCCGTCTTTTAGTGCTCCCATATGTTTCAAAAAAACCTTGTGAAATGTAAGGCACTTGGGCCAATCTCAGAAATAACATGTCTTCAGCCAGAGGGCTTTATCAATTGAGAAGTTAGAAAAAGATTTTAAAACAGGCTGGAGATGGAATCTGTGGTTGTACTGAAGTGGTAAACTACAGCTAAATAAAGTATATCTAAGTATGCTAAATAAGCAAGTGAGCTTACTCCTTTTTCCTTCACAATGTGACTTATTTTGCTTCAAAATGGGATCAATTCTCCTTGCTAGCTCCTAATCAGGAATTTTGCACAGTTGTTAAAGAGGTAATGCTTTAAGTACATCACAAATTAAGTATGAAAAAACCCAAACTGTTTTCTTCTCCTCTTCTACCCTTCTCAGGGGATTCAGAGAATCTTGATTTCAGAAACAAAGAACCATCAATAATTTTTGACATCTGCCTGCAAAACTCTGATTTCAACATATTTCAAAATATAATCAATAGGATATAATGAAATGTAATTTAAATTTTAAAAGTTTTTAAAACTTCAATTTTTAGGAATTTAGGCGACACTTTCCTTAGAGAAAATATATTGCTATGATACTTATGGTGATACTAAAAACAGAACAACTTGTCAGTATAATGCTTGACTTTTCAAAGTTGAGGAAGCAGCCACTACTGGAGACAAAGAGGCCAATTCAATATAATACAGTATGTCTTTTTGAAATTCAAGTTATTAAGAAGGTATGGTCCATTTAAAATCTCAATATAGATACTAAAAAATGTTTCATGAAATACAAAGATTGCCAATTTTAATGCCAATTTTAAAAATAAAATTTTTACACTTCCTTATCCCTTAGTTTCCTATTTCAACTCATAAACTGTTTGTTAGCAGAAATATCTTATGGCATTGTTTTTCCTTGCTTCCCCCCCCTTATTTTTTATTCTTTATTTTCTGAAATAAATGTGCAAATATTACATGTTAATAAGTCTATATTAATCCCCTCTCCCAAAATATTACAAATAGTTGGAGCACATAAAGACAACACTACATATTCAACACTGAAATGGTAAGAAATAATATAAGAAGTAGGACACACATTATAAAAACTTAAAAGGAAGTTTTGTCAGGAAAACAGGAAAAAGAGGTCACTCCAGCAAGTACCCATACTTTACTGGATAATATTAGAAAATAGAAAAATAACATTATTGGCAAAATTAAGATTTCAAATTTCAAGCTGACCCTAGAATTTTGGACCTAAGCACACAGATTGAGCCACACATCCTGTAGTCACACAGGTTTCTCTTTTCTTAGATTAAAAACTTTTGGTCTTTTGTGCAAGAGCTGAAAATTTCAGATGTGAACATCTGTACCATTTTGCTTTTAACGTTGACATTTCTCATCAACTTGATTTTGTATTGAATTAGGTTTTCCTTTAGTGATACTCTGGAATTAAGCCTGTCCAAGAGGGGTTCACTGCAAAAGTTTTATATTTACAATGGCTTACAGTCTATAGCAATACTTGCATCCAAGCACAGTAGTAATTTATTTTTCATTTTGTGTATCTATATGTAAAACATGTAAAAATCTAAATGCATCAAATGTGCAATACAAATATATAAATTATGTCAGACACTGGCCAAAAGCAGGTATTTGTGATTGAAAATTTAAACCCCTGAATTGCAGAGAATTACCGAAAGTGCTACTAGAACATTCCATCATGAAAATACACAACAAAGCCTGCAGAGCATATATCTTTCTTCATTTCACTATTAAAAACACGATACAAAATGCCATGTGAGTTCAATACAAATATGCTGAAAAGAAAGATTAATATGGCCATCTAGAGGAGAAAAGAATGCTATGAAAACATACAACACAATTTTTCAGGCTTCAGAATATGATGCTTTTAGAGGCATGCAGCCAGAAAAAGGACATAATAGTCTGTAATAAACTAATTACAGAATTTGTAACAAGCAAACCTTAAAATAATACATTCAGACATTTTGGTGGTCTGAATGATGCAAACATATTAATATTAAACACGTTTTTAACATGACAAGCAAAACATACAGGGTGTATTAATAAAGACAAGGTTATGTTCTTGTCTCTTTGTTAAATTTTGTGTATGCAGAGTCAAGTACACATACATCTCAACAAACGAATTTAAAAAGACAAGTTCAGAGTAAACAGTTATCGGTAAAACTGTTTATTGACTCCTTTAAAAACAGACAGCTCACTACTGTGAAATGGAACATGTGAGAGAGATTAGCTGCTGAAGAGAAAATTCAGCAGAGAAATCCAAAATTTCCTGAAAACAAAGTATCATTTTCATTACTCATCCTACTCTATCTATGATGGAATTCATAGAGTCATGGAATCATGGAATGGTTTGTCTTGGAAGGGGCCTTACAGACTACCTCATTCCAACCTCTCTGCCATGGACAGGGACATTTTCCACTAGTCCAGGTTGCTCAGAAATCCATCCAACCTGGCCTGGAACACTGCTAGAGATGCAGCATCCACAGCTTCTCTGTGCAATCTGTTCCAGTGCCTTGCTACCCTCACAGAAAAGAAATTTTTTCTTAATATCTAATCTAAATCTGCTCTCTCTGAGCAGATCTTCCAGATCTCCTTAAAACCACTCCCCCTTGTCCTTATTCTTAATGATCAGGGGCTGCTTTACTGGCAACGAGCAGGAGGAAAGTAGAGGTGAGACAAAAATTAATTCTGTCCTCTCATCACTTCACTTTAACACTATCAAGTGTTATATGCTCAACATATGGACTGATCAGTGCCTTACGATGGAAGCACAGGCAAAATGTTAAAGACTTAGAAGTAGAAATGATAAAGCACATATGAGAAAAAAGAAGCACACAAAGTCAAATGCACTGACAATTTTTTCTCATATTAAACGAAGTACATAGAAACACACTGCTTGGCCCACAGAAGAGACAAGAAAGGTTTGATCATCTGTCTTTACACTTCTTATAAAAATAATTCAATACCCATAAAAGCCAAGTATTTTTAAAAAAATCAGCATTCCTATGGCATCAAGTCTTCTACAGATTTTTTTTGCAAGTTTAAGGAACAGTAAAGCTTTTTCAGTGTGATTTTTAAAAATCACACTGAAACATCTGGAATGCTGATGCTTCCCTCTTGGAATCAGATTTTTAATGTCTTCTGTTAAGTTAACTGCTTCTCTGAACACAAATGAACAGCTTGGTAGTAATAATCTCTCCTTTATTTCTGATTGCAGGCCTTCTTCATGAAGTTTTCACCTCTCTTCATCAAAGTTCTATGTTGGGCAGCTTTCCCTCTGTAATGATCATCACATAAGGCATACACTGTCTCTTCCTCTATTCTAAAACATTTTTATCATTGTGCAAAGATTCTTTGAAGTAATTTAGGAAGAACATAAAAAGTACTAACACTAATTATTCCAGCATGCCACCTTCAGGTCACTGAGAAGTGAAAAATGTTAAGTAGTTAATCTGCTACCATGTCCAAAACTTTTTTTTAGTAGGATTGAACACAATTTTGTTGAGAATAATGGATTAATAAAATGAGACAAACTCCTCACTTTAATTTACAAGCATTTTGCCAAACATACGGTGTAGAATGATTGCAGGCTGTCAAAAAAATAACACTGTTTATTCTCCATTCCTTGTAAAATGTGGGAAGAGAATGCTCTCATAAGTAGCAGCAAAAGCAAAATACTGACAATATTAAAGTTTTTGTGCAAGTAGAAGCATGTGGTTATAAAAATCTAAGTTTTTTAAGTAAGAATGTTGCGATAGCTTTTGTTTTAGAAGTTTTTTTGCTTCCAAACACTGAATGTTCTTTCATTATAATAAATTTTAAAATGGCATTTATATCCAGCCTGTTTTCAGAATGGAGAGAGCATTGAAAAGGAATAGCACCTGTTGACAGATATATTTAGCAATAGAAGAATAGTAAAAAATGAGGAGGAGAAGGTAACAACTGTAACTTTCTGGATGCAATATTTGGACTTCCCAAAAAGGTTCTTTTGTCTTGTAATCCTGATACAGATTTCCAGATTCCATTTTGTATCAGTAAATACAAATTCTGATGAATTAAAAGGATTACAGGGAACATGATCATAAAAATTTTTTAAAAAATTTATAAACGCTAGCACAACACCTTTGAAGCTTAACTCCTATGGGACCAAAGTAAAAAGCTCAGATGAACTCAGGACTTTTCACTGAGAAGAACAACTAGATTGGATTAAAAAATCAGAGCAATTACAAAATAAAAAGAGGAATGTCATATAACTATGGCTATTTCAACAATAGCCTCAGTGGTCTGCAGAAAGAGAAATACCTTATTCTAGATATCTGAAAGAAGTCTTCCTGTGTAATTCTTGTAAAATTCATATCTGGTATTATTTGCTAATCATTTTTCCATCTCCTGTTAATATACATCATCATTCTTTCCCAACAGGGACAAAAGCCACAAAAAAGCCTTTCATATTCTCTCCACCAACACTGTTGAGAGATCTCAGTAGATTTCAAAACCAAACATACTTTTACTATCCCTATTCCTTCTCCATCACAGTGCTCAAGGATCAGTTTTTACCACCTGACCTCACCTCTGCATCTCCTTCAGTATTTGCTGGAACTCAGACTACCTGCCTTCCTACAATTTAACAAGCAAAAGAAAGAAAAGAATTTTCTGATGATCAACAGAGAATTCTTTTACTATGCAACTTACTTGAAATATGGCATTCATGTCCTTCAGGTCTTAGCTCGGAATCATGAATGACTATATACTAATTTCAAATTTCAACAGCCAACAGACTTTTACATAATTTAATTATATCCAATTGTAGAAACTGTAAACTTTTTCAAGCCCTTCTGGACTGTATAGAATATTTAAGGTGAAATACCTTTTAATTACATATATCCACTTTTTATAAGAAAAACATCAAACACTAAAAAACTTTTAGGTTTTACCGTACTAAAGGAAGACAAAAATTACCTTAATATAATACAGTACCTGTATCAGAATGTGACTTTTACCTAACTCCAAGAAAAGTTCACTTTTCATGCTTGAAACTGGCTATGGACACAGTTCTCACACAACTATTTTCAAATACAAAAAGCATATTGACAAAATATTGACAGCAGAATTCTCAGCCTCTACATCAAGCTGTCACCCCAACTTAAAATCAAGAAATATATAGCATGTAATAAAACATCCACTGTTTAAATCCAACTTTTAGCACCATGGAAAAATACATTAATCTAATCTTTCTAATAATTTCCTTGTGTCATTTCAAGAGAAGAAAAGATACAGAACATTCCAGCGATGCACACTGCAATGACCATATGCACTGTAGCCAATAACCAACTGCATTTACTTTGCTGTTAGAACAGCTTATCAGTACAGAAATAACATGTCTTCTTTGTATTTATAATACCACAAATTCAACAAAAGTTGCCATGTTTCCTTCCTAAATCAAAACAGCTTAAATTGCCCCAAAAATGAAATGAATAATGAAAAAATTAAATGAAACTTAATGTAGCAAGATATTGTATAATTTGTAGCATCTCTGGAAGAATGTATACAAGTGTGTGCTTTTCTTTTTTTTTTTTTTTTGTTTGAGCATGCACTAATGTAAGAGGTGTCTGGATATTTCTTGCAGACATTGACTATTTGCTAGTCAAGCTGCTCTCATCTTGGACTTACTTATCCAGAACACAATTCTGAAATTTGGAATAAAAGGAAGGCTTTTAAATCGCTCTTACCTTCATCTATTGAGGCTTCACTACTGTATCCATCATATTCTGCAGACAGGGGACTATATTTTTGTCTGGTTTCCCATATATAGTTTTTTTGCTGTCTGCCATCCACCACTGGCAGCCTGGAACTCTGGGTTCTAGACAAGGCCTCATGATATTTACCAAGTGCTTCATCTTCACTCTCAGATGATGAACCATGCTGGTCTTTACTCATATAAGAATTGTCTGTTTGAATAAAATAAAGCAAATCGACTACAGCTCAAAATAGAATACAAGAAAATAACCATAAGAGGTTATCATTGAAGATATTTAAGCCATTTCAATTAAAATTTTTGTAATATTTTAAAAATACCTGAAATTACAAGCATTATGATGTCGCAATTGCTGTGAACTGTTCTCACTTTCTAGAAGACCTGAAAGATCATTAAGCCCCAAAAAACCACACTAATACTTATTCAACAGAAAACAGATCAATTCATGTAAGGTGGCACATAGACATTCTTGAAGTAAAGTAAAAGTAAATCCAACACTCCTGCAATATTACATTTGGATACCCTACGTATCAAGCAAGCAGCTCCCAATCCTACATTCCCAGCTGATTTTTGCTGTGAGCATGTAGCATAGCATAGAAATGAAACTGATTTACAAAAAGAAGCCTACAACAAAATCACCTTTAGGATAGTTATGCCAGTAGTGTTTAAACTCACAATAACAAATGGGAAAATGCTAGTGAAAGATGTTTGCATGCACAATTTTATTTAACTTACAATAAACAGCTCCTTGTTCAATAACTGAAATTAATGCAGATTTTTACTGCAGACATCTGGCAACAGCAAAAATTACATGGGAAAAAAAATCTATCTAGTTAATTCTTTTATAGCAGTTCTGTAGTGCCTACTCCTGTGGCCAACATTTTCCAACTACATCTCAAGCATGACTTCCTCCCACAAATCAAAGATTAGCGGTATTTTTATTTCTGTAATGGGAAGATTTCCTCCTCCCTTCTTCCAAAGTTCAAATTTAACATGCCTTGCAGAGGTTCTGTAGATCTCAGACTCTAATAGGCATTAAGAGTTCATGTAAGCTCAGAAGTCAGCATTACCTCTGCTCTGAGAGCAAACCTATGGTATATGATTTGCCAGTGCATTTCCATTACCAGCAGAGCTCTGAGATGCCCATAATGCTGTTTCTCAGCTCCTGAATCTGGGGGAATGTTGTCTAAAATGCTATCCAGCCACACTCAACTGCTCTCCCCTCCCTGTTTTTATGCACTCAGCTCCAGATCTGCATTTCCACTCCCTTTAGTGTCCGTCTTCATGCCCAGCCAATCTCACTCCTCTGGCTGGGTATTCCTGCTGAAAGATTCAGCTTATTCAAAAGTCAGACAGTTAAAATTAAATTAACTCAATGTATGCCACATCTAGATCTCTTTTAGAGTCAAGTGTTTGACTCTTAGTATTACAGAGGTCTATCCTTCCTACTTTTAGGAATCACTTCCCATAGAGGTCTTTTTGTCCCTGGTACTCATACAGAAAAACCTCTGCTGCAAGTTTAGGTATGAAATCATTTGGAAAGTTAAATTCAAGTAGAGTTCTATGCCAAGTTCCTGTCTCCCAGCCCCATACTCCAAGTTCTTGCTCCAAGCTCCCACTTTTGGTTTCTTATGGTGATTTCCTCTATTCTCTTTGGCTGTTCAATCCCAGTGTCTTTACTTGCACCTAACCAACTACTCATGTAACCTTGGTCTTTCACCTTTAGTCTCTGCACCTTCATATGAAGTTATCAGTTCTCTCCATAGCTGTCACCCTTCCTAGTTTAAATCCCAATCTACCATGTGCATTGGGTCCTATTTGTTCAGGAAGTTTCTGTCCTCACATAGAATATTTTTGTTCTCAAATCTTCTGTTCAAACTCCCAGAGCCCATCAAGTACCAAAGGCAGGGTAAGACCTGCTCTGCTCTTCAATCCCTACAATGAAGCATATGAGTGCAAATGGGATGGTCAGTGAATTTAACAAGCAAAGTATAAGAAGTGTTTACCATGTCTTTTCAAAAAGCAAACTTTCCAAAAATTTACAACTTTGTCAAACTTAGATGTTTTTTCATAGAAGACCATGGGCATCTCTGACATGGGAGAAGTGCTCTCCCACATCTCAAGCACATATTCTAATACACAAAGGTGTCACAGCATCTTTGTAAAGCTGAGCTGAAATCTACTTTTTTTTTTTTTTGCAAAAATATCCAGCATGTTTTTTCACATAACCTATTTTTTTGAAAAAGTTAAAGATTTTTAATTGTAATTTAGGAAGAAACCAAAACAATAGGATCTCAGACAGAAAGAAAGCCTAATTTCCTCAAAATTCTTCCAAATTTGGCACACAATTTATAAAATTCATGGAAATTGTCAGAAAACCTTATCAGAAAACGTAGGGCTACCAGCTCTACGCATAGTATGTACAACAGCTTATTTTACTAATTACAGGATATATGGTGCCTTAAAAGACTTCTAAGGAGTAAATTGGATCTTTCAACTCTAGCAGATACGATACTTCCCATTTATGGATGGCTATAAAGCAAGTTCAATTTCAGTGATCATTTACTGAAAATATCACACCAAGCAGGATCTATTCCGGCTAACACCTTCACTGTAAGAGGCTACCCAGAAAAAGGAATCTCAAAGTGTTTTGCCGTAACACAGAGTAAAATTTTGTATTTCATATAACCCTCCAGGGGTTGAAACCTGCCATATTAAAGCTTCTACAGATTCCCACAACTGTAATTAAAGCAGAGCATACCAGGCCTAAAGTACAGTGCCAGACATCAGTATTAGGTGCCTCCTTTAACATTACAAGAAATGTATTCGCAAATACGAAATCAGGTTCGTTAATCAGCCTGCATAAAGAATGGAATAGTATAAAACATGGCAGCAATATGTTTGAAAGAACAGTTGAAAGTTCTGTCTCTAATAATACACTGACTTTTGTAAGCATCAAGAAGTTCTCAGTGATAGCAGTTCTTTATTTTTTCCCCAGTTCCTATCATAAAAGAATGAGAATGCATACTATTATTAGAAGTCATGAAGCAAGACCTCTTCAGAGGACATAAAAACCTCCTCAAAGTTTAAACATAAGCTATCCATGCAAATCCCTTTTTTCTTAATTACAAAGCAGATCAGTTTCAGTTTCTCAGAAAAAAGTAACTTCCGGTACCTTAAGAAAAGAAAAATCTCACAGTTTAATGCCTTTGCTTGCCACTTCTCATTCGATTTTTATACCTTATCTGGAAACCTGGCTAAGAGAATTTATGTTCTTAGCAAAACCTTTCCTTTATTTGGCTGACACGGGTCATGAGCAATTATTAACCTATTGAAAGCTACTAATTTGTTTGTTATGGACCCTAAATGCCATTTTTGAGAGAATATACTTTACAAATCTATTATTATGTAAAGAAATAGATAAGATCATAGTTTATCATACAAACATGGAAAACACTCCTAATTCAAACTAAAAAAAAACCAAACAAACAAAACCAAACCAAAACTCAACAAAGCAGGTAACTGAAATTTTCAGATAAGGAAAACACACACAACTGAAGGAAAAAAATGGGTTTCTATCAGGAAATCATTCATTTCTTTACAAAATGAGCACCTCTGGAAAAGCATGTGTTGCTTTCTAAAATTTTACTATGCAGCCTGCAAACGTATGTAAAATTGCAAGGTTTTACTTTTTCCTTACAAACTGTAATTGCAATTCCCTTATACACTAAGACTGGATATTGAAGACGGCACACAAAGTATCCATAACAACAACACACAGGTTTTCTTTTAAGACTACAACTTTAAGACAAGCCTCATTCACTTCTTTCTATACTTAAAATGACTTAACTGTCATTTCTTATTGAGTTTCTCATTGTGTCTTGAAATCACTATCTTACAAATCCCAGAAATATTCTGAAGATCTACTGTAATGTAAATGCAAAAGAAGTTATTCCTTTTATTGTCATAGCACATTTTATGCAATGCTTTCTAAAGAAACAAAATAAAAATAACTTTCACAGAACAAGTATTAACTTCCAGTATTAATTAATTCATAGTTTTCAGCAGAAGCCACACAAGGCAGAGAAGGCAAGAAAAACTGTATAGAGAAAGAGTAAAGTTAGAACATAGAAAAGGCATTTATTAATCAGTTCCTTTAAGTAATACTTTGGAAATTAATTAACTTCCAAGAAATATCAGCATAATTAGAAAAAGAAGCACTGAAACAAACCTGGCACTTTCACTGACAGGAAACACTATTATTAAATGTTTAAATTAGGAGAAAAAAGCAGGAAATATCATAAGTTTCAGGAAAGGCTGAAGAATGCAGTTTGCTGACAGACTCCTCACCTTTTCCTGCTGTCTTCTTATTACATAGCTCTCTTTCTAATTTCTTTGAGTTTTTCCTTTTACCCTCATTCACAATTGTAGTTGACACATTGCCTTCATCCTTTGAGATGGGCTTTCTTTTTCTGTCAAAGAAGACTTCAGATTTCTCTTCTTTGATTTCATTAAGGCAACTATGGTCATTGTCCATCTTCTTCAAGCTGGAATCTGATAATTTCTCCTTCTGTACTTCGACAAACTTTGTTTCTAAATCTTGGGGAACATTCATACTGTGCACTTTATCAGAATCTTCAAAATCAGCTCCAGGTGACTGTGGTTTGATTTTTTTATGCTTGCGATTCTTAGAATTATCTGATACTGCATATAAACAATTATCTTGCTCCTCAATAGATTGCTCCACTGTAAGTTTTTTACTTTTCAGGTTACTATCCTTCAAGAATTTATCATTTACAAAACGCTCATTTCCCCCTACTACTTCCCTTTTAAAAGGTCCTCCTACAGTCTTCAAATCCTGAGGTACTTCTGTATCACTGAGAGGATTATTATGATCTGTGCCTCTTAAGTGACACTGATTTTTGTTCAAGACATGGTCAGATACTCCAACTTGATTTGTACCTTTCTTCACAAAATCTAACGAATTAGAATTATGAGTCTCTTTGTATTCTGCAGCACCTCTCTTCGTTTTCATATTAATTTCCTGAGAATGAGTTAATGAGGGTGTGTGCTCCTCTCTGCCTTCCACAGGTTTATCACTCTGCATTTTGGAGCTCTCATCTTCTGCCCGCAGGCCATGGATCATGCTGGTTACTTGCTCTGTCACTGAGTCAGCTACAGAGTAGCCAACCTCACCAACAACACTGGCCAGGTCATCCACAGCACTGCTGAGTGTGTCCACCAGGGAAGACACAGAGGGAAGGCTCAGATTTTGCTGAAGGTTTCTAAAAAACGCCATTTGTCCAGCCTATTCAGCAGCAGCTCTTAATACTGACAGGTCCTCTGTTTCACAAACTGATCATCTCTGTTTCTCCAGCTTCAATTTCAGAGCTACTTGCCTTTTCTATCTCAAAAATCAATACATTTACCAGGAGAAGTTGCAGCTTTTCTTTTTTCATTCAATAATCATTGCAAATAATAAGAAAACAGCTAAATAAATATCTTGAAGCCACAATTAACCAGCAAAACCATAGTCTTTCATCAACTGCAGCATCAACTAGCCATAATAAAATTCATTATTTTCAAAAACAAGGCAACTGTGTGAGATGGATTTTTTTTTCCTATTCTAACCTGCGAAGAAGAAGTTGTGAGACATTTAAATTTTCATCAGTGTCACACTAAAACAAGTTTTTAACATAACACAACACACATCGTAGAGACTTCTTCACCCCAAAATATTTGTTGTCTTTTACATAAGGTAAGATACTTTGGAATATTAAGACTTGTTTTGTAGCAAAAAAGAAAGTTAATATGAGAGAAAATTTCTTTTTATTTTGCTTCCTAGAAAATTGAAAATAAAAATTTAGCTCCATCTTTAAGAGAGGTAGAGGGGAAGAAGGCCTCTTCGATTTCATATTCTGTTTTCTGGTGCCTGACTCTCTCAAGTCAGCTAACAAAGCCTGTTCAATTTTCACAGCACAAAAGTAGAAAGAGTTGTTTTACCAACACTCAATATCTTTTTCAAGGTCTAATTTCTTTCATTACACATGATCATTAAAGACCTTGTTGTATTAAAAAATATTCAATAATGTGTTAGTCAGATATAAGATATCACTAAAATTCATCTTTAAAATTATTTTCCAGGTGAATAAAAGCAAGACCTTTTCCAAAAGTGTGGTGAAGGATTTTAACAGGCTGAGTGAAAATCCAATAATCCCATTCACAAATTTACCTAAAAAGATTTAATTATACAAAATTATGGAATGTTTAAAATAAGCTCAAGAGTATTCTCGGAGTGCAAGAGAAGCATGTCCCCATAAGTAAATGCAAACTCTTTGGTTATATAGCTGCTGAATTTCTGTGGCTTGTAGATACAAAGATTTGCTCCTTTCAAGTACTGCAGTCACAGGAAAGGCCAATGTTGTTGTGTTGCTACATCCTGGTAAAAATGTGCATTCTTATAATTAAGTTTAGTATACTGTATGTCAGATACTTACAAAGTTTATCTTGTGAATTCTTTCTTGTAGTGTATCCTGAATCGAGATCTGGGAAACCACTAACATTTTCAATACACATCTTCTTATTAATATATAGGAAAAGTAGCAGCATGAGAATAATGAACACCCCGACTGCAGACAGGAATCCAATTGCTTCCGGAGATACTAAAAGAAACAGAAATAAACACATTTAAAAAAACTTTGTAAAGGCTTGCAAATTGTAATATTATCAGAATTGATCATTAATATATAACTCAAAAGATGCAAATATATATGCCAGATATATTTAAAAGTCCACCATTTAAACCTGAGTTAATGCTTAATCACCTTTTCAAAGAACAGAAAAGCATTTGGTCCTAATCTGAGAGGAACTGAGGCTGTGAGCAAGAAGTTCTGATGGAGGACTGGACAGTCTCTGCAGAAGAATGGGGAAATTACCAGAAGCTGCCAAAACCAATGATTTCTGATGGAACACCTGAGAGACAGCCCTGGAAAGGAGCTAAGAGCTCCCCATCTCCTGGAGGTTTGGCTGCCTCTGCTCAGGGCCAGCTTTGAGACAGCACTGTTGAGCCTTTGCCCTGTCCACCTTGTCATGTTCAGCACCTGGCTCCTCTTCCCTCAGGGAGCAGCTGGCCCACCTGGCCCTCTGGCAAGCAGAATATTTAATGTGCAAAAAACAGAGTGAGGAAAATCATGTATGGTCACTTGTATATGAACCAAGAAAGAGTTAATAGAAAGTGAAATCAAGATAAAGCACACTTAAAACCAGGTGGGGAGGGAAAAAAGGCCAAAGTAGACTGACACGCCTTAGAGAATACGTAAAATAAAGAATATGTAATTGCTATTAAGCAGATAACTGCAAGGCAGTATTGGGGATCTTGAAAGGTGTAGAATCCTCGACACCCACCAGCATCTAACAACATCAATTACACAATTTAAGACTAAGATTGTCAAGGAGCCGGTTTTAGAAATATGAAATCTGCAAATAGATGTCTGCTTCAATTTGCAGATTTGCAAATCTGCAAATTGAAGCAATGGGAAAGACTATTTAAATTGTAGCTTGTTTATTTGAAAGGGAAGTGGGCAGGGAAAGGGACATAGAAGAGCAGCAACCCGAGAAGCTAGAAATGTGAGAAATAAGTAAAATTTATAAATGCAGTTCAAGACCAAGAGAGGGCAGATCTTTTGAAAGGAGTGCAGGCATCCAGAGACTATAATGAAGCTGAGCTACTTCATTAATAAAGACTGCCAGGGTCTCAGAGGAAAGGCCCTTAGGAAACCCAGTGGCCGCTCCACAAGCTCTATATCCAAACAACTTGAAGGAAAAAGTTAAAATAGTGACAGGATTGCAAATTTGTTATGAAGTAGGGTAGGAGGTAAAGTGAAGAGTTATAAAACTGCAATTCAATAAATAATATTTGTACGCAATTTATAGGCAAAAATGTGATAGAACTCAGAAACTACATGAATTAACAACCAAGTAAAGCATTACAGAATTGTGATTTCTAGTGATACGTAACAGATTAATTAATCTGTTAACTGGTTTATTACTAGTGTACTGATAATTGAGAAACATTATGTCTCAAACCTGCATTCTAAACAGGAAGAGTAACATCTAAGAGTGGATTTTATGGCCACAACACAAAGACAACACGTATTTCAGAGCTGAACACAACTGCATTAATCTGGATAAAAACTGGGATTTCACATATCACTTTTCTTCCTCCTGCCTTTGCAAGACTACACTCAGCTCCATAAATCCTGTTCTTGAGGGTTGATATTTTTTTTTCTATTTAGTAAAGATTTATGAAGCTTTATCAGATTTACAAATTCTGTTTGCTAAGATCTTGGCACTTCATTTTAGAACTATAGTGATGCATGGTAACATCTTTCACTATTTAAAAAGGAGTGGAATTAAAGAACAGTTGGCAACAGACTCAGCATTCAGAGAATGCAGAGAACAAAAGGACAAGACATAGGAGTCTGAAATAACTACAAGAAGAGTTCCAATTGGAGATGAGGTGGGAAAAACCCAGAATGAGAGGAGTTTATCACTGGAACAGATTGCCTAGATCAGTTATAGAATCCAACTTCAATGTTATCCCTGCTTTGAGCAGGGGACTGAACTGTAAATTACTTTCCCAGGAGCCTTCCAAATGAAATCATTCTCTGATTCGACATATGCCCTTTGTAAATCTGGGCTCCTACATCTATGTAAAAGTACTGACTGAGAAACACATGCAGTTCCACAACCTCCTCAGTTCGTTTTGCAGGATGACAGAGAACATTTGTGACTACTGTTCTTAAATTATTATACAGGTGTCTTTTAAATCTGACAAAGAAAGAAAGATACAAATAAATGTGCCTTCCACCATGAAAAATAAATTGGACAGATTTGCACTTCTGTTTTGAGCTGGACATACAGACCTATCTAAAACTGGCATGCTTCACTTCTTACATCTGACCAGATGAGATCAAGTAACATTTTGCCTAAACTGGCCCTGAAAATTTTCCCATGAAAAGGAACTTGCCAACAACTTCAACTGAGAAATCCTGCTGCATCAAGAGGGGTAACAAGGTGAGAAAAGTGGATGTCTATTCTGGAACAGAGGGGAAAGTCAGCTAATTTTTTTTAATTAATATTTTAATTATCATTAACTTTGGCATGTGTCAGGCATTCCTTTATTGTTTGTCAGGTGTCTATTTACCATTTTTCATGGAATCTTCCCACACGCAGGAATACCCTGAGATTTGACAAAAGCCTCAGTTCATACATATTAATTTTTTACCTCAAAGCTTAACAGATGAAATCTCCCCAAGTTCTGCTGGCAGTAGGCATGCTCCCACCCCTTCCAAGACTGCATATGGATAACTGAGAATATCTGAAGTTATTGAAACAACAGTTTTCTCTGAATTATTGATCCTGACCCAAATGAGACCAGGGACTGGGCCCAGAACAGAAAAACTTCATTTTCAATACACTCCAGCTATGACATTTATCAAACACAGAGGCAGTGGCAGAAAAGGCAGCAAGAGGGGACTGTAATTCACCAGAACACAGGGACCAGCAAAAGTGAAAGAGCAGCAGAAGGTGGCACAGGTTAATGATGTTCAGGCAGGAAATCAGTGTGAGAAGGTGTGACACCAATTTGGGGTACCTGGAACAAGTCAGAAAGCAAAAAGAAGGCAAAAAAGAAGACAGATCAGAAGGCAGATAAAGATCATGGGACCTTTGAATGAACTATGAGAATGATTGCTTTGTCATTGGAGCAGGCTGTCCTAAGCAACTTCACCTGAATTCCGTGTCCACACTGCTTTGAGCAGGAGATTTAACTGAATTCCCTGTCATGGAATGATTCTCAACAAAGGGCAGTGACAGTCTCCTTTTAAAAGGATATATTAACTGTACAGCATCTTCAGGGAAAAACTGTCACATATGTCACACTTGATCTTTTCAAACAGTAGGTTTAAATTGCAAGTTTTAAATTTTTTAACATTTTTACTTATGCTTATGTTGCTCAGCAATCATCTGCCTTGATCCATCAAAACACGTGCTTAAGGAAGCTAACCACAACCTAAAAGGAACTGAAAGCTGGATACTTTGGGGTTTTTTTTCTCCAGTACTTCCTGGATACTAAGTAGTTAAAAAAGGCACTGTCTGAAAGCCTTATAGTTCTCTATGGAAACACAGTATCTGATGACATTTTTCTGGATGAAAAAAGAAACATTGGCTGATACCTTACAAAAAGAATGAAACTTTAGCCGCAGCAAAACTAATTAATTATTTATGTAATTCAGTGTGAACATAGGACTTGAAAATTATATTTCTGTATCAATTTGCACTCATGTAAGGAGTCTTAGAATACTTGTTCACAGATTAGGTAAATTATCAAGCTGAAATCCTGTAAAGTATTTCCATTATAAAGCCAGGGGGCAAAAAAATGTACTTCAATTTTCCACATGAAATGTGCACAGATTTCCATCTTTGAATACAGGTTTTACACATCACATTAATCCTTCAGTTAGTTTCTCACAGGTTAAGTGTCAAGCAGGTATACCTTACAGACAGAAAAACAATTAAAACCCTTTTTTACATAAAAAATACATCTATGCCACATTCACCACCAGAATTATTTTGATTCAAAACATATTGTAATAAATTCTGAGTTGTCTGGGAATTAATTGTACCATGAAAAGCATTTAAAAAACTCTCAGAGGTACCCAGTGGTTTCTTCTACTATCAGACATCACTAGGAAAGCATATTTTCTCACAGTTATCCTTTAAATTCAAAAATACTACTTCTATAAACTTCATGATTATTTTTGGTTCTTAAGAAAAACACCAATAAAATTCTGAATTTATGTTTGAAGTTCATTATAATATAAGGCAGTTTTAGAAATACTACAAGAACAAACGTCTTTCTACAAAGTTACCAAGACTAATTGAATTGCTGGCTATGGAAGTGGCACAGAAAGTCATAGTCATTACAGAAGTATTACCTCAACATCACTTTAATTCTATTTTGTTGTTAGCATCACTAGAATCAGAAGTATTAGAACACAGAAACTTACCATCTCTTCATCTTAAATATTGAATTAGCACCTCTTTGTTCAAACAATAACTTATTTGTTATGATATTTTTCATTTCAAAAAGTTGTTTCAAACTCTTCAGAAAATGACATCTTCAAATATATATCACCAAAACAACAAAAATCCTCAGACATTTTAAAAAGATGAAACATTTTTAATATGACATTTAAAAGCATTTATTTTTTATTATGTATCTAGTCCCAAACTTGATATACTATTAAGTCAATTATTTTTGGGGCTTTCACACTCTACATCATACCACTGACTTAGTAAGTAAAAAGCCACACAGTTATCTTAGTGACATTTCAATTATTCATTTACAAATGCAATACTATCTCTTCTGTATACAAATTAAGTAACTAGGGGGTATGACCTGAAAAATGTCAATTACCTTTAGGATCCTAGCACAAAAAAAACCCTTGAAATTTAATATGTAAGCTTGTTTTTATTTATAACTTGTGTTTTGGGGTTTTTTTTACAACTTTAGCCTTTTAAATTATTTTAAATATACAGGACTGTTGTTTTGTATTTAGTCCTCAAGAAGAATGATTTACTATTATTTTATTCTTTACACCATTATATCTTAATATTCCATTAAAATAATCTGTGCTGTCCAGCTCAAAATATTTTCATCTAAATGCCATTCACTGCTGCTTGTCACTTCTTTCCAACTTTACCACCAGCACAAGAAATTAACATCTTTTTAGAAAGCTGAGCAGGTTACTGAACAAAACAACAAGACTTGTGCCTTGGTTGCCTTTTCTGCACACTTGAATAACTCATCTCCAAACAGGATGTATTTATTTCTCACGGACAACTCATGTCATAACAGAAAAAAGCCAAACAAATCCCTCTACACCTGAGTCTGCTCACAAGTGAAATACTTTGGTCTGATTACTCAACAGGAGTAGGGACTATACTTTCATACGTGTCTATTGGCATGTAAATTTATTGTGCTAATTACATAGGATCAGCTCTTCTTTACAAGTAAGTAACTTAACTTGAAGGCCACCTCAGATTTCATGCTCTTTCTAAACAGCTTTTCTTTAACAATGGAAACTCAAAACACACGTTTCACAGCAATTTGTGACCCCGTACATAATTAGTATCTTTCTGTTTGCTGGTTGCTAGTTGAAGAAGCAACAAGTGAATAAAACCTTTTGTACCTAAACAAAATGCTACACATACAAGGGGTAATAGTTTATCCACTGTTGCCTTTGAATTCTGACTAAAAACATTAAATTCTTGACTAACTGCACTGTTTCAAAAACACGAACTATATATGGCAGCATCACTATTAGAATGCTTTCCCATATAAAGAACAAAAGCAACTGTACCACAAAAATTGACTAGCTGATGTTGCTGCTAAAAAATCAGTGATAGACAATGAACTCTCAACATTTTATTGAACACATCAAAAGACAAAATTCCAAACATATGTCCTGTGATTCCTGTTTTGTTCTTTCCTCTATCTCCCATATAAAACACTGGACTATGAAATTCTCTTCTTAAAACCTACCTATTTCTTCTATGTTTTGCCAAAACAAACATCAGGAAGTCTTTCAGCTCAACTTAAAACACACAATTACATCTCATATATCAATGCTTTTAATTTTTTAGTTATGTTTAGGAAGCATTAAAACTGAAGCTTTTCTGTTATAAAGAGGCTGCCCCCTCCAATTCCAAACTGCTTTTTGCCTTTCCTGATGCATCACAGACTTCTTACCTTGGCCCACTACTAACGGCTACAGCTCTCAGCATACTTTGCTAAATACATTTTATTCTGCCAGTCTTATGATGTTCCCTCCTCTGCATTTGTTGCTCCTGCCTCTTGCACTTTGTTGGACAGCAAGTTTACATGCCCTCCAGTACAAATTACAAGCCCCTGCAACATGAGCTACCTGTACTTCAACACTTCAGGTATCGACGTCCAGGACACAACCCTGAGTGACAGCAATTTCAAATGAGAATAAACTTGAAATGACGACTCCATTCCATTTCAAGGCAAAACTGAAAAGAGTGCTGCAGTTCCTAAATAAGAAAATTATAAACGATTCCAGCAACATGAGCCTCTCCAAAGTTTTTTAAGACTGAAAGGATGAAACGGGGATGAAAGTGGTTCTATTTGGAATAACAATGCCCTTTAAATGGACCTTTCAAAGAAATACTGAGGAACACAAAAAATTTATATCATCTGAAGTGATGCACAATGCCACTTTTTGGTTAATTAAAAAAAAAAAGTCATAATAAGCAAAAAATAAATGTCTTTATTTACACAAAAAGTCTACTGGAATTAGTGTATCATGAAAGCAACACTGGTCTAACTCCACTGTCACTCCTACTCCAGTGGAAATTTATCAGAAATAATAACAATAAATTTAACATTCTGCTTCTGTAACTTCACCCTGGCTGTGGGACATTATGCACTGCTGCAGAGACAAAGCAGAACTCCTTTTTCCCTTTGTTTCCTTAATATCTAATTACAAGGACTAACAAGAAAAACACATTTTAACATCTAGATTCCAGGAATTCTTACACACAGGAAGAAATTCTAGAATGTATTTTAATTAACAAAATCAGTTTATTTGATTTTATTACAACCAATTAAATTACTTGCCTAAATAATTACATCAAATAGAGTTAACTTACTTCATAAAATACAATTCCAGAATGAATACCCTGAGTTGGAAGGGGCCCACAAGGATCAAAGTCCAATTCTCAGCACTGCACACACCATCCCAAAGAAGTTCATTGTCCAAATGCTCTTTGAGCTGTGCCAGGCTGGTGCTGTCACCACTGACCTGGGGAACCTGAGCCAGTGCCCAGCCATCCTCTGGGTGAAGAACCTTGTCCTGATATCCAGCCTAAGCCTGCCCTGGCACAGTTTCAGGCCGTTCCCTCAGGTCCTGTCACTGGCACCACAGAGCAGGGATCAGTGCCTGCCCCTCCTCTTCCCTCACCAAGAAGTTGTAGCTGCAGTGAGATCTCCCCTCATTCTCCTCCAGACCAAGTGACCTCAGACACTTCTAACTCACAGTTTATAATAAAACCAGCTTGGTTCATTACAATAACTAATCACATCCATAACTTCACAAAACTGCTTGTGGCAGCTCTGCCTCTACAGATTGTCTTTTCCAGGATTCTTCTCCCTTTCTTTTAAAATGCCATGCTGAAACTGTCTTTTGCTGATAAATTTAATTACAGGGAAAAGAGGACCCTTGGCTCCAAAATACCACTGATCTAAGAAAGAATGAAGGAGTAACTGAAGTCATAATCTGAGATGGAGATTTAAACTTTTGACAGAAATCTTTTAATTCCTAAATCCTTATGTGCTGGCAGAGTTGTCAGCCTGCCATCCCTGCTGATCTACCAGTCCCTCAATGCCTTTTCTCTCTTACATACAATTCATCTCTGATTAAATAGTATCTCACAACAGAAATCTCTGAAAAGAAACAGCAAAGGAAGCATCACATTTGCCACTTAGAATAGACACTGATCATGGAATCATCTTGATTACCTCCAAATCCCAATAATCTGTTGCAATTACATAGCGTATTACATGACTATTATCCACGCAGTCGGTAAGAGAACAGCAGTGATTATAATTTTTAATGGTATTCTCAAATAATCCTCCCAAAGCAAAAGTATTAAAGGCCCTCAGGGGTCTAGAGACTTGCAGTTTGAAAGTTCATACTCATCACAAAGTAGCTCTCCACTATGGGGAAAGAAAAATAATTTATGCAATAAAAATATTTTAAAAACTCATTTTTCCCTATCAGACACTACAATTAACAACAAAGCATGAGATAATCCATGTAATCCAAAAGTAATTAACCAGGATATACAGCAAAGTAAAAATTATTACATGAACATGAGAACTTGAGTGAAGAAATGCCATGGTTTGGATATAGCAAAATTCTTACACACAAAACTTGCCATGGAAAAAAAGATATTGCCATAGCTGGAATTAAGTGACCCCAGTAGCTGCTGCTTTCCAGAAGACTCCAAACACAGAAAAACACACAAAATAATATTCTGCTTCCTTTGTGGATATCAGTAAGATCAAAGAAAAGTATTTACTCTGTATTGAATTTTCTCTAATCCAACACATGTACATACAGATTACTTTTCCAACAGAGTTCAAATTCAGAATATATATTTTGTTGGTGTTAATTTTAACATTGTTACCTTTTTTTTTTAACATGTACCAATATGTCTAAATATCTCCCAAGCATATGAGGTTTAGTATCCATGGAATGAAAAAAAAAAAAATTCAAGCCTTGAAAAAAGAAGTAATTAATATTAATTAATTAATTAGTATTTTCTTCAAACATTATAAAAGTAGCTTTAATTGTTTACAGTTTCTAAATGATGAGGTTTTATTCTTCTTTGTAAAAAGAGAAAGTGCACTTTATTTTGTACTATCCAAATCTGAACCTCTAAATGAGTATAGAAATAAAATATATTTACATTTTACATTAATACGAGGATATCTAATAGAAAGAAATTTGCTACCATCTGTGACATCACCCTTCTCTTGATGAAGAACAAGTAGTTCTACCAACTGGATGACAGCACCAAGAAAGGGGAAAATTATTTTATTTCTTTTTCAGAGCCAGCTACTTAGCATAGACTAAGTACACAAATTACTTAATAATTACTTAGTATTACTTAGTCCTGAGTACTTAGTGTAGACTTACACAAATAGTGTAAGATAACTTGAGTATCAGATGCAGTTGACTTTCAACTTAATAATGTTTTTACTGTAAAATGAAACTAATGAATAAATGTTACTTTGTTGCCATTTGGAATAAGTGCACTTGGCAGCTTAACATTCAGAGGCATGAAAAAGGATAAGGGTAGTTGACCAGAACATTAAAGAGGAATAGTTCTACTTAAAACATACTTCTGACAAAGCAAAAATTCACACCTTCTTATCTTTTCAAAATTATTATTACAAGTGACATTTTTCATTGTCAGATGAAGACATTGTCTTTTTGCAACTTCTCTTTTGCATATTAAAGAGAGTACTTCTGTTCCATTCTTAGTCACAAAGTCAGTTTGCTGAATAATTTCCTTCCTTTGTTTGCAAGATTGCCACAACAATAGAAAGGAAAGAACATCTTGCAAAAGAAAAAAAGGGCTTAAAAATAATTTTTAAACTTCTGTGCAACTCAGCCCTTACTTGGATACTCCATCTACATTTCCATGAATTAAATACAAAACACACTGCTGAGTTAGAAATATCACTTTGCACTATTTCAAAAATAAACAAGTGAAAAATGTTGGGTGAAAGAAACCTAAAAATAATACAGCCAGATATTTTCTCCTTTAATGTCACTTCCATGTCACACAATGAGTACACAGCAGAATATATTAAAGACGGGTTTCTTCAGTTACAGCTCAATATTGTAAACACTCATCACAAATCTCTCTTGTTTGTAGAAGGAGAACCTTAAACAGCCTTAATTAAAATATTACTAATCTCACAACAGCTAATTCAAAGTTAGACTTGCAGTTGCACTATACAGGTAAAAAAGATATATTGTTCTCAAGCCTAATCTCAAGTTCCCTGAATTCTTCTATGTCCACAGCAAATAACTAAAGGAACAACTTATAAAAATATCCTGACTCCCTCAAAAACAGCCAGCTGGATACTAGGACAATATCCAGCAAAACTACAAACTGTTAACTGAGTCATTTCAGAGAAATTGTGTCACGTTCTGATGTCAAAAACTAAGCAGGACTCTTCTTTCCATAGCCAAGTCTTCAATTTGTATTGTCAGACATTAAAATGTGTGAACACAAACTTGCATTAAATAATAGAAGTAAACAAGATGTTAATTTATAATAAAAGCAAGAATCTACTTTTCCATTTTTCTAATTTCCAGATTTCTGTAATATGTAAATATAAAACCACACGAACACTTCAACTACTTAACTATGTCAAACATAGGAGACACATATTTCAGTGATTCCCTAATAGCTGATCATACATCTTTAAAGTTCTTTTTACAAGCTGGGAAGTGACTTGTTCAGTATTTTGTAGCTATTAGATGTTACATAACAGCCACAAAATACTCCCGTTTTCAGGACACACATTCCCTATATTTATGCATTTAGAGGAAGCCTCTTTAAAAATACATAAGAATTAGTTTTCAAGGCTTTCCAGAAAAGCCTATTAGTCTCCTTACTCCTGATCAGCTCTTTGCAGATTCTTCTCAAAAATGTATGAATCTGCTAAAAAGAAATCAAGTAAAAAAAACCTGTAAAAGTACTGCAATACTTCTTGTGCAGCCTAGAGGGGGACCCACCACAGTCTCTCTTGGGCATCTACAAAACTATAATAACATTAATGTGACACAGGAGAAGGCCTGTGCCAGACAATTGCTACATCTTTGGGTAGCAAATCTGAGTCCTGTATCACTACCATACTAGGATCATATTTACACTAGAACTGACATAACCTCAGATATTCAATGAACGTTACAACTGGTACTTGCAAACCTCTATAATTTAAACTGATATAATCTGAGAAATACAAAACCTAAAAAACAGGAAAATTGAGGTTTCAAGTTATTTTCATTTTTACTGCAGAATAATCTTAGAGCAGACATTTCCCTTTTAAGGCTTAGATTTTGCTTTTACAGCTATTCCTTCAACTACAGCTAAGAAGTTTTCATTATATTATTTGAGCTAAATGGTGTAGTCACAGCTTTGAAGACCTTTCTGGTTCCTCTATGCATTTCATCATCTGATACGCCAAGGTTCCTATTTTCCTAGAAAAAAATGAAAGGGCAGGCAAGAAAAATAGAATTTAGGAATGCGTTACTTGGCTGACTAGAAAGAAAAATTAACCACCAGCAATAGGTGTTCTTCAAGTCATATAATCCCCATACAAATTGTAATTACATTCCATCACTTGAAACCGGAAAGTTTTCCCATGTATTATTCATAGAAGACACATGCTTGCTTGCATGCTTACTTTTCCCTATTCAGTGCAGGAAAAAAAAGATGGAACATCACTGTTTTTCCTCTTAGTTGCTTCTCAAAAGCCATGTACTTGGAAACACTGAAGAAAGATAGACAAGCAAAGCACAAATGTACACTGCAAAACTCCAGCTACTTATTGCAGGCTATTTACTACTAATGTTTCTTTCAGAGGTTCCACACAGGCATTCCAACTCCAGTCACAGGCCAGTCACAGTTCCCCACCATCCGCTGGCAGAAAGCACAAGAGGCTTTCAGGCAAATAGCAAATGGAGAACCATTTTGTCAAACACCACCATCTCTCAAGGCCTCACAGAGAGTAGTCGATGAAAATGAGGGAGTGGATGAATGCCAGGAGTGCTGGAATGTACTCTCCTGGTGCCACAGACACCAGAGAAAAAGGAGAAGGGCACACTGCAACCTTACCCAGCACCAGACAAGACTGCAGGGAATTACCCATGTGTCAGTATGAACACTTAATCTGTCCATTCAACTTCTACTGCGAGCTCACAGACCAAAAAACAGCTTAGCTTTCAGGGCACAGCCAAGAGATGGGAAATTCCATCCTGTATAAGCTTGACACGAGCACTCAGTGACATTAAGGACAAAGCTGGAAGGTCTGATTTGACCAGCTCGAGACGGCTGATAGCCAGGAACTCTCAGCTTGGAAATGCCTTCCTATTCTGAGGATGTCAGCAGAAATCTCGAGTCTGCAATCTCAACGTGGCAAGCAAGCAGAGCAGGACAACTGGCAAATAAAGTAATCCTTAGGAGCCTGGCCTTGGTCAGACAACAAAAACATCTTGAATGTGCATCAGAAGATGTATAGTCTTAAATAAAGTAACCAAAAGTCCACGTGACAAAGATTTGCAGTACAATGGCAAGCACCTTCTGCTTTAAAGGTACACATCCAGGAGGGAGCAAAGACAGACAAGAATGCAGCAAATCATGCACCACAAGGAGAAATTTGTCAGTAACATAGGGACACACAAGGTTAGAATATACATGGAAACTCATATGACCTAAAAAGGAACCCAACATAATGCAAGTATAAATGGCACTAAAAGGATGCTTCTCTTTTAATCACACTTACCCCTAGGCTAATTTATAACCACCAATGCTAAAACACAAGTTCCATGCTATTTTTTTTTAATGTATTGTACCAATGGCTAACAGAGCTTAGAACTCAATGCTCAAACATAACACAGAATCTTAAAAAAACAAACAACACATCTTTTCAACTTAACTTCCCAGCAACTAACATTAAAACCATACAGCACTGTCCCCAAGAACACAGAAAATTTGTTTTTATTAAAATCAGTACAGCATCCTAAAATAAACAAGGATTAGCAAGATTAACAGCTCTTGAAAGTT
Source organism: Passer domesticus (assembly GCF_036417665.1). Classification (NCBI taxonomy): domain Eukaryota; kingdom Metazoa; phylum Chordata; class Aves; order Passeriformes; family Passeridae; genus Passer; species Passer domesticus. The sequence continues at coordinate 91,118,235 of NC_087476.1, forward strand.
TATCAGAAGGCTTTCTGAAATTCCAATGAGTTTCCCAATTCAAAAAGATAAACAGGAGCTATTACAGAAGGAATACAGGGCACTGTGTGTACCACCTTATCTGTCAACAGAAAAAGTGAGACAGCAATAAAAGAAAAAATTCTGCTCCCCTCCAAAATGAGAAAGAATTTTATAAAAGCAAGATCTAAATGATTCACAGTTTAGAGAAGTGAAGAAATGTTCGTAATTACAGTACTGTAACACATACACACTCAAACATTCTTTCAACAGATATTTGGAAAAGATTACTTGTGACCATAAAGCTAATCTGACCTTAACTGGTAAGCTTAATTTTGATTAATTTAAGAATTGTCAAATAAATGTTTCAGTAAACCAAACAGTTTTACCAAAATGTCTCAGTGAATGCAATGGAAACTGAGAGGACAAACAAAACTCCTTCCCAAAGAGTACAATGTGGTTTGACAATACTGTTGAGGCAGTCTAACACTCAAAAGAGTTGTCAAAAGAGTCTTGCAACTTTACTCCTCTCCCACCACGTTTTCTTACTCCTTCCCTTTGAAAGCACTGAGACTCTTCTGACCTAACCGAGACTCAATTCAAGGAACTAATCCTTGAAGAAACCTTTTTTTTTTTTTCTTGGATTAGCTTTCAGATGAGAAGACATAAATTCAACAGCAATGCTGTTGAAGGAGCACAGGGCTGTCAAATGGGACAGAAAACAGATCTGTATCTAGCCTTTACATCAGCTGAGCTGTTCTGTTGAGCTCCAACTTCAGTCACTGCAGCTCAGCTTTAAGCTGTAACATCCCTCCCTGGAGCACAGCTCTGCTCTGTGCTCTCTCAGTTGCTGGTCTCACTATTGCTGCAGCTGTTTGCAAAGAAGTTTGAGTCATTAGGATCTTACCTGAAATAAGAGGCAGAGATTACCAGTTCATTACATCAGTTTTTTAAAACATCCTCACAACTTTCTATTACTAAGGAAAATCACATAATCCTACAAATATCTGGATAAAGTGAAGATCAAAGTTTTCATGGTTACCCATCACAGCTAAACAACATTAACAAATTCCACATAACACAGTGAATTTTGGAAAAGCACATTTTTCCCACTTGTGAAAAATCAAATTTTATTTTATAATTTCACTATTTTTTCCTATTGACATTGTCAGCATCAAAAGATTCTGCAACTCAAAGATGCAGCACTAAGATCCACAAAAAGTCAGAGCATAACACTGGGCAGCAGATTTCTCACCAGGAATATTCACAAGCTAAGGAGTTCACTTTCATAAATCGTTGCTCACCTTTTCTGATGCAGATCAGTTCATGTACACCACAAGTTCGTTCTCCACCTGTGTGGAAATACACCATTAGAAAACAGTAACAAATAAAATGTATTTCATTTCTTTATAAGGCTTATGAACAGTGAAAAAGAAAGCTCCAAAAATCCATCAATTAATAAAAATGCAGAAGATTGGCTTAACAAATTTTGAAATTATATATTAAATACTTTGGAAAAAAACAATAAATGTACATTTGGCTTAGTATCACTAATGGTGGTACAGTTTGAAGAGTTTTACACTGAATTTACACAGATAAAATTACAAAAGCAAGCACCTTAACTGAAGCCACACTAATGTTTCCCAAGTATAGACATAATTTCCTGTTTGGAGAAAACTACCCTACAAAAGAATTGTGAAAAAATCAAAAAAATTTCCAATACAACAGAATGCCAAAATAACATTATAATTACCTTCTACAGTAATAAAAAACCAAATTTTAAATCCCCAAAAACCAACCCTATTAACAAATACTTGGAATACAGAATTTCTCCTTTAGATATTTTTTAAGTTAAAAATCTAGCTGTATAGACTTTGAGATATTTATTCAAGAATAATAAAATTGTTGATAGAAATACTACACTTTTGTTTACCTTTTAATAAAGACCATTTTAATTGGAATTACAGCTCATAAACAAAACACCAACACATAATACCTAAACTAAAAATATTTTGGAATGACATGCCCCATGATCAAACCTTAAAATTCCAAACTACATCAAGCTATGGCTTCTCTTAATGACACCCCAACCCACTCAGCCTTTTTCCACTGACAACAAAAGAGTACATGGATATGAATATGAATACAGACCTGAGGGGAACTGCCTGAGATTTAATACCCAGTTCTCTGCAATCTCATGAAAATACAAAACAGAGTTTCAAAACCTCACAAAACATCTATTTCATATCCATTAATCACTCCTTGGCTCCAGACACGTCAGAATGCAGTAAAACAATCTTTAGGTAACAACATTCTCCCCCTCTCAAAAATATGGAAATACATTATATAGCACTTATTACTCTTCTCCATTCCATAATACATTAATTATGACATACAATACAGCATGTAATGATATCAACTAATACTTCAAACTCTTAATTGGTAACAGTAGCAGATAGTATTGTAAAGCTTTAAGAAAATCCCCATATTTCTACTTAAATCTACACTTTAAAGAAAAAACTGTAGGAAATCCATATATTGGAATGAGAAAGGAAAAAAGGGATCAAATAAATTGAATAAAATGTAACTCTTCTAAAATAAAATTAAATGTCTGTGAAAGTAAAAAGAATCCTCATTTTATGTCAACATACTCAGAAATATGAAATACAAGCTTCAAATATACGCTTGAATGGGAAATTAAGTATCAGTGAGTCTGAGGATCCCAGGCATTTTGTAGAGTCATCACCCTTTGAAAATCCCATTGTGATAGCAATACAATTCCCTCGTTTCAGTGCATTCTAGAAGCCAGGCATCACCCTTTTCATTCAGAAAGGATTTTGAAAGGAAAACATAAGAAAAACTAAATTAAAAATATAATCCGCTTTTATAATAACAAGGCATTAAAGAACAAACAAACAAAACCCAAAACCAGACAGAGGGAGGAGATTACAATCTTCTTTAAAGTCACTGCAATCATCTTTAGCGAACAAGAGATAAACCAGAAGAGTGACTGCAAGTCTTCTCCCTAGAATTTTTCCCCTGTTAGTTTTTAATTCAGCAGCAAAGAAAAAAATAAAAATTATGGCAAAAACTAAAAGGATTTTTAATTACACAGATGCCAGACAGTTAAAAATAAGGATTCACCTTAAACTCACTGAGGGAAGAGAGCAGCAACAGATTTTAATTATATTCACTGCTCTCAGTGAAATCAACCAGTTTGAAATTGTATCACAAAATACCAATTCTAGATTCAGATTCTGCATTGTTACCTATTGTTTTATAAAGCAAGAGATCTTTACCCAAACATTCAACTTCTAATTTAAGATGGTGTTCCACCAAATAAAGCCTTTACATTAATCAACATGCTGTTTTTATTGAGGACAAGGTTATAAAATAAATTCATACCATTTAACAGGCATGCAGTCGGGATTTTATTCCCTTTCATTTTCCTAGAAAATTCTAGAAAGTTATTTCTTTTTTTAATAGGTGATTCATTTATTCCTTTTTTTTCCAAACTACTTTTGGATGGAAATCAACCACTGAATAAAAATACATCAAATGATATAAAGTTTAAAGAAAGTATATTTTGTATTTTAAATTAACATAGTAAAGACATGGAATTTTATCCTCAATTGACTTGGGCTGATTCTTCTTTTCCCCTGTGGTCCTCAAAATTGTGGAACTAATACATAATTCACACCTTGCTTTTATTCATGGATTAACAAATAAACCCAAGTTTTTCCGTCTTTACAACTCCCAAGAATTCTCTCAGCTTTCAATAAACCAGTTACTGAAAGAAACCAAACTGAAAATATGGAAACATTTTGCATGACAGCAAGATGTCAAGCATTAATTTAGCATTTCAGTCTGAAAATGCTGGGTTTGTTTGGGTTAGGCCACAAATCCCAAAGGTTCAGTGGCATGACACACTTAAATTTTATTCTTTAAATATTCTTCTTAGGTAATTTATCATAATATAGTGTTAGTTCACCATAATGCTATGGTTAATTAAAATTGCTTGATTTAGACACAAATTATTATTAGTTCAATTCCATCTTGACTAGGAATATAACCTCCTATTTAAGATTTTAAGGTTTAGAGTGAGTTTGCATATAAAACTACATAATTCTATGTCCAAAATGTAATCTGAGAAGAGAAACAAAGCCACTTGGGTACACAGAGCTTTTCATAATGTCAGACAATGGAAGTAAAATGAAAAATAATGAAAGATCAAATAATTTTAGAACTGCACATTCAACAAAACATTTTCATTTTCTTGAGCAAGAAGAATCACCTAGTGGTCCTAAAAATCTAAATCATTCAAACAGTTAAAACAAAAAGAATGGCCAGATATTTTCCAGAGGCAGCTGAAACACTCAATGAAGTTTAATTTTCTCGATTAAAGACAAAGGTTTTGTAAGCCAAGTCTCTATTTGCTAAGAAGATTATGGCAGCAACAAGATGAAAATATGTAGATCAAAGATACTGAATTTTGTATTAACTTAAAATTTTATGTCTTTCTAAATTAGCACAATTCAAGATTCAAAGTTCTACAGTGCTCAGAGTTTAGCTGGAACTTCACCACTAGATGCTGATAATAATTGTCAAGAAAATTTAGGCCAGGCATTACCACAAAGTGATGTAGGTTGGGAATGAATGACGCCTCAAAGATTTCAGACCAGGACCAGCGTTAGAGAAAGTTCCTCTGAGCCTCAACCAGCCATGTTCTGCAATGACCACAATTCCAAAACCTCTGGGGTGCCAGTGGTTCTCAGGGGGAAGGTGTCACCCCTGTCACTGCGAGCACTTCTCCCTTACAGTCAGCCAGGACTCCTCTTGACACAGCTCACAGCCACTGCCCACACTGGGCAGCTTAGAACCCATCTCCATCTCTCAGACCCCCTTGCACAATGAAAGGCTGCAAGAGTGCCTGTCAGATTTCCCCAGGCTACACAAATGTATTTCCTAAGCCTCTCCTCATGTGCCAGGTACTCCATGTTCCCTCCCAGCTTAGTGGCACTCTGCTGAGGTCTCCCAGTTTGCCATCCTCTCATGCTGGATTAACACAGCTGGATACGTGGCTGGTCCGTGTTCAGTTTGCTGCTCACCCGGATCCTCAGGGTCTCTTCTTCAGAGGTGCTCCCAGCCAGCCTGCCTGCAGGTGGTAGTGCAAGGCTTGGACTTCACCTGTCCTTGTGGAAGTTTCTGAGGATCCCTCAGCCCACTCTGAGCTTGCTGAGCACTTGCCAGCCTTGCCCTCCAGCTTATTAACTACTCCTTCCCAGGCATCACCCATAAACTCAGCAAGGGTACACGCCATCCCACCAACAAACACGGTGCACAGTCCCAGTACCAAAACTGTGATGCAACTTAGGCTGCTGCATATAAAACTCATTATTCTTCAGTTCAGCAAAAAAAAAAATCCATGTTGGTAGCTGCAGCAGAACATTACATTGTATCACAAAAGCCTTTTGTCAGCAGGTGTAATTTTTCGGATGCACTTTTTACATGATAAATTACTTTCCTGCTGAGAATTGTTTTTTAATTAGCATTTTCATAAGTTTGGATCACATTCAACAAACGTTTACTTAACATTTTATTCAACAATAGACAACTATTTTTCCCCTTGGCAAACCCAAGACATTACAGCGCATATGACAACATTGAGCAGGATGAGTAGCAGGAACAGGGTGCTACAGTGTAGAAACATAAAACAGGATATAAGTTAAAAAGCCCAAAACAATGTTAATGTTACCATGTCTAAGCATGTGGAAATGCTAATGCTTCTGCTAGGAATGCAAGAGACCCAGGAAAAGCATTTTTATGTTAAGAGTTTCATATAACATGCTACAAATTTATTAAAATGACAACTCTAATGAAAGACTTCTGGATTCCATATACCAACAAATCTACTTGAAAAATTGCTTCATGCCATGAGCTGAATTCAAGGAAGAATCTGGGCTTGGATGAACAGACAGCCAACTGTAATGGCAAATAAACAAAGCTGAAGACTTTTGCACAAGAGCAACCCTACAGCTGCCATCAGTGTTTTTCCTGAAAAGGTTACATACAATCATTAGCCCATCCTCACTCATGGCGTAAAATCACCTGTGCATTCCTTTAGCATCCTTTTTCACAAGTTTAGTCTGCAATAATACTGCATACATAAAAATAGAAATGTTTAAAGTTCAATGCTGAGAACGAGTCAAAAAGCAAACTAAAAAGCAAACAACATCTGAATTCATAAGGAGAGAGACAGCAAGGTGAAAAAAATGGTATTATATATACTTATTTATATGTTTACATCTTTTACATTTTGTGCAGTTTTGTTTTGCTCCTGGTTCCAAAACCTTAAAGAATAAAATAGAGCCACAGAAGACACAGAGAAAGACCAAAAAAAAAAAAAAAAAAAAAAAAAAAGAAAAAAAAAAAAAGTAAATAAAAATAGTTAAAAAACAAATGGTTTCCATACAAGGAATGACTTAGTACACTAAGACTCTTGGACCTGAAAAAAACCCACAACAGATGGTGGACACAAACAGGTGAATATAGAACAATTACTCTCTGTCTAATCCACTAATAAGAGAAATAACTATCAGACTAAATTAGCAGCAGACATGTTCAAGACCAGAAGAGTAAAACTCAGATATCTATGTTCTGATTTTATGATACAAACTCCTACTATAATGAATATTGTTGGCACCATTTTAAAAGATCCCTATCTAATAATTTCTTAGCCTAAGGATAGGTTATCTACCTGTCCTAAGAATATTTTGGATTTTGCTTTCCAACTATAAAAGTAATAGCAAACATCAAAACATTTTTTTTCATGAGAAATACTTTCTTTTAAAATTATATTTGTAATCAACAGAACCAATGACACTGACCAATGAATTAGCAATCAGTGACAATTGATCAAGAACAGCATAGCCATTTCTGTTTCTCAAACAAATTTTGCATCCAATCCTACCCACACTGAAACAAATGGAAGCATCTATATGGACTGAAAGCAGCTAAAAAGAGATGGATTTTCTAAACTAAGTCATAAAGTAGAGAGGTTATTTGGGACCTTCTCCCCTCATAATGAAAATACTATTATCTCTGCTTCCTTTCTATCCAAAATGACTCTTCTGACAACTGAAATATAATTGGCACTATACAAATATTAGTAAGTTCTTTATTTCACTTTGTTTTCAGTCAAGCACTTCTTCAGGTAAGTCTTTCTGGTGGAAATGAAGAAATACAGTAAATAAAGCTAGCAATAGAAACACCCAGTATAAATGGTTCAAATCTGACCTAAAACCTATAATTTCTTTTTACTAAAAATAGAAAGAAAACTAGAAAACAACTTCACTGAAAATGGCAAAAAGATTAAACATGCATTGACAAGCAACGTAAAACGCTATCAAATTCAGGAAATAAAGAAGACATCAGCAACAAAAGCTGAAAACAAAACAAAACAAAAAAAACCACGAAAAATTAGTATGACTTCTAGCAAATTCCTACAGTTTTTAATTAACACCACTAATCACTACTCTAGAGCAAAGTTTCACAGAAGAAAGTAAACCGAGAAACATTTCTTCTTTTAGAATGACTCTATGATCTATCCAGAAAAATATACTCATAGAAATAGTTTCAAATATTTCAGATAATGCAATAAGTTTGTGATACAAAAGGAAATTACCAAGAAGAATTTGTATTGCAAAAGATTCCACTTGGTAGGAAAACTGCTTATTTTAGCCTACGGAACAAAAGTACCCATAAGATGTGTCAGTCATCCTGAATTTATCCCTCTTCACATCAAAGATTATTCTCCTCTGCAGAATCGTACCTATTAGTTCACAAACTCAACCCTCATTTGCTGTCTTAGAATCAACTTTCAAAATCCTGGCAAAATTTCCCCTTCTTATTCTACAAACTGGTTTACACAGAAATCAGGAAACATCTCCAAGAGTGAAACGCACAAAAATTAGGAGGTTCAGTGATTAATTGCTGACTTGAAATCCACTCTAACCTTTACACGCAACATGGACCCTTGGCCTTATGCAGTTCGAAAGCTGACAATATGCAGGAAAAAGTTTGGGAGTATCAGCTGAGAATCCCTTCCATCAGTCACTACAAAAGCTGGGAAAGGTATAACTGAATTAGGCTGAAGAGAAAATAAGACCTAATTGTTAAAACAGTTGAAAGTTCTCTGGAAGACAGCATAAGAGGTTCCTTGTATTTGGATGGCTACATAGGCAAACATTTTTAATCAGGTAGTGACTCTGTGTTTACTTTCCTGCATGACCATCTTGAAAGCCAAGAATTCCAATTTGCAGGAGTGCTAGGCATTAAAAATTAAGATAATTCCAGAAAAATTTCACTCTGAACACATCAACTGTTCTTATATTAAGTATGATAGCTTCATCTCAGCCCACGGGGAACTTGTCAAAAAGAAGTCTGTAAAACATTAGAAATTAGGTGGGGTTTTTTAAAAACGATTGCCCCCTTTGTTATCTAAAAGATAAGAGACCTGCCAGCTTTCTTTATTTCAATAGATTCAATACTACACAGATTATGGTGTAAGACAATCCAACCAGGAAACTGGTGATTTTGCCTGTGTCAAAGGTTTCACTGTCATCAGCAAATAATGCAAGCAATCATCCTTACAATGACAATACCAGGCAACACTCACTGAATAGTTTCCACCGCAGTCACTGGATAAGCATAAGGCAGCATGAATCCAATTCTGTGTGGCTGATCCAAGATGATACCTTGACATGTGATCCACCACACAGCTGACAAATGTGTTTAAAAGTGGGCCTAAGTATAAAATATGTCTTCTTATATTTAGGCTTCATTAAACACTGATGATGCTGCCCAACCTCTGCCCTGGCCACATCAACTTGGATTCAGAAGCACTACTGTCATTTCAGGACAGCACTAACTTGAGGATCTCCGTGTCACCTTACACCTTTCTAGTGCACCCTGCAGTGACACCTGCACAACCCAGGTAAATGGGAAGTCAAGATAAAACTGTTCCCCAGGCCGGATTCAACCTACAAGCTACACATGATACTCCTACTTAAGCTCTGTAAGCAGCTCATTGCTCTGTTGTTTCCTTTTCTAGATTCTGGAAGTTTGCAACTAGGCATGGTTTTCATGTGACCTATATGAAGCAGTGTTCTAAATACTCTCTCTTTTTGTATCCATAAACAAAAAGTAGGTTCATTCCACAATTTCTTTGTTTCCCAAGGAAATGAGGGTTATAGAATTAAACAGTTCACTTCCTGCCTCATTCTTATATTGTTTACAAATTCTCTGGCTAATTTAAGACAAAATAGTCAGAAAGTTTTAAGAACCTAATGTAATGCTTCATAAAAATCAGCAAACACAACAGAAACACAATCCCCACCACACCCAAGGACAGCCCACCAGCTAACAAACCCCTGCACAGCACAAACAGGTGCAGCTGCCTGCTCCAAACCAAGCAGCTGGAAGGTGGGGGGAAAAGAAGGAGACAATCTTCTCAGAAACTTCAGAGAGATCAGGGCACTTCACAGATACTCAGGAACAAAATTATCAAAAAGGTACATACTTGGAAAGACCTTGAGCTCTGCATCAGCAAGGAGAAGTGTTAAACTGATAGGAGCACAGGGGGAAAACAGGGGAAGCCATGGTCATTAGTCTCATTATTCTATCAGTAACTTACTAGATGACAACACCCACACCACGCTGTAATTCTTTCTCCTCTTTCTTCCTTTTATCTGTACAGCTCATTATTGTCTTTATTGCTACTTCTCATTTGTTAGCACTAAACTCCTCACAATGGAAACCATATGAAAAGAGTTTAAATCCAAAAGATTTAGCTCAGTCTGAGAAAGTTCATCTACAGGTATTTTCCCCTCCTTGAAAATGTAAACTTGTATAGCCGGAGCCAGATTACAGCATGTTCAAGTGTGGCCCAAAAATCTGGTAAAAGTAAATTCATGAGGATATACAAGACACACAATTCTGCCTTAGGTTAGAAAACATTCCACCTGTGACCTCTAACATTTCTTTGCCCCACTCCCACTCCATGCAATGTGGTTTCCATTGCTGGTTCCTCACCCAGACCTCAATTCAACAGATTTCTCTTAAGGCAGGCACCAAAGCTTTGCTATTTCTCAAAAGAGGAGAAGCAGCATAGAGCAATCAAATTAATGCTGCCATGAGGAACATTACCACAGTGGTGCTGAAGGATTCTCAGAAGTCACTGCTCAACTTTCTTCCCCACTCCAAGCAAACTGGCACAAGACCCCAGGCTTGGGCAGCAGTAGATGGGAGGATTTTACTCTCAGACTGACCACCAGTCTGGTTTTACTACTCCTTTCCGTTTGGCCTTACTCTCTTCCATACTTAACAGCTCCCCATTCTGATCTTCATCTTAATCCTGCCCTATGAAGAAGTGGAAATATTAAGCAATAAATAACCCTGCATCATAAAACAGAGCTCCTAGTAAATACTAAGTGTGTTTTGGAGGATAACTATACAGAAACTAAGAACTGCAAATACAATTCTTTAAACTCATTTGAGCCAGAATTTTTCCAACAGAGTTGCTGTCTGTTGTTTCCTCACAAATCTGAGATTACCTGACATATGCAAACTCTAACTGGATGTAATTATAAAGATATACAAATGGAACATGTTTTAACATTACATGAACTTTCTAAAGAATAAGATGTAACAGTTCCTGCAATCACTAGATTGGGCTGTGAACTTGATCACATGAAGAATACTTGAATTTTAAATGTCTTTCAGTGACCATAACAAACAACTGGCATTGACCAAACGGGTCCCTGTCCATGGCACCCTGATTCTCTGTAACACCTCATACAAAATGCCTCACTTCTATGAAAACTTTGGGGTTTAGTGTTAGAACCACTGGAAGCTGGTATGCTGAAAAAGTGACACTGGAAATGGTACTTTAAAAGATTTTTAACAACAGACAAAAGCAGTTAACAAATTCTATATTAATTTGAGCTCTTTTAATTTTGTGCACTCTTCACATCTATGTCCTGCTTTGAAGGAGTTTTGAACTATTTTATATTTATTCTTCAAAGAGAAGTTTTCAATCTTGCTTATTTTCTTTGCCTCTACCAAAAACAAAGAAAAAAATTTAAAAATCCAGCCAAATGCAGTGTCCTTAAAACTGAGCAAAGTATTTTCTCTGTTTACTTAAATTCATTTACAAATTTACTTTGACACAAGGTAAATTCTGTATTTTGACAGTTTAGACTAGAAATCCCATGGTTTGATGCTGCCTTCAAGAGCTAACATTCAACCCAAAGTCATTACAGTCAAGGCAAGGCACTGTTGCACTACAGGAGGGAGAGATCATCAAGGTATGCAATAAAAATTGTAACACCTACCAACAACCCTACAGCAATCAGACAGTCAGCTGAAAACAAAGAGGAGGAGGCAGGCTTGCTACAGGCTACAGCAGAAAAACACTTTGTATTTGCTGTCTTCAGGAACAGCCCTAAATCAAAACCTAGCAGACCCCTTTCATGACTGGAATGTTTTTTAATCCCACCTCACATTTAAATGTAAACTATGCACCCAATTTTCTCAAGAGCTTAAGTCCCATTTTGGATATTTCAAATAAGCATCTCCAGGACAGTGGAGCTATTTCTGAAGTCTGGCCATAATAAGAAGTGCTGCATTCTTTTCAAAGGCTAGATTGCTTTATTCATCCATGGCTATTTGCTTTAAAGAAATAATACCCTAAATCCTCTGAAAATATTACACATGAATTTCACATATTGTGAATATTTTCAGATCTAACAGATCCTCACAGATTTCTGGGATAATGCTGCCTAAAATGAAAACAGAGACAGATTTTGAAGGATTTTTTTTTTTTTGAGCTCAAGTTATGTAAAACGTACAGACCCAGCAGAATTTTTTTGCTATCTTCTTGATAATATTAAGAGGACTTTTCAGCAGAACCCAGCCAACACAAAGCTGGCCAGCTCAGACTCCTGGTGTGCACAGCTTCCAAGACAGGGTGAACATGCAGCTTTGCTTGATCAGTGCAACTTCTCTTTACAGAGGCCTGAATCCAGGGAAACTGACAGCAGAGAAGCATCCCACATGCGAAACAAACCAGAACAGTTTGTTTCCCCCACATACCCACTGTTTTCCTAAATGCTTTAAGCTATAACAACAGATGCTTTCAGAAAGAAACACCTCGGCCAAGGAAGCTGTATACTTTAGGTCCTTGTCTGGCTAGAAATAAAGTTCTGTTTGGTTTTTGGGGTTTTTTAAAGGATTTTTAACGAAGTGCAAAATTACTCTCAGAGTCGAAAGGAGAGGTTTCAAAGCAACGCTCAGAAGCCCTGCCTTTGGAGATGAGCATCTCCAAACAAACCCAACAAGTGTCGAGTACATCTCGCTCCTTTGTTGTTGTTTCTAAGTGATGACTAGAAAGATCTGCGGACAGCAGCTCCAGTGCAGCCTGTTAGCGCCCAGCAGCCGGCGGAGAGCAGGGAGCATCCCTCGCCTGGGCACTCAGCTGTCAGAGACTCCGGGGCCCGGAGAGAGTGACAAGGAGTTTCAGAGCAGTTGGCAAAGTCCCTGCGGGGAGGGTTGCGCACCTCCGGCACCGACCTTCCCGGCTGGGCGCGGGGCCCGGGCAGTCCGGGAGCCGGCGGCGGGCAGGGGCGGCAGAGCCCGGCCCGGGGGGCTGCGCCGCCCGCCCCCGCCCGAGCAAGGGCGGCTCACGGCACGGAGGGACGGACGCCTCCGTCCTCCTCGGGTCCCCTCCGCGACGCCCACGGGCGCACGCCCGGCATCCCCAGGGCAGGCGGCGGCGGAGGTGGAGGAGAAGGAAGGATGCCGGCCACGGTGCCAGGGATTTATTTACCCCGCCCGGCTCCTGGGCACGGAGACGGGAGGAGGGAGCACCACACTCACCTCTCCCCCATCGCCAAAGAGCCCTTGACCCGCAGCCCCTGCAGCCGGGCCGGGGGGCACGGGGAGCAGAGGAGGCGGCCCCCCGCCGCCCTCCTCGGCTGGGGTCCCGCTCGGCTTCGGTGCGCCCCCACCTCCCGCCGCGGTGGGAGCCCTGCCTCCCCCCGGAGCCGCCCCTCTCCCCGTGCCCGGGGGAGGAGAGGGAGAGGAGGGGGCTGGGGGAGGGGAGCGGTTCGGGGCGAGAGAGAGGAGCCCGTTATTGGCCTACTTACCATCAATCGCCATGATCCCCGGCGGGGTGGGCCGTACCAAGCGGAGGGAGCGCACGCAGGAGAGGCGCTGCCGGGCGCCGCGGCTGCCAGGCGGGAGCGGCGGGAGGGGCGGCGCGGGAGGTGAGCGGGGCGGGGCCGCGGCGCGTCACTCCCCCCGCCGCCGCCCGGCCCCGCCCGGCCCGCCCGCCCCGGCCGCCCTCAGCAGCCCTCAGCAGCCCTCAGCAGCCCTCAGCAGCCCTCAGCAGCCCTCAGCAGCCCTCAGCAGCCCTCAGCAGCCCTCAGCAGCCCTCAGCCCCTCACGGCGCCGGGGCAAAGCCTGCTCCGCCGCTTTCCACGGTGCTGTTCCTGGGTTTCCTTCTCCAAGCGAGTAGCTGAAATTAAACCCAAAGCTCTGAGGACACTAAGTGTCAGAAAAGCCGTGCTTCACGCTTCTGCTTCACAGAATCTCAGAATACCCTGAGTTGGAAGCGACCCAAAGGGGTTATCTACTCCAAGTCCTGGCCCTGCACAAGACACACCAAGAGTCACCATGTGCCTGAGAGCATTGTCCAAAAGCTCTCTGAGTTCTGCCAGGCTGGTGCTGTCACCACTGACCTGGGGAACCTGAGCCAGCGCCCAGACATCCTCTGGGTGAAGAACCTTGTCCTGATATCCAACCTAAGCCTGCCCTGACACAGCTTCATGTCCTGTCACTGGCACCACAGAGCACAGATCAGTGCCTGCCCCTCCTCTTCCCTCACCAAGAAGTTGTAGCTGCAGTGAGATCTCCCCTCATTCTCCTCCAGACCAAGTGACCTCAGACACTTCTAACTCACAGTTTATAATAAAACCAGTTTGGTTCATTACATTGACTAATTACATCCATAACTGCACAAAACTGCTTGTGGCAGCTCTAGTACTGCCTCTACAGATTGTCTTTTCCAGGATTCTTCTCCCTTTCTTTTAAAATACCATGCTGAAACTGTCCTTTGGAGGCAAGTTTGAAGTAATTCTCCCCCTTTATTCCACTCTCATGAGAACACACCTAGAATACCACATCCAGCTCTGGGGCCACCAATATAAGAAGGCTGTGGTCCTGTTGGAGTAGGTCAAGAGGTGCTGGGGCCTCTGTTGCTACTCCTTCCTCTGTCCCACCCGCCACAGGTTTTTCCTCTCGCTTCCATGCCTTTTCCTCAGCTCTCTTGCACTTGAACCAGCCTCTCTTTCCCTGGAGTTCTGCAGTTGTTTTCCCAGCCAGGAAATTCTTCTTCTACACTCTCTTCCTTGCCTCCCAGAAGTGGCAAAAGGATCATCAGAGCGAGCAAAGAGAACAGGGTTTTGCAAGGCCCTGCAGCATTTACCACAAGGATCCAGAAGGATATCTGGGACAAATCATGCATGGCTCCTGGAACTAAGCTAGAAAACACCCGAACAGAAAGCTTGTATTATGGATTTTATACTGTAATCTTGTGCAGGATATAGGATGTTCGTAAAATTCTGTTACTGTGACAGAAAGTCCTGGTAGCATTTGAAGCTGTAAAGAAACACATTGCTACATGCAAACAGGTTTTTAATACATAAGTAGGCTGGCCAAACATAAGAAAATTTTCACAAGATGGTAAGGAGGAATACCTTTTGTACCAGTATCATCTTTCTGCCAAATGTTTAGTCACTGTTCAAATCCTGGAAGCATTAATCCCCTTCAGTCTCACAGCCTTCAGAAATCTTTTGTCATGTAGAAAAATCAATGTGTTTTCTCAAATTTGTTCTCCACCTCAGGAGAAAAACAGAAAACAAAAAACTTTAAAGTGAGGCATTTAAAAGCACAGTCAGCCTGAGCAAAATGGCTGTCTTGAAAAACACAAGTCCCAAATGACAGACATATGTCCAGACCAGAAGCAACAGAAAAAAGATCTTCAAAGAGAAAATGTCAGCAGAGCTTAATGGCAAATATATTTCTCTGTACCAGCACTGACATTTACCTCAAATACCCTAATGATTTGCTGTTCTTCCTCTTCCTTCCATGCCTTTTCCTCAGCTCTCCTGGTTCTAGAAAGAGTTCCAGCCCCCCTTTCCTTACAGTTTGTGTTGATGGCCATCATACTGATGATATTACTGTATTGATTACAGGGATGAAGCTTCCCATAGGATCAAGTACATAGAGTTATTATTCTTCTCTGCTCTGTTTTTTTATTTCTCCCCCTGCTTTTGGCAGCATCCCCAGTATGAAGGAACTACCAATCAGATGTCATCAAATCTTTCCAGGGCACAGACATCCACCCATACAGAATCCAGCATAGAATTTTTGAGATGTTTAAAAAGTCATCCAAAATTTTTGGAGAGCCTCATATGTCATGACGATTCCATGATTCATGTATGCAATTACCATAATGGGATGCAGAAGTTCATGTCATTGGACAGACTCTTTTTGAGTGTGATATATGAACCTATGTTTGTGAATTAATGACACTATGATTGTAACTTTTGATCCAGGGGTTTGGTTTTCAAAACATAAAAGAAACACATAACTTACCCAAAAGTAATGAAAGCTCAGTTTGGAAAAAACAGTTTCAGGATAAACATTATTCCACATCAACAAAGAGATGGTGTGAAATGTATGTGTAAGGAACCAAAACACGACTTTTCAGAGCTATGCTGAATCAAATCTGTTCTATTTGTGCTTAAGTTTCACAAGTACATGTTTAAAATTTCTTGCTTTATTGAAACAGCAGATACTCCTGCCCACCACCATAGCAGTCTCATTTTTTTAATGTCACCAGGAGGGACAAATCTTGAACATACTTCCAAAATTCGACTATTTAATTTTGTTCCTATGGTGTAGTTGAGACTGTGTAAGCCATAGCTTCATCCATTCCCTGCACAAAAGGAGCACAGCAGGTCAGTTTGGACGTGTCAGAAATTGTCTACTGAATCCAGTGGGCAATTCATTCTGCTGGGAGCATTTACATGTGATCCCACAAGTATGCCCTTTGCAGAATAGCACAGCTGCACACAAACATGACTACAGCTCAACTCCAGACCTTAAGTAAAGTTGATAAATCCTTAATGTACAAACAATTTACACGTTATCAAGAGTTCCCTGTCAAATGGAAGAACCTAGTGACAAGAGATTTGCTGACAGCAATGCAGCTATCTGGCAGATACAGGATAAATTTAATCCCATAAACCCCAAACTTTTCAACAAGCTACCTACACAGGAGAAATTTCTCCCACTGCACTGATGTGAAGCCACTTTGGCAATTAAAACCAAAAGCTGCTGGAAACTTTGGCATGAGTGCCCCAGGAAGAGAAATACATTAAAGATCCATTTAAGGCCTGATCTTTGCCAGACCTTTTTGGATTTTCTCTTCCATCTTAGCCTTAATAATCTTAGTATTAAACAAGATATAATTTAAGAGTATGTGCTTCATGAAAACATACATTTACATTAGAATACATGTAAACCATGGCATGTGTGAATGAAAAGACTAACTGAAGTGTCAGAAAACACAGACTATCAGTAACCAGAAAGGTCGGAGCCCTAGATTTGTAATCTGCTAACTAAGATGCCAGACAGATAAGGTATCTATAATTGTCGTGATGTGAACAAAGTGAGTTCACGATTGAACAAACAGTGGAAGAAAATTTCCATGTAAATTTTTCAGTGGAATGTTGCCTTTTCGTTCAGCTGTAGGTACTCTGCAGTAACACAGTGATTTCACTGAAATGCCATTGGGGAAGGAAGTGAAATATCCAAGGTCTTGCATTTCAGACAAAAACTTTCAATCTCAAGACTTTTTACTTCATATTATATTTTAAAATAATAATTACATTAAAATGAAGCACCTTGATCTTATCTATATAAAATCTTTCTGTAAGAAAACTCAGTCTTTTGCCAAAAGTTCACTTAATGGAGCTTTCCAAAACTGTGTGCATACAGCTTGCACACAGCTTCCCTGTGTATTTCTCTCTGGCTGTATTTCAATCTGTAAAGAAAACAGATTTTTAAAGAAAGGATCAAAACTCCCACAAAACTGAAATTCTGATTTTTTGACCAGGAACCTTAAAAAAGTCCCAGCAGGAAGCACAATGATATGCAGCTCCAGGGTGTTCTCTCCTGCAGATTATTTATAGGAATGCAAAAAACCTGGTGCAGCAACGTTGAAGTGAAGAGACGAATAGATAAAATCTCTAACCCATAATGTTAGAAGTGAAAACACGACCTCTGAAACATCTTCAAGAAAGGTCTCCAAAGATATTATTACTCCAGCAGATGAGAAGATGGCTAAGAATTATAATACAGTACTGTGTCCTAATTGATTTGGAATATCAGTTTACAACTTCCCGTAAGGATTTTTGGCAGCAATTTTGTGAGCACTGCCAATCAGATTTGCAATCAGATTAGGTTTGCATGCACAGTGTTCTTTATTAGGACATTAAATACCTGACCTTTCAATATTAAGATTGGCATTATCAAGTTTTTTGGCACTAATTAAATAACCTGTGACTCTTATTTAGCTTCTCATAGTTTTTGAAAGCTATGAAAGACAACTGGAACCCTCTGCCCTCTGGAACTGCAGAGCTACATGTGGTAAGAGTGATACACCAGATACACTCGAGTCTCCACTCCTCGGAAAAGAAACATAAACCTGACTCTTGAAGCAAATTATTTGGCCAAATAATACTCAATGTGTAACTTCATATACAAGAATAAATTATTGAGAAACTGGAAAACAGTGTTTCCAGCAGCATCTTTGTTCTGCCAAATTTGGGACTCCACAAGGTTGGATTTCCAACTGGGATACAGTTGGAAAAGGTCCAACTGTAAATTGGTCCAAACTGCTAAATCAAAATGGAAATATTTTTGTTCAGATTCATATTGTTAATCCATGGGTAATGTGTCTGCTACAGAAATAAAAATTGAAATAAACAAAAATGTGATTTTTCATGCCTATTCATTCTAGTGGATGTTCAGTTAGCCATAAGCCACATGCAAACTTCAGAGCTGAATGAATAAAATAATGATTCTTACTGTGCACTGATAAAAATCTTAGCTGGCTAAAGCAACCAAAGTTAATATTATTCAACTGTGTTGTCTTGCACTGCCCCAAAACAAAAACCTCATGAAGATACAGCTAGTACTATTAAATGCAATTCCAAAGAAATGTGGCAATCATTGAGCACATTTGCTCACACAAACTAAGAAATGGTAAACCAAAAGTATGTAAGAAAAAGTCATACGCCAAATTTATGCACAATCTATTCAGACATGCCAACTTTTCCATGAGAAGCTGAAGTAATGAAGTGGGTGTCCTGGAGATGTAGCTCTGTACCACTTATCTTCACCCCTCCCCAGTGGGACATCTCTTGGTTATTCCCATGTTATCCTCTGCTACATTCCCAGTGTTAACAGGCTATGCTGCAATTATTCCAGAGCTTTGCACAGGCTGTTTGAAAGGTTGAGAAGCTGTCAAATGAAAGGTACAAATGATGAATTGTCATAATTGCTCAGTTCTTCTGACCTTTTCTTCAATGAGGGTACTAATTTCACTCTTTCCTCTATACAGAAGTTAGTTTCCCTGAAACTGGAAGGAACCTAAACAGTTTTAGGATCTTGATGAACTTGACCAACTGTTCCTAAGCTGAGGCTTCCCTCAGCTTTCCTAGGTAGAAGCATTTGAGAAAAATAACATATTCACATAAACCTAATCTGCTTGGGAAATAACATTAGGAATCTCAAAGCCCAGCAAGTATCCTTCACAACTCCAGCAAAATATGAAAAATGAACCATTCAACTACACTTTAAAAACAAAGCTGCATTTTAAAGCAAATTTCCAACCAAAAAAATCCCTGTGTTCTTTCAAAACAGGTATAGCATACAAATATACCGACACACAAATGGATGGGGATTACTGTGCTTTCTCACAGAAGAGCTATGTGAACATCTAATTAGAGAAGCCATAGTATAAAATAGTGATATGAAAACAGGCATACATACACAGTACGAACAGCTGGCCGTTCTGAAAGCCACACCTAATTTTTTGATGGAAAAAAGCGTCTTCATCAAAAAGCCATCAAAGGTAATACCGTGGAAAAAAATCAAATTCAATCTCCGTTATTCATACTTAAAATATTAAAAGGGGATTGAAAGATATGATCCAGTTCTCCTGAAGGACTATTTTTAGAAAGAACAAGGTCCTGGATGCTAACAGCCTATTGGCCTGGTTCATGCCAGCATAAAATGAATGACCTTGCTGTCACAACCTCATCTGATAGAGAGGAGAGGCTGCAAATGGTGTGAAAAGAGACTGAGCTGCCACAAGCTGTAAAACCACAGCATACATAGAGGCAGAGTTAAAGCTGTCACAGTGTTGGTTATTAAAACATTTAAATCTCAGATTGCTCGAACGGTACAGGAGTTTTCCTGTCAGAGTGTTCTTAAAGCTGGTTGCTCACCAACTGGCACTGTGAATCCAAGAGTGGGAGAGATTCTCTTCCCTGTGGCCCAGGCAGCTCATAAAAGTGGTGTATGCATAGGTGGTGGTGTCAGCACAGGGAGTTAATCACACTCCCAAGGCAGGGGAAGTGATAAGAGATTCACAAGGTGGTTTACAGCATTAGTTACCCACAGCATGTATGCCAGTCCTGGTTTATCGACTAGCCCTGGCCAAACCTACCCACAGTTGCTGTTCTTGGCTAACCTTGACAAAGTCACTCCTGTTGCCATGAAACAGCTTCCTTCGCTCTCACTCTTCATCTCCCTCTAATTGCCTTTAGTGCATTCTCTGCTTCCGTGCTTTGCTTCTGTGCCCTCCCACCTGTACCCTGGTTCGCTCAAGCCGCCACTCCTGGATCGCACTGAGTACTTTTGTGTTGCTGCTCTGCGTGTAAAGGAGGCGAAACTGATCTCTGTAGAGGAGGGCGACAGCGTCTAGCAACAAAAGAAAGTGCTTGACAAACACTGTCCCCTTAGCAACGATAAGGCTGTAACTGCAGCCAGACCTCTTAGGGTCTCTCTGGAACGAATGGTACCCTTAACCATTCCTGCTGGGAGGCTTGTGCTAAGTATATAATCTGCATTTAATTTCCTTCTAAATGCAGCAACTTGTTTTGTACATGTTCCTGCACAGCTGAGAGCTCAAGCCTGTGAAGTACTTGTTACATCCTTTCCCACTGAACTTAGTCCCCAGGAACAGTATTGTAAAAATATTTTGAAAAGAAATAAGGGTTCAAAAGGCTGCATCCATCTAATTTCATGTTTCTTTTTACTGATAAAAGCTTTAGTCTGCCTTTTAATTATTTAAAGTATTTCCAAGTCATACAGCGACATATGATCTACTCTGATTTTTGGACTTAGCAGAGCTGTTCTTAATGCTGTTTCTGAACATACGTTCTGTTCTTACGTTTAAAATAACTACCAGAATATGTCATTCATTCTGATGGCACCACAAATATTCTATTGATGCATTAATGACATTTCTGTATCAAAAGAAACATTTTTACTTAAAGTGCATGAAACCTGCACAATTGTTAAAGTCACTGTTAAATGCAAGAACCTATTTAAATGCATATTTTATTTACATTTCTATTGCCCTATTAAAAGGCTTCCTTCCATGAAAAAAATCAAATTATACATAAACTGGATGTATAATGGTGACTTTTTTTAAAGGTTGCTCTTTTATTCAACTACATCAAGATTGAGAATTCTGCAGAAGAGCTGTAGAATCAGAGAATTAAAGTATTATATATATGAATTACTCAGGCTTAATCTACATTTTTAAGGTAATTAATAAAAAGCTACTGAATTAGTTCATTAAAAGCATTTTATATTTGCTAGCTTAAGCATGTGCTTTCAAAAATAGCCCAACTTCCAGTCTGGAATTTAGCAGAAATTTTCACAAAGATTTCTGAAATACAAATACTTATAAATGGAGAGCTTCACAGAGGCAGAAATTATTTAAGAAAAAAGAAGAAAACTTGGTAACAAACTAAACTGAAGTTAGTTTGCCACTCAAGTATGTAAAACAAACTGTTTTAAAGCTGATCAACCTGCTTTCTCCTTCTCTAAGATCCAGCTTCTTCCATTAGAAGAAATAAAGTGATACATATTCCAGTCTGACCTCCTTAATTCCCTTAATTATCTTACTGATACCCCATGGTAATAAAGGATTTGAAAAGTGAAAACTTACATTTAAATGAGGAGGTTGTCCTTGGAGAAACATCTTCTATCCTAGAAGAGTAGATAAGTAAACATGATTCCTCCAGGGCATGAAGGCACTAGAGCAGGATTGGTTTGGTAGGAGAAGGATGGGTTGTGTTTGTAGAGCAGGGAACCATATGAAGGGTCAGTAAGGTATTAGTCATAAGGCTTTAAAACCTCTATTTCTGTTTGGTGTGAGTTTGACTTAGTCATAAACTTGCTTCGGCTATCTAAATGTTTTTCCCAAAAAGATGTATCTTAATTTTTCTGCTTTTCAAAAAAGCTTGATGCAGACATATTAAAATAAAACTGTTTCATTTCAGATGTGTTAAATTATCATCTAACATTCACGTCTTTTCTAAGAGATGTAGATACAAAAGTATCTTTGGGAAAAAATGTAATGTTGTATGAAAAATATTCACAAACCCACCACGAAACTTCAAAAATATTTATCCTAAATCCCAAGTTACTGAGCTGGATTTATCATTATAATATTTTTAAAACTGTGAGGCAACAGCTGTCTAGAATTGTGCTTTCTAACTTTCTGCCTTCTTTGTCCCTTTCCAATATTAAACTTATTTTTCATTATTTCCAGCTACATGTTACCCGTGTCTGGAACCCCTCCCCTGCTGATCCCAATCTATACAATTACTTCGCCTTGGCAGTTCTTGTTGGCTCCCAAAAATGTTTTCAGTCCAAGTGAAAGCTGTACTCTCTACCACCATTTTCTTTGCCAGTTTTCCCAAAGTCATTGGTCCTTGTTGCTGGCTATCATCTGTGTGCTCCTTTCCCTCTCCTCTACATGCATTTTTGCCCTTGGTAGGTCATTTTTTGGCTCTGTGTTTCATTTGAACCTGCTCCCAATATTCTTTCAACTGCAGCCTATGTGACTCTCCAAAAGAGAAAAGTACTCCACTGGAATTATATCACTATATTTTAGAACAGGATCTGGCCCTCCTTGAAGTCATTTAATGAGATTAATCTCTTGTTGCATAATAGAACATTTTAGTCAAAGAGAAGTCAATTTCCTTTGGTTACATCTTCATTGTATCAATCTACACAATACTATTGCAAAGTAAGGAAACAAAGTTTCCCTTATTTGAAAGAGAAATGTCAGTGAAATGGAAGCTGTAAGGCTTAATAAAATAATCCTGCTCAATAAAACAGGACCAGAGACCATCCCATGTCTCTGGGGTCAGCTGGCACTGCCTGGATGCACGGTTCTGGGTTCTTTCTTTTGTCTTATGAACTGCTTCTGTGGTCCTATGACATCATCGCTGCACCCATGATTTTTTTTCCTACTCAGATGTCTCAAACAATGCAAGAGCTACATACAGTCCACCAGAGCGTGCATTCATGGCATTTATTGAAATATGGGTAGATGTTGCATGCCATTGGGCAGGTTATGATGGTACAAGAGGAAGTTAAGGGTGATGGTATGACGGTACAAGTTACAATGGTACAAGAGGAAGTTAATTTGTTGGAGAACTGTACAGGTTACAGGAAAAAGGTGCAGGTTTTTCTGTACCACGCGGTGGCAATTTTGGTGTAACAAAAGTCTTGCAAGCATTTTATGAGGCTAAGGATCAGTATTTCCTGAAGCAGGGCCCTGTGCCTATTGGGTGGGCTAGGTATACTATGGTCACTTTGCCCAGCCATGAATATCCAGTGGAGTAGATATTTCTTATACTAGCTAAATGATTTAAAGTCACACATTAAAAGTTGTATTTCAGGGTATAAGTAACATAATGATACTGATACCAGGCAGTTCAGAACATGGAAGATGGCACCATTGTAAAACAATTTGCTTTTGTTCATTCTCTTTGTGGAAAAGTTGCTTCCATAATCCATTAGGGAATTTATTTTCAATCAGATGTCACATTCAGCAATGTTTTTTTTCTGGTGGCTGAGTTCTCTTGGGTTTGTTTTTTTTTAATAAAAAGTGTGCTGGTATTTCTGTTACATGTCTCTAGCCTAAAGTATGGTTTGAAGCAAGTACTTATTCATTTTGCTGTTAAAGTTGATAAGATTCACAATTCATGAACTGTGAATTAATAAACAAACTGAATTAATGAACTTACACAAATTCACAGACTTACATTAAATGAACTACTGTGCAGACTGTAAGAGGCAATGGCATATGGGGCATGACACTGAGTGGAAGCACCGTGCCACTAACTCTAACTTAACACTGCTATCAGGCACTGACAAACAGAAATCCAGCAAATTCCATCTAGCACACCAGTGCCATCATTTAATCCATCCAGATGGCTGCTCCCACTGGACCTTTTTCTTGGCAAAGACCATGGTTCTCTCAGGTGAGGAAAATGTGCTCAAGGCTAGACAGACAGCATTCACATGGAAGTTTTTTGCTGCCACGACAGCACAGCCAACAGAGTTTGGATTTTACATTCTGACAATGTGGTAAGCTACAAACCACAAATTATTCTTGGTTGATGAAAAGAATAGTATGTAGCTAGGGTGCCTGATGACTATTGAACTATAAAAGCAGTGAGGGATTTTTGTCTTCTCATCCTCCCTCACTTATAAAACACGCCCATTAGGATTTTTTCCTCCCATTGCCACCAGCTTTATAAACTTACCCTGCTTCATTTTGTCAGCATACTACAACTTCAGCTCTCTGGAGGCAATGCTGTTGCACCAAATGAGAATTAGGAATCTAATTGTCTTCTGCAATAGTGACACAATAGAGGACAAACTGCCACAACTTAATCACGACATAGCCTCCTGCCACTCATAATTAATTTTTCCTTGGAATGAGAGGAACATGCTGTCCTGTTTCAAAAATAACAGTGTGCTTGGTTGTGAGCCAGTGTCAGTGATAAATACATTTCTGATTACAGTCAGCAACTTAATTTACAAGCATCTGATTAGAAGAAAGAAGAAAAACAAAACCACAAAAAAACATCCTTTCAGAAAATATGGTGATAAAAACAAGACGACTGTGATCTAGTGCACTGAGCAAAAGGTTGGAGTCATAAGACTTGGTGTTCCCACTGCTGCCACTAATCTGCTGTCTGGCCATGAGCAAGATATTGGATGTCTCCATCTCAGTTTCTTTGAGCTGGTAATTAGCTAT
Organism: Passer domesticus; assembly: GCF_036417665.1. Classification (NCBI taxonomy): domain Eukaryota; kingdom Metazoa; phylum Chordata; class Aves; order Passeriformes; family Passeridae; genus Passer; species Passer domesticus. The sequence goes on from NC_087476.1 coordinate 91,142,716, forward strand.
CTGTGGGCACACCTTAGAGATCAAGGCTTCAACAATGATTATGAATAAAACATCCTGTTTAGATAGAAAAAGGGTCCAAAATTTTGGGGATAGATTTCTACTTTCAACTAAGTTGAAAGTCCTTAACTGCATTATACCCTGTCTGCAGGTATTTATACTGGGGAATTTCAGCAGAATTACATGCCCACATGATATGACTGAGGGCACAGGAGTAGAGATAAACCAGCTTTAGGAAGAATAAGATCCATGCTGTACATGTCCCACTCACAGGCTTTGCCACAAACTATACCGGTCTTCTAAAATTCTGCATTTCTTCCCAGTCAGCATATTACAGCTGTACAAGATGAACCAGATCAGAAAAATGGATATAATTTATCTTCCAAGTTAATGATTAGACATTTATATTTAAAGACAATATACTGCTCTGTGTCCCAAATGAGCAGCAATATGTGATTGCTGAACAGACAGTATGCAATTACATGCTGATGTTCAGTAGGCACAGAATAGTCCTGAGTGACTCCAGTGATAAATGACCCTTTGTATTAAAAAATACAGTGAGCTGTAACATCAAACCTAACTGCTAATCCTCTAAAACTTTGTGCTTCTGGGAAGGAAATAAACATTTGCCATTGCTGCCTGTGAATGACCACACAGCCATTTTACTAATAACTCTAATGGGGTGAGCCTTTCAGCATGGCATTATTTTAGTTGCTGCATTTTATCATCTAGTTTTCAATTGACTATACAGTTGTCAATTTTAAAACCTTTGCCCAACATTTTCCATTTTTAGCCTCAGCTTGGAAAGTTTAGACAAAACTTTTGCTGTTTGTGAGAGCATGCTTAGGGTAAAAGATAATTTCAATTAAGTTTACATATTGATGCTCACATTTCTGATATCCATTGGCTGTATTACTTCCTTGAGTAACAAATCAAAGTCTAAATCCAACACACTTTTGTGGTCCCCTGGAAGTCACAGCAAAACACTTTTCTTTGGTGTTCCTTATGCAGCTGATAAGGGAAAATTAAAAATAAAGCTCATGGTTTGTTTTACAATTGTTTGCTGGAACAGTTTTTCATGAGGTATCTTTCAAAATTTTCTTGATTCTAAAACAAATTTTTTAAATGTTATTGGAAAATATTTTTTTTAGTGTTTTGGGTACTAAAGAGACAAGGAGAAAGAGAGAGAAAAAGCCACACTTCACTTTCATATGTGCATAAATTAAGATCATAAAGCAAAATAATTCAAAGGATCTGACTTTCAAGCTTTCAGATGCATTATCCCATCTGGCTTACATTTTGCCCAGAGAAAGAGATTCTGCTCTCTGGGGACAGGGAGAGAACAGCACTCAGGAAGTGTGTTCAGCAGAGTCTAACCAGGCTGTGACCTGTGAAGCTGTGCTTCTACACTGATCCATGGTGACAGTACAAAAGAGTGCGTGGGAAGCAAGAGGAGGCGTATGGTTTGTGAATCCATGCCAGGGCCATTCCACTGGCAAAATCCTCTTCTGGAGAAGGGAAGCTGTTGCAGGAGCTCCTGCAAGCTGGAGGCTGCAGCTGTGTGCATGGAGTACTTATGCTAATTTTGCCCAACCTGGGAAAAGATCGGGGGTGGCTTCATCACTGGCACAGAATAACTCTGCTGAACACTCTCATTTGTGCTCAGGGCAGTGATCAGAATTAAACTCTGAGAACTGAATCTATTAATATGAGTGGGGAAATAATCAGTTTCTTTTCTACCACATGATTTGGAGATATCTGAGTTTTTCCACTGTGTTTTACGGTCCTGTTGCCATAGTAGGCATAGAAGTTCTGAACAATGAGCTGCTGCTCAAGGAAGGGACTGAGGAGTTGCAGAAGAGCAGTTCAGAAAAGGACACAAAGGCAATTACAGAAGCTGCAGGGAAATGAAATAATTTTTCTTTTATCACAATGCTTGCCATTTCTGTTTTCTCACTGATGGCACAAGAATAAATGCCAAGAAAAGAAATTTAATCTACATTCAAAGAATTATTTTAAAAAAGACAGATCAAACCATAATCTCAATACATGGTGACAGTGTTCTCAAAACCAAGGACTGTTTCATATAAAAATAGTCATGGATTAGACCTACCTCTCTCCTGAACTTTATCTTAAGAGCAATATTCTTTAGAACTACTACAACAACTTACATTATTTTCATCTAAAAAGGAAAAAAATATATTCTGGTTTTTATTTACCTGATACTCAGTTCTTTTGGAGGTAAATAATGCACATAACAGGACAATGCATCTTTAGATACTGTTTTCTTTTAAATCTTCTGTTACATAGTTTTCTAGAGTTAATTTCTGTGCCTGGCAAGCCAAGAGAAATTGCTATTATGGGACCCTTTTGCAGCTTGGGAAGACAAAGTTAACAAACTTGTAACTTCCAAGTCCTTTCACAGGAAGCCCATTTGCCAAAGAATTACATAATGCTTCGTTTGACTGCAGTGGCTCTTAACAACACATATTTTATAGACTGTAGTGCACTTCTAGGGCCCAGGCCAAAAGATCTTGTTCATCCATTGCTCATTAAAATGTTGAATCTCTAATAGAAACAGGATGGATCATTGCTATAAAACAATGTCAAAATGTACAGAGGTTTGATTCTGGACATATTCCATTTTGCATCACTGAAGGTAAATCTGTTTTGCAAATGCAGGAGGATGAAAATACCTTTATATTTCTGCCTACTCCCACCTCAGCTTGCTGCTGCTGATAGAGAGGCTATTGCAAACGCTGAGGTTTGTCATATAATAACAAAAACCTCCCGGATCTCTGGTGTGGGAACTACAGTAACAATTATCAGCTTCCAATCTGTGTTCTCGTGAATTGATGTGGTGACACGTATTTGCATTTCTCTGATAGCAAATAATAGGGCATGCTAATAGCTATTTTAATAACTTAACAATTATTTAAATTGAGGTTAACCTTAATTACATTTCCTATTAAATCCAGGCAGCGATTTCCCCACCTCCAGTGGAAAGAACTACATGGTGAGGCTTACATGCAAAGAAGGGTCTCTCAAGTTTTCTCACACCAGTTCCTGGTGGGGAAGACCTGGGTAAGGAAGCTCTGGCTCTTGAGTTCTTGCCTATTTCCCTTGAAAGAAAGAAAGCTGAAGAATCAGAAAGCATCAGGATAGGAAGTGTCCTGAAACAATAATATTTATCTTTGCTGACCCTCTTTGGCCTGAGAACCCACTGGATGTATCCACCTGACACATCTGATAAAAACAACCCAGGGCCCAAACTCTGCCAAAGAAACTGGATGCAGGCAATTGGCAAGGCTGCAGGAGAGGACACGCCACTATCTCTTTTGTCTGGAAAAAAGCAGAGTGCACCACCACATCCACATGTGCAGAAGACACCTCAAAGGACATTACCTCCTAAATGGCATGAGGAGCCCACAAACCCAGGGAATCTCTCTTGCTGAGTGCAGGTCAGGGGGACTTGCTCTTCGGACTCCCTTGCTTATTTTTTTCAGCAAAAAAGAAACAAAAGAAACAATATGAGTAACCCCAAATTCTCCTTTCATCCCCCCAAAAGATCAAGTGGTTCCCTCACATTTTCTGGAATGTCAGCCCTTGTTCTTCTTTACCCTCTAATTAGTTTATTGCTATGGGATGGCTATGGAAACACAGACATAGCCTATCTCTATGTAAGCAAAGGTTTTATTTCAGAAACCTTGAGACACTGAAATCAGAAGCACAGCCATTGTTCTTTCTCACTGTTGACTGATTCAATTTAGCTTTAAATGTGTAATTAATTTTACTACTATGGGAAATTAATTATGTTTTTGTTATAATGATCAGTATTAACCTAATTAGTGCCCATGAAAATTCCCAAGCAAAACACTTAATTATATTAGAATTAGGAGGGTAAATATTTTCCTAATGGAAAACATCCAGTAAAACACTAATGTGCTCAAAGGTTACAAGCCCAAGAAAAATGAAGCATTTGTAAAATGCCATCCATAATGAGATTCTGATTGTTAACGCTGCTACAAAAGGTAATAGTGTTTGTAATATGATGTTAGAAACATACCCATACATCATGAGTAAGCTATGCAACACTTAAATGGATGCTTTTAAGATTCGGTTCACCAGATATAGCAGAAAGAATTTTCAATAATCTCTTTCTCTAGGTCCCAGACAGAAGTGGTGCCCTGTCCCTATCACTATGACCACAGAAAACTGTTTTGGGGACAGGAGAAAAATCCTTCCCTCAACTTCTTGTCCTTCATCTGCAATCTTTTTTCTGCTTATAACCCCTGGGTATCCACTTCCAGCCCTGCTCCTGCTCATTTCTCTGTTTTCCACTGTTTCCACATTTTCTGTAACATTTTTATGCACAGTATTTTCATAACTCAGAAAGGAGCTCCTGAAGCCTGGAAAACACAGGCAAGAGATGCAGCTTGGGTGGGAAAGAATGCCACCACCAAATCATGAGGCAACTGTTCTTTCAATTAAAGGACAATTAATGCTGAGGAAACACCATTATCTTCTGTCCTCCAAAAGGAGACAGAAGCCAAAGCAGACATATGGCCCTCCTAAGTTAAGCTTGTAAAGGATTTGCATTACAGTATCCACAGAACACACCTGAACTCCATCTTTTTTTATTTAAAAAAAGTAATACCCGGCTATGTTACCTCACGCAGTCTTTCTTGTAATTAAGGGACAGCAAGTAACCAAAAGAATAATTTCAGTTCCCCTGGTATCATATAGTTATTCATAACTCAATCTGACCCTCCTTTCATTTACTTTATTACAAAAAGCTTTCTTGTACATACTTAACTTGTTGCAAGCACTGCCCCAGATTTAAGCCACTTTGTAACACAGGGAACATATTTGTCAATGGGATCCCCACAGGCCACCTAACGTTACAATTAAAGTATTTATTTAAGATAAAAGCTTTGTATTGAATTAGAAATCGATCTTCCACTTGACCTGATAGTAATGTTTTATGTATTCATGTACAGGTCTCTTCAGAAACCTCTTCCATTAGTGTGCTGGCCAGAGTGAACCACTGAATCATTCCTATACATGCAGAAATAATACTTGGAAATATAATTCCCTGCATTTGTGGGACTCAGAGTGACTGGAGCAGGCACCAATTCTCTTGTCACCTCCAAGCTCTTGGTTAAACAATTCATCTCACCTACCAACTATATACGAACAGTGCCAGGAATTTATCAGATTGGTATCATACCCTGTCAATTATGCATTGCTTACAAGCATAATACAGCTCATGAAGTCTAAAACACAAACCAGAAAAATAGAGACAGTGTTCCTCCAGAGCTGCATCATACCATTTATGCACAAGACACAAGATATTCAGGCAAATTCCTCTCTTTCCTTGCAACTTTTTCCCTTTTGATCTTATCCTATATGTTTGAAGCCAAATTATGTGCTAAAACCACAGGAACAATGAATCCACTAAAGAACCAGCGGAGGCGAGATCCTACAGAGATGTTAGCTCCAGTAAACTGATGGATTATCTTATGAAAGAATTTCTGAGAGAGATTTTTAGTTTCATATTTCTTTACATCTATGTTATCTGTGTTACATATGCATTTGTGCCTGAGCTGCCGTAACAGCTGCTTCTCCCAGTGTTACTGAAGGTATGCACACATATGTAAATATATATATGTGTGTATTCATTAATGGATGGCTGTTTTCCAGCATAAGCCATGGGCTCTTTGCTGTTTTGTCTTTTGCTCATCAGTACATTGTGACAGCTTATCATGGATGGCAATATTAATGACAGAACTGTCCCAGGCTTACCAGATCTACAGTAAACGCTTTACAGAGAGAAGGAAATTAGTCTTAAAATAATATTCCAGTATGGATTTTGGGGGATGTCTTAAAAATCTGTAATAGTTTTCAATACCCCAATTTGCTCTGCAAAAGACACCTTTTTCTGGAGACTTGTATTGTGCTAATCTCTACATACATGGAGTATGTTTCAGTCATCTTTAGGTACTAATGGCTGAAATACATGCTCTGGAAATCAATTTACCCTGACACAGAAAGTCTGCCTTGATTTGTTTCAAACATGCAGAACACAAAAAGCTGCAGGCAATTCATTCGCACAATAAATACGTTTGCTATCCTGGTGGCTTTTTAAAAATCAGCAGGTTAGGTCTTTAATAGTTTTAAAACTGATTATGATAAGAATTACAACAAAACCAACTTTTTTTATTGATGGAGTTTTATTCATGGAAAGCTTTTATTGTTATATGTTTATTTTGAAGCTACTGACATGAAATGGTATAAGTACTCTGTATGACTGAAGTAAAATTTCATTTTAGATAGTGCCAGTCCCCAAAACCTCAGCCTGTCTGCTTCAATCACAGTCTACACGTTCAACCATCCATTTGGCGCTGGCGCAGCATTTATATCAGGTCTCATATACAGATGTAAAAAAATCCTCTGAACTCACATAAGAAAATGGTTTTATGTCTGTGGCACAACTTATACAATTGATTGAGACTGCACTGAAGATATTCACAGTAAACCCATAATTACACCTTGAAAAAGTAACTATATATTATCAATTTTGGTATTATTTATCATTATGAATCATTCCTCACTTCATTTTCCACAGCCACAAAAACCCTTAACGTATAGCCTTTAATTATTTTGATTAAATGTGTATGTCCAAAAAAAGGATGAGCACCACAGGAATACTTAAAGCACAACAGAAAATGGGAGGGCTAAAGGCAGTACTGAGCAAAACAAACACTATAAGGATGACCTACCACCTTTCGTCAAGCAAGTTTTCCAGAAAAAACAGGATTTATACAGTGAATGTTGCATTCATTGTATAAACCCTGTTTTTTAAACCCTCAAAAGGGTCTGAACATCGGTGTGTCCACTCTGATGTTAAAATAGACCTCTGCTTGCTATTGAACACAAGTTGAGCATGAATATGCAAAGGGAGCCTTCTGTTACCCTGCTAGCAGGGAGGGAATGAATGGAGACATGAAAAGTACACTGGCAGGATATTTTTGGACCCTACCAGATCACTACTTGTTTTCTTTTTCAAGGCCATTTGTAATGAGAGTAACTTAAAGCATCTCTAAATTATTCAGAGAGACTAGGCCTTCATGCAGCTGACAAACAACTAGGGAGCATTAAGTTTACCTTTGGAGGCTTCCCATAGCTCTCCAGTGAGGTGTCTGGAAGGGCTGGATCACCAGGACCTGCTTCTCTTCTTGTGCAGTTCCTGGGCAAATTCAGAGAGGAAGCTGGATGCTTCTTTCCTGCATAGAGATAGTCTGAAAACTAGTAAAAAAAGGAGTACTTGCCAATGCCAAAGAAAGGCAACAAGTTGAAGATGGTTTTGAATGTTTTTGTTCTTTCCTCCAGATAGGAAGAGCAGCTTTTAAAATCCATTCCAATGTTATTTGGAACAAACCCAAAGAAATATAATGGTATATATAAATTCACCTTTGAGTCAGCATCTCGTGTTTCAGCACTTCTAGTCACAGCATCTTTCAGAACAGTACATCATCCATATGCTTCATGCACATCATTTACCTTCTCAGTAAATCAGAAGATGGATGCTAAAATCCACAAAGCAACTTTAAAAATTCCCCTGTTTTTTTAGCAGGTTTTATTGATATTGATGACTGAGCATCTTTTGTAATGGCAGATGGCAACTTCTCTCTTATATTTCAGACAAACAAGCAGCTGGAAATCAGAAAGAGGTTATCACATAAGGAACTTTTGAAGCAGCTAACAGCAATATTCCAAACTAATGTTGAAAAAAAATATGCAGATACAATAAAGGAGAAAAAACTCCTTTTCACTATAATTTGAAGAAGTATGGGATAGATATAAAAGCATCACATGGGTCCCAATCTCATAAGAACCTCAAAATTATGCCCTTGTTTTAAGGAAAATGGGTGGGGTTGGGTAGAGGTTTTTTTTTTGTTTGGTTGGGGATTTTTGCCACTGAGAAATAATCTCAGCATCAAGCTTCCAATAAAACAGATTTACTTAGCTAAAGGAAAACAGCCAGGAATCATTATGAGTGTACACAGTAACTGGTGACTTTGTGAGCTCTTTTATCGACCTCATCCTTTGAACTTTTCTTTAGATAAATTCTTCAGATTAAGGAAGCATAACTGACACAGCTTGCTAAATGTCATGTGGTGCATTATCATGCTTCTTTACTTCTGTACACTCAAGTAGCAAATTTTTATGGGGTTTAGGTCTGCTGCTGCCATTTTACCTGTTTGGACTATGATCCACACATATCAATAATGTTTAATAACAGTTGTTCCTTGTCTTTGGGACAAGGTATTCAGTCATAAACCACCTTCACATCCCACTAGTATGATGATCCCTCTCTCTTATTATAACAGCATGGTTGACAGACAGAGCAAAATTAAGAGAGCACAGAGATATTTACACCTAGATCTTGATAAGAATGTTTTGCTATGTAATTCTGTCTGGTGGGGTTTTGTTACAAAATTGAGGTGAGCATCACCAGCCAACTTTGAGTGTGTTAATCCTGTCACCACTCCCTCTGACTTTCAACTAGATTTGCATATCCACTGCCCTCCCAGACCTTCAGAATCACAGCTTTAATATCATAAACATATTTTTCCAAAAGTATTATTACTAAAAAATCATCTGCTTCATATTCACAGCCTGTCCTTTTCACTGTCTGTATCTAAGCACCCTGGTATAAACCTGACCATTTCTGTTCATATTTTATGGACAGCCAATTTTCAAACCTTCTAGAGGTCAAGAAGGAAAGAGAATTTGCTCTGTGTCTAAACAATCCCTCTGACGAGGGCTGTAAATATTAATAACTAGGTGAAGAGCTATACCTGTTCTTGTTGAGGGTTCTGAATGTAATTGGATTTCTCCCTTCCATTAGGCTAGGGAGAAAATTAACCCCATAATTCATCTGGGGAATAAGAACTTTAGGAACACCGTGAGTTTGCTGCTTGTGACTGAGCTAAAGGGATGCCAGCTTTGAAACATTTGTTCTTGTCCAGTCCGGACTTCTTTATTTGACTTTGAGCTTCTACATTAAGCAAATATGTTTTTCAAGGTGCATTTTATAAATTAAAAAAGTAAATGAATGTGAGGTATGTGATTGAAATCCATTTATCTTGCATCTTGAAATGTAGCTGTGAGTCTCGATACTTGAGTAAGGCAGTGTCTTCATCATATCATTCCTTCAAGCACAAGGAGGGCATAAATTATCAATGATTCCAACCTCCTGGCCCGGTTATATTAAAAAGTTACTTAAAAAATAATAACAGCATTAATTACTCAAAAACCCTAAAATCATGCATTTCTTAAGATACTTAGTATTTTGTAAGATAAACAGAAGTATACTGGAATAATTTCTCCCAGCAGTGGAATTCAGTCATTTAGGACAAGAATCACAGAGCATAATTTCCAAAGAAAAGGTTCACCCAGAATTCTGGGAGGCAGAAGGTGTCTTCAGGAATAGCACCCAGTCTTTACACCGTGGTCCTGAGCAGCAAATGGTTCTGCAGATTTTAGGAGGAGACAAATGAGCCTCAAGCTCAAGAGTTGCAGAGTAGAAGGTGCCATCTATCCCTCTGCATTAAGGGCAGAAGTTTCCTCCTTCCCAGTGCATTTTTGTAAGCACATGATTTCTCTTTTTTTCTACTTTTGGTTGACATTCTACTTTCTCACAATATAAATATTTTGTGTTCAGAAATAACAGCAGTTAACTGTAGCATTTGTATTAAAATATATATATTAAAATATATAAAGAGAACTTTATATAAATAAACTGGATTGTTTTACTATCACTTTTGAACATTTGTTCTCTAAAGAAGCAAAAGAACATCAAGAAATTTTGATTTCCAAGTGTAATCTCTGAGGGGACCTAGATTAGCAATTAGCAATTCTTTTATAGTTTGGGTTTGCCGCACTTTGACACAGACATATTAAACTCTTCTTCAGATGGAGTGAGAGTGTACACCCTCTCCAGCTGCCCCAGGAGCACTACTGCTCTTTCTTCACTGTGTCAGCCCACCCAAGCAGAGGTTATGAACTGGTCAATTTTACCTTGATGGTTCTCAAAAACGAAATTTTAATACTTACCTAACTGATTTCATGGCAAAACAAGAAAATGGGATTTACCCATTTTGTGGGATTCTTCCTGGATGTTTTAAGACACTAGAGCCTGCAGCACTAGGGACACCCAGAAGACTACTCTAGAGACAGCAATAACACCTAGAAGGTAGCAGATAACTTCTTTCACTTCTTGTCTTGCTACTCCTAGTGGAGGTATCCCACCATCCAAAGCCTCAGACCCCCAAACCTGTGAGGTACTACAGCAGATTCTCCCCTAGACCCTGGCTAGTGGCTACACAGCAGCCAAAGATGCACAACAAGGGCCAAAGCTCTCCTTTTCGTCAGCACTAACATTTTAGAGAACAGTGATTTCTTAGTGGGACAAGTTCTCGCATTTTTATTCACAGAAAGTCTCCAAAAACCCAGAATAGATAGCAGGACTTAGAGAGGAGGATGAGTAATTCAGTGGGTTGTGTTTAGTAAATGAATAATGATATCCTTGCTTAGAGAAGCATGTTTCCTATGTTTGCTCCTCATCTGATGGCAAACTGCCTGCAATTGTTGTTATTGTACCATTGGAGAGCAGGGGGACAGGAAGCAGTAGAGTTGATAAGATTAACTAATTAGACTTCTAGTGGACATGCAAACAAACCCTGAAGGCAAAGAGCTGTTCAGGCAGACATGGTGACTGAAAATCAGGCTTCAGCCCTCCCACTAGTCCTGGCTTCCAAGACCACACCTGCTGCCCTGGACACTGACCTGTGCTCCATATTAAGCCACAATGCTGCTTGACTGGGTCCCACACTGGGTATGATACGTTGCTGGGCAACTGAAATTCATTTAGCAGAATTTAATTTCCTTTATATTACTTTTACTCTGTAACATACAGGGCTGAGAAACAAATTCAAACACTGTGCTACCAGGAAACGATTTGATTTCTGTTAAACTTTGCTTTGGAGTAAGCATAAAAACAACCAGAAGAAAGAAAGGAGGGAGGGAGGTGCAATATAGACCAGCATTTTGACCTAGCTTTAAGTTACAGTGAAGCAATAGAATGTCACAGTATGCTAATTATTTAATCAACCCACATCTTCTCTGCTGTTCATGTATTATTCTGACTACCAATCGAACACCATCTGCCCTCACAGAAAAATGTTCCTGCAACATAAAGAATATTTAGCTGGCAAGAAACTATCACCATGTTCACACTACAAAGTCTTGAACCTGAGAAAGCTTGAGGAACTTTGGGTATTCAAAAAATCTCCTGCTCTCTCTCAGTCTTCTTCTGGAGAAATGGATGATTTCCATTTGAATTTCAAATAATAAAATAATTTCATTAATGGATAGGAAGCCTAACGTTGGAATCCAGCATTCCTTTTAATGAAAAATTTTTGTCACTTGGAGAAGCGTGGGAAGCAACAGAGAGGAGAGGGAGAGAGAAAGAGGAGGAGGGGAGGCAGCTCCAGCTCCTCTCATCCTCTCCAGCAGCGTTTCCCTCCGGGATCTTGGGCTGGTTCCTGGTCACTGGGCTGGCCCTGGGTAGACTCAGGCTGGAACCCAGTGCTCTCCTCCCCATCAGGAACCCATTGGGGACCTGCTTCTTAACTCTGGGAAAAGGACCCTCTCACTTTATTAATTCTCACCCTTTACTGGACAGCAAATTCTATCAGGGTATGCATTTTATAAGGTAAAGAGATAATTTCTGTCTCAAACAGGGACACAATGGGCTTTGTCCATGACAGCCTGGTAAAATACTACAGGGAAAGGATTTTGGAAAGGTTGTTTAGTAAATGTAGATTCTAAAGGGATGTTTACCTTGAACAGATAAAATTAAGTGTGAAACATTGCAAAGTGCATTGAATAACATAAAATCTATGCCAAAGGAGGACAGTATTACTTACATTTTAATTTTTAACTACTAAAATAGATATACAATCGTGACATTTTAGCCTAAATGGTTCCAGTTGGAAGTGCAGCACATTTGGCCTCTTCATTCTTTTCCAGTCAAGCGCTGCCTATTAAGGAATCCCAAATAGGTACAAGGATTTCATGTGCTGTGACAAATACCAAGCACACAGGCAGCCAAAATGTCTTTGAGTGCTGTTTAGATGCAGTTTCTGGAAACAGTCCCACCATCTTTAGTTAATAGATGACTTAGCAGGCTGATGTTGAATCACTCCCTCACACCCTTCTGTCTCACAGCCTGGCATGGAGCACGTAAGTCCACACCTCACCTGCCAGAGCAGCCCGCAGCTTTAGAGCAATGTTCCCTATGCCACTGAAGAGCCATTGATAAAGCATGGATGGATCCACATACCGGAATAAAAAAAAAAAATTTTTTTATTCTGGTATGTGGAATAAAAAAAAAAACAAAAACAAAAAAAAGGGCCCCAACGTCTCTGTTGTCCTTACTCTGAATTCCTTGGAGCAGGCCCAAGGATTTCCAGTGGGACTGGAATTTGGCCCAGTGTGCCACAGTCCCATAAAACACAACTGTCTATTGGTTAAACAATGCCAAGCATGTCTCAGCCAGATGCCTGTTTACTGACTACTGAGAGAGAAAAGAAGCTCTCAGATGCTATTGCTTGGCTTTGCAGGATGTAGGACATTAATTATGTACAAATGAAATGATCACAAAACAGAGATGAGCCACATAACTTGGTTTGGCTGCAATTCCTGCTATATGAAAAAAAAAAAGGACTGCACAGGGCTTGATGAACATTCAGTCTGCATTAGAAAAGAAATTATTTTGTTATCTATTTGCTTAAGATAGTTCTTCGCTTTCTTCTGCTATAAGGGATAATGGACCATAAAATTGGCAAAATTATTGTCCATTTAGCACAAACACTTTCTGCAGTAAAGAAAGAATCCTGGTTCATTTTCCCAAGAAAACAGTGTTGTGCTAAAAATGTCTTTCCTTTCCTAGAAACAGAGAAGTCCAGCAATATGAAACGGCATCCAGCGGGAAAGCAGAGCTGAGGGAATTGTGACAGAATTACCTTAAAGCATGGCCTTCCCTGGGACTTCCCCTGCCTGACTCCATCCAGAGCCCAAGCCTTGCAGGTGCCCTTTAAGGGCTGGGCACTGGAGGCAGAGCCTGCTGGTACCCCCAGGGCCTTGACCACACTCCCATTTCAACCCTCACCCCAATGCTATTTGTCCCATTCCCTGGCACCGATATGCAGTTTTTCTTCCTGCAGCAATGGCAGCAGCACTTTTGCTTCTTTTTATGCCAAGAAGGCAGCAAAGGTCACACAAAAACCACCTTCTTGAGCAACGAGTTCCTCTGTCTTTGTACCATCTCCATTAAAATGTTCCTCCTAATTTCAAACTTTAATTTCCCTGTTTTTTACCCTATTCACCATAAAGAGCAGATGTTCCTACTCTCTGAACAAGCTTTTGTGCATTTGAGGACTGAAGCGTTTCACCTCTCAGTCTCTTCTTTTGTTTTTCAGTCTTCCCTGGACTAATTGGCCCATACCTGCTCTGAATGCAGTGACCCAGATTAGATACATACTCCACTAGCTGGTGTTTGTGAATAAATGTTTTTGAATATACTCCTATCAAGTTAAAGAACTCCAAAATATTTTTTTTATCAGTATCCTCACAGTGCAGACTCCTGTTTAGCACATGACAACACCACCTTGTGTTTTTGAAGATATTTTGGTTAAGCATCCTATTTTATTACCCTGTGTTGTGCATTTGTTTATTTCAGCCCAAGACCATGATCTTGATCTTGCCTTAGTTGAATTTCTTTTTTTTTTTTTCCTTTTCTTTCCCAGGCCATTTTTTCCTCTTTGTTGATAACATCTGGCATTCAAACCCTGCCCTTTACAGATCCTGAATCTTCTAATCATTTGCAGATGTAATAAGCACAGGCCTTTGCCCAGCAGTGGCTATTAACAAACCCATTAAAAGACCTGCTCCAGAACAGACAATGATGGAAAGCTTGTGATGTAATGTCTGCTGCCACTGCTGCCTTCCAGAGATGCTTCTCACTCAACCGGCCTTCAGCTCAGGCCTTTCAGTGTTTTCCTAATTTTCCTAACCAGAATGCTGTACTGCACTGCCAGACCCTTGAAAATCAAGATAAAGCACATCTGTGGTTTCTTCTCTGTCCACTCTTTTCTAGAACAAAATGAGCTTGGTCTGATGTAGTTACTTTCTTTCTTTTTTTCTGCTTTGTTGCTATTTTTAGATCAGTCAGTTCTCTGGCAAGTGCTTTCAGGCTGTTTTGGGAATTTATCCTAAAGGTTTTGAGCTGGTGCCAAGGCTTTAAAATTCCCTAACTTTGCCCTACTCCCCACAGACACTCTTAAAAACAGGCACTGTCCTGGCTTTTCCCCAGTCTGCTGCTGTCTTGCCTGTCCACAGCTGTTAAGAGAAATCCTGCATCACATCTCTGTGTATTATTCAGACATGCAGTCCACCAGGCCTACTTAATCTTAAAATATTCTGCTTAAGTCTCTGCTTACACTTTCCCTGCCCTAAGCTCATCTTATCCCTTTGCCACCAGCATTAACTCCATAAGCGTCTGTTCTCTGCAGCTCTCTTTCAGTGAGCACAAACACAGAACAAGCATCAAACACCCAGTTCCTGAGGGTCATCTGTACATAGCACTTCTTTTCCATGAGGAAACAGGAATAGGTCCAATTTTTCCCGGGCTTCCTACAACTAATGGCATAATGGTTTTTTTTTGGTAGCCTTTAATAATTTCAGGGGATGAAATATGACCTCCAGAAGACTTTTGAAAACCTTGATGAGAGCTGGTTTCAAGGGATGCTGTTTCTAGAACACCTTCAGCTCAAGAAATCAGCATATGGAGATGGACAGAACAAGGGAAGAGCAAAACAAACCTTTAAAACTCAGATGCTGCTGAGCACCTCCCTCTCATCAAACGCATGCCAGAAGTCAGAAAAGAAGGTGCTTGGTGTAGCCATTCCCCTGATGCCAAGACACTGACCAGAGGTCAAAAAGTTCTCTGGGGTATGTAGTCTGAGCCACAAGAAAATATAAAAAGAAGAGATAAAGATAGTAGAAGGGGAAGAAAAAAGCAAACCCACGCCCCCCCCTTTCTTGAACTTTCCTTAATGACAGCGAGATGTTTCTCTCCCAGCAAAAGCTGACTGCTACTCCTGCCACGCCTGATGTCAGCTGGAGGAACAGATGGCTCAATGGTTCATTTCAAACTGTTCATTCAGCCAAACAGCACAAATTGCATTAATTGCCTCACAGTACGAGCAGGGAATGGAGCGCTCTGCATGTCCTCGCTGTGAACGACTGGGACTCCTCATCACCATTCCCATTTGACAGGTCAGCCAGGAACTTATCTGCATACTGGGAAAGCTGGGAATAGAGGGAGCACAGCACAAGTACTCTGCAGGTAACAGAAGATGCCCAAAGGCTGACAAAGCCTTTGAAGTGGCTTTGGAATGAGTTCCTCAGCACAGTGCCACTTGCTGAAGTGTCATTTCTTAACATGAGAATGGCCCCTGCATCCAAGAAATATATATTTGGTTTGTTTCTATAAGCTGGGAGCCTTGTATCAGTTTAATTTACTACTACACATATGCACAAGCACCTGAAAAGTTCATACTGAAGGTGAGTCCAGGTAAAAAGCTCTCCTTTAGGTTTGATTGCTCTAAGCTTTGCCAATAAATTATTTATTAGATGCTCTATAACCTGCTGAAAAGTCCTGGCCCCTTGCTTACCACTTGCAAGTGAACTGTGTTAGCATTTTGGCTGCTGAAGGCACTTTTTTTTTTCTTTTTTTTTTTTTTTTTTTTTTGCCAAGGGAAAAAGATTGAAAAATTGCCACACAAGACCAGAAGTTTAAGGATACAGTTCCCAGAATATGATCACTGATGCTTCTCTGTTGCCCACTGAATATATTTTCTTTATTTCCACAACTTTAGTAAAATACAATATCAGGAAAAGACTACCTTTAATCTCCTCAAGAGGCTGTTGAAGTTCCTGCTACAAAACATCCACATAAATCCTGATGCTCTTTCCTTTTCTCTGTTTTAGAAGGGCAAAACCACTAGCATTTCACCACCGCAGGCAAAACATATGTGCCATGCCTATGTGCATTGCTAAATTCTGCTTGAGCCTCTCCTCCAAGAAAAAAAAATAATGAAAAGACTAGGGGGAAATTAATAAAAAGCAACACATGTGCAAACCCAGACCTACAGTGACCTATTGTGGTGTACGCCTCCCTAAAGTGGCAGCAGATGTGTTTGTTGTGAATGGGTGACCCCTGAAGGGCGACTCCTGCTTTACCTCTCCTGCTTGGGGGCCACCCTGCACCTTCCTTCACTGCTTGTCTTGTGCTGGCCTCAGACCTCACAGGTTTCTACAGGAGAGAGACTCTTCACTGTTTTTCCTCCCTTAAGCAGAAGGAAAGGGATAATTGCATCTCATTGATGGGGATAAAAGATGTACTTTGTACAATTAGTTTCCTTTGGGCGAAAACCCCCCGGATCTGACTTTCTTTCACACTCTGTTCTGTACCTCTAAAAGAAGTGCAGCAAAATTGCTAGAGTCCAGTCCTCTCCCAGGAGGAAGATTTGCACTTGATGCTCTGTACCTGGCTGCTTCAGTCACGCTGTCTTGGTGGTGCTGACAGCTCCTCGTGCACTGTCAGGAACACCCCGACTCTTGTGCTTGCCCTGGGGCCTCTCCACACTGTGACTCCTCCCAGAAACAGAGACTTGCCCCGCTGTTTTCCCTCCCAGAACACCTCATGTGGTGCATTTAGGTGCTCAGATTTGAATCACTATCATTTGGTCTTCCTTCTTTGGAAACAGGACCTTACTGGGATTCTGACTTCTGCTTCAGTTCTTCTGATCCCTAACAAGGTGAAGATGGTAGAGACAAGGTAGCCTTCCTTGTGCCCATGGGCTAATTCCACCAAACATTCCCGTGCCTCCAGTTCAGGTGAGCAGTTTCACAAAGCTTGTAAGCACTTCAAGAGCTTCTGCAGCTCCATCTCTGAATGACCTCTGCTTCCTTTGGACTCAAGCAAGCAGCTTCTGAAGTTACTGGAGAACTTCCAGCTTGTAGCAGGAATTAATTCAGACACTAATTTATTCCTTTGGGGCTCTTTTCCTGGGTTAGCTGCATTTTACAAGCATTTAACTGCATTCCACCCAATTCCACTGACAATACCCATGTGGGAGAATAGGAGGGAGAAATGAAGCACAAAGCAGCCTGAAGGATCTAGAATGGCAGAAGAGGTGATACAAATTACCACTGGCTCTTCCCCTGCTCTGGGAGAGGACAAAAGAGCAGAAGCAAGCCAGGTTTCAGACCTGGAACCTCAAATGTAATTTTTTTTTGTTAATTTAAACCTGTCCTTTAATTTAACAGGGAAAGTGAGACCGTGCTTAGGGGCAGTTAATTTCAATATTTAAGTCATAGTGCTGTGTTCAGTGATGTCTAAGAAACATGAGCTGTCAGAAAGCCTGGCTTATTCTCTACTTACTCAGCACTGGCTGCACCAGAGGAACCCACAGGGCTTCTTTTCACAAAGACACCTCCTGACTGATCATCCATTTCTTGATGCTCCAATTGGCTTTTCTGGACAGGTCTTCCCTGCTGAGCCCAGCTCCAAACAGCTGCAAGGTTAGATATGCTCCCCTCCTTTCAAATCCTTCACAGGCTAAAGAAGCATTAATTCTGTGATTAACTAATGGGTGGGGCTAGACCAACTCACAAAATAATGTTGGAGAGGGAAACGTGATCATTCATGCTACAGAGATGGTCAGCAGAGAACGTGGCATGGAATAACTTAGAGGTTTTTGTTGCAATGAGCTGTTGTGATTCTTCCAGCCTCACCAAATAATTTAGAAGCCCCTCTTATCAAGGAACTTCTCAAAAACCTTGTAAAAGTACAAATAAATCATATTAACTGGTTCCCATTTATCCATGTCCTATGACTTCATACAAAACTGATTCCGCTTTTCCTACTTTTATTTAAAATATATACATTTTTAAAACTAAATATTGAGGGCTTTTGACACATGACACCCAGAGCAAGTAAATAAAATGGAAATTTCTGCTTCTTTTTTAGTAACAGCAAGGTACTAGTAATGATTTTTCAGTTATGGTCCCAGCTACCAAGTCCCCCTTTTTTAAGAGCATAAAGGGGAGGCTAATAAGAGACCTTACAGCATCCTGATAAACCTCTGTTTTAGTAATTATGGCAACATCTCTTTAGATTTATGCCACTGTCAGTGGTAAGGGTTTGACCCTGGAAATGTAATGTCATGTACAGCATGTAGGACTTCAGTGTGATTTTCCTGTTTTGTCTGAAAGAACAAGGTCTAATTCCTGTTTTTAGTTGCAGCTACATAATTATATTGTCAACTGCTCCATGTTTACAGTCCTAGTTTTGTCGTATGTGTTGTTTTTCTGCACCTTACCTTCATCTCTCTCATGTCTTTTACTGAAATTCCTGCTCCTCTCTCACATAATCAAATATTTATTCCTTAAGTACCACTCAGTGTTATGGCCAGTCCCTCATCTCCATTCAGGTAACCAATTCCCATTACCAGCTCACACTGTAAGCTGTTTACCCATCCCAGAGCTGGTGGTCTCAGCCCATCTCCCAGTCCACCTGATAAAACAAGCAACCCTCAAGCACCACTGGAGCTAATGGTTAATTAAAATACAACCAGACCTGGGCTGTTCAATTGCCCTTTACTGTCAAGCTCAGCACAGATGAGATTTTAAACCACAGGGACTGGACTATGTTTTGGATCTAGTGTGGGCAAAAGCACCCTGCTGGCCAGGAGGAGCTCTGGCTCCAGTAATACATGAGTATCTTAAATCCTGTGTGGTGTTTTCCAGCCAAACTTCTGGCTTTGTGCCTCCCTCCTGGGCTGCAGCCTGGCCCAGCACACCAGCAGCACCTCCACCTTCCCTGCGGGATTCAGGGTCACCTGGCATCTCTGGAGGGGAAGATGAAGGCTCAGCTCAGTGACCTCCCCCAGGGCACCTGCTGCCTTCCCAGTGCAGAACTGGGGGAGCTCCCTGACCCTGTGCCGAAGGGAGGAGCTCTCCCTGCTGTCTCCAGGCAGAGTTGGGGCAGCCCAGCCAGCGGGGGAGAGCAGGGGCTGACTGCACGCTGGCCTTGCTCACACCCCTCTCTCTGCACAGGCTGCTCCTGCATCGCCCCATGATGGTTTCTCAACTGCCCCCTCCACAAAATGTTTCATCAGACACGCTTGGCTACCAAGCCCAAAAATCCCCAAACCCTGGAGAGTAACTCCTGGGGCTGAGGCCATGGAGCATGACTAATGCAGAGCTGAGAAACCCTGGCAGCCTGTGACAGCACAGCTGTAAAGTAATTGTTAATTCTGCTGTTGTTAACAGGAATGCTCCAATTTCTCTCTCATGTGATTCGTCCCATGTTTCCCAATAACTGCTGTAAAACCAACAACCTGCCTCTTCACAGGAGGCAGCTCTCCAGCGTGGAAACAGACTGTCCTGAAGTCACCTTTCCCTGCCTCCTCCACATTAATACAGGCAGCAGCAGAAGGCTGGCTCCTATCCTGCAAACACATTTTCAGAGAAAAAAAAAAAGCCTTTTTGTAATCTTTGAAAGGAGAAACAGAATGTAATAGACCTCTTATCCTGATTAGGTTTTGCTAGTGAAAAAATGATCCATTAGAACATGAACTCTTTAGCTGCAAGAACAATTTTCCTACAGAGACAGGTATGTCTTTCTCTCGGTCATCCATTAGTAGGATTTCCTTAGAAATTTCCTGAGGCAGGAGATACTAAGGAGAAATTCTCATCTAACATCTTAACACTAGTTATTTTTACCCTTTGGGTTTGAATTTCCCAAAGCTAGGTGCTAGTGCTTTGGCACCACTGCGTGTTAGCAGCCAGGGCCTGGAACAGGGAGTTGACTCTCACACTATGGTACAGCACATTTCCCAAAGAATACAGGATTAGTTGTCAGTACTCTGAGATCCTCCTAAAACAATGACCAAAAATGGATTCGTAAGAATACCATCACCCTCACAAAAGTATGGTACTGAGGTCAAAATGAAGAGGAAATTTGTTTTGTCAAGATGCATCATTGGTGCATTAGTGTGAAAAAATGGCAAAATACTCACCCTACAGAGACTGCATGCTGTCAAGTAAAAACAGGTGAAATATTGTATTTGCTAAAGCCTTTCTTATTCCATTTGTGTCAGAACTTGAACAAGGGTTGAACAGTTTAAAAAACCCCAACCCTTTAAATCCCATTTCTAAATTTCTAAAACTTAGTGTCCCCACACAACTGCATTAGGTTTAGCCACCCCTCTGAAAGCCACATTATTACCAGGAGGATGGGCTCTAAAGTAACTCAGCAGTTGTACCAGCAAACAAAGCATTTGTATCCATGAACACACATCCAGGATGGGCCAAACTCTGACCTTGGCGCTCATCATCTCCCAGTAACTCATTATCTCTGGAACCAGTCTTGGACAAACCCCCGAACCAAAGAATTATTTAAGATGATAAAAAAGGGACCTTCATACCAGCACAGAGAAAAGCTCCCCACATCAGCAAACCTGTTTGACCCACTACCACAGGCTGCTATGCAGAATTCCAGCCTAGGATCAGTGCTGGTTGATGAGGCTCCCTACTAAGGCAGGTAAGAATTTGTCAGGGCACAAAACCCTCATGGCATGAGCTCTCTAAGGCTCTGTGCTGGCAGCTCTGAGCACCTACTGAAGGCAGTGAAGAAAGAGGCTTTTACACACTGCTTTGGCAATCAGTGAGTTATAATTAGTAATCAACATCAGAAATGTGACACTGGTATATACATTTCAAATTTCCAAGCATGCTCGTCTTAGGAACAAACCCAGGTAGCTGATAAAAAAATCATGAGGGCCTCAGTCTACAGTCTGGCCTTACTCCCATCAAGGCACTTTGCTTTTAATTTCAGTGTAGGAAGAAAAATACTTGCAGAGTTAAGGCTCTGGCACAAAACTCTTGCTGCTTCTTTAAACAGGAGCTGCACTGCATCATGTTATCTCCCTAAGCAGCTATCCCACTTTAGCTTCCTCAGAGGTCAGCTATTATCTCTGCTAAGTACATCCGGTGTAGAAAGGAAATTCCTTAATCCTATTTTGTGTGCTTGTTTTCATATGCACAGCCATAATTCTCCCACATCCATAAAATAAAAATAAAAATCCATAAAATAAAAATCCTTGATTGCCACTGCTGCTCTGTGCTGCAGATGCCCACCAGGAGAAGTTTGCTGGGGCTGGCTCTTAATTCTTGTGTGCTACAGCAGAGGTACGTAAAATTAACAGACATTACTTTAAATGCAAAGCAAGAAACTGCATGGATTTTCATGTCTACTAAATGATAACTACTGGAGTTCACAGCTTTTGAGGAATACAGGAATCAGGAATATGACAAAAATTGGCAGAAAGTATGTGCCTCATTTACTCAAGGAGTATATTTCACTTTGGTGTATTTACTTAAGCCTCCTAGACAAGAACTCCCTCAAAGCTTATTACAGGATGTTTCCTTCTTGCATTTGGGCTGACGCAGGGCTCACCTGCCCCTCTGGAGAACAATCTTCCTGCAGTCCTAGCACGTGCTTAGCAGAACCAATCCTTCTAATCTGAACTCCCTTTAAATTAGACTTAGCTTCCTGGAAGGAGAAAAAGAAAAAGGCAGCACCACGATGCTTCCATGTCCATCTGCAACCACCAAGAGAAAATCCAGACAAACCAATCACCTCACCTCCACCTGTGGTGCCAGACACCATCCCAGGAGCACTTGCAATCCCCTGGTTTTGTACTTATCCCTGGTAAAACTGACCAGCCAGAGGGTCTGCTGGAAATAGGAGGCAGAGATATTTAGGTCACTCCAGGACAAACACAAACCCCTAGCTCCTACCCAAGCACATATAAGGATTCACACAAGTGTCAAGTTGAAGCAAGTTCAACTCTCATTCAGCAACACACTTATGCTACAGAGGCCTTGCCTGCACGTCCCTTGTGGAAGCTTACAGAATAGCCACTCATTTAATACTTGGGCATTCTTCTTATCCTAGACAAGAAGAAAAACTTCTGTAAGAAAAGAAGGTGAGTTTGCTACACCTGAAAATGAAATGAAACAGTCCAACCGAAAGCTATTTATCACTGCATGAATCTTTACTGACCCATGAGTTTTTTATTATACACGAAAAATAGTTCTGAATTGATTTTGTTTCTACACAGAAAACACCTCCTAAGCCCTGCTTTTTTCAATTACATCTTTCATTTCTTGTTGGGCAGAGTACTGAAATACAAAATTTAATACTATACAAACAATTTCAACAGAGTATTTAACAAAAGGGAGTAAAAAGTTTAATACTTTTTTAAAAAGCAATATAAAAATCTGCATTAGGAGTAAAATGCAGGTCCATCCAATCATCCAGTCTGTAGAATCACTTAATCATTTTCTCCTGTAACAAAGAGGTGCACATTCTTCTTGGACTGTAGCATTTGAGCTGTGCGGTCTATGCCAACCACTGCAGCCAATTTCTGAGCATCATACTTGGAGTAGAGCACAGTACAGGTCCAAGTAGCATCCACACCACTGTCTGTGGCCTTCAGCATGTTACAAATCTCACTGTAGAAGTGGGAGTATGTTGGTAGCTCGTAGAAAATGAGGTTCCTAATGCCTTTGATCGTATACCTGTAGCAGAAAAAAATAAAACCCCAAAAATTTGAGGCAAATTTTACAAAATATGCATGGTAAAACATCAGTCCTCTATCAAGTCTTCCAATTTCCAACACCCTCAATGCACATCAGCTGTAGCTCAACTTTACAAACCCTGCGTCATGGACTGAAGACTAAACAGAGAAGTGGAATTTAGGGGGAAAATCTCACACTGCCAGGCACAATGACATCGTCTAAAGTACCAACCACCACCAATTTATGAAGTGGTCAGCCTCTGCAGCTTGGATTTTAATACAGTGAAGCCTGATCAGACCAAGCCTCATGAAACTTTTCACATTTACCAACACATCTGCTAACAGAAAAAAATCCTGTTCCATTAGGAACTTGAACACAGTTCCAGTCAGGATGTAACAAATTTTTCAAGTGGCCTCAGCCTGCTGTATTGCATTATTATTGAACCAATTATATACTCCTTCCAAAATTTTACACAATTACTGTGGCACAGATGAACACAAATAAAAGGCCCAATGAATCCCATTTGCAGGCTGTATCATCCTGTCCTGACATCACTGGAACTTGGCAGCACTTCCTTCCTGAATAAAGCTTTGCTCATAACAAAATAAGAAAGTCTCTGCAAAGGGACTACTGACAACAGGCAAGAACTTGAAAGTAAACTTAACAACTCTTACTTCAGTCAAAGAAGTCCTCGGAGGGATCCAACAGATTCAAAAAGCTGCACAGCCCATCTATGACTAAGGTCAGACTCTACCCTCAGAACAGCACACACGCAACTCAGAGGGAAAACTTGGCCCACAACTCACCTTTTGTAGAAGTGGAAGCGCTCAGTGAACAATAAGAACTGCTTCTCTCCCTTGAGAAAGAAGCGCCTGGCTCTGCAGACAGCAGCCTTTTTCGTGTATTCACAGATGTGAGTGAAATTCAGGTCCTCTTTCTTGAAGTAGTTTCGCAGGCGCACGTAGTCAAAGTAGGACGGGACGTAAATGAGCGTGTGGGACATGATGGCGTCGCGGTACTCGGGCAGAACTTTGTCGATGAAAAACTGAAACCTCAATTAAAAACAACAAATACATTTTAACCACAGTGAAACTTCAGCTTTCTAATACTGATATGACCTCAGACAGGAGGATAATCAAACAACAGACTGCCAAAGATTTTCACTACATTTTCCCTTCTTTTAACTTCACAGAATTACTACATGTGTAGAAGATAAAAGGCTTTACCAGCACTACACAATTGTGGTAGAGATTGGTATTCCTTCCCCAGACTGTATTCTCCAGTGCCTTTGGCAAGGAGAAGGCCAGTATTCCCTCCACCTGTGCAGAGCCCAGCCTACACCTGAGGACTAATGAAGATGTACTTCTGTGGTGAACCCACAGTGTGCTCCGCAGTACGCTCCACTAAATCTGAGATTGCAGTCATTAGGGCACAGCAAACCAGGCTGAGACACACAGTACCTTCCATCTATCACAGAAGTTACACTGTCAGCTTCTAATCTCCGGAAAACATGAGGAAGCTGGACCACAACGTGGCTGATGGAGCCAGTGAGAGGCACGTTGCGGACGGCCACCTGTGAGAAAGAAGTAGGATGTTCAGGGAAGCAGCATTCCAAAGGCAGGCACGCTGCAGCCAGCTTTCTGCAGCTCACCTCTGACAGCACAAGGCTATTTTTAAGAAAAACAGTGCTCAAGGCTGTTTTTAAGAAAGCTCCAATACAAAGCTACAGTCATGACAGACACACCAGGTCTGTTAAATACACAATGGCTGCTTATGCCCTGAATCCCGTATATTTGAGATGGTCTCCTGAAGTTTTTACTTTTCCTGCTTCTTTCAAAATACTAACAGTTCATGCAACTTACACAGCAGGAGATAAAAAAAAGGGAAGCAGATGAACTCTCCATTTAACAACAAAATAGGTAAAACAAAATAACTTGAGTCTGTCAAATTAAAAAAACCAATATCCAATTTCTGACATAACACAGCAACTACTATGAAAGGAAAGTATCAAATAAGCATCATTGAATGAGGAGCAGCTCTTCATGCCTCTGGCACAGTATGCAATGTCATGGATTCAGACTGAAACATTTGGGTGAGAGAAATGATAGGCACACAGTCTTTCAGCAACTGAGTTACAGAATTTTTCCGCAGATTGGATTTTCTCTGCCTCTCCCCCTCCCTTCCACACCAGCATTCCAGGTGCTCTGTGAACTCACCTGCCCAATGTAATTGAAGCAGTGTTTGTTGAAGACAGAGTTAATCTGGGGGTCCTGGAGGGCACTGAACAGCAGCGTCTGCCGGTAGTACTTGGACCAGTTGTTGAGATTCAGCATCCGCACTCGGGAAAAGTCCACCCCGTGGGAATCCAGAGGCAGCAGGTTAATGTGCTTCACCAGGTGCTGCACAGACAGATGAAGGCACATCACTGCTGACATCCCTGACTACCTGCAAAAGCCTTAACTGCAGTGGGAAAGAGGGCAGGGACCAGCAGGGCAGCACAGAATATAAACAAGCAGCACCTCCCAAGACACCACTGTCTGGAATTTATTGACCACAGCAAGAGCAATTTACTTGATTTCCTGCCACAGAACTGAAAGCTACCATCTCTTTAGTCACTGGGAACAGTAACTTTGTAATCTTCTCCTGAGGCAAAAGTATAATGGATTTGTTTGTATTAAAGTCAGCGGGCCCAAGGTTTCTGAGCTAAAAGAAGCCTAAGCACAACTCAGCTCTCATCACATTCAGGTAGAGTTTGAAGAAATTCACTGCATTTTACCCTCAGGGAACAATGCCTAGGACTGGCATCCCTGCCACCAACTGGCAGGCAGTTGTACCTAAAGGGAAAAACAGAAAGCAGGCTCCAAGACTTATTCCTTGGGTATTGTGTAGGCTCATGTGCCCTTTCTGCAACTCCTGAGGGAAGAGGACCTTCTGGACTCATCAAAATGCATACTGACATCTAGAGTCAAAATTTCTGGCCCGAGTACCTCAGAGGTATTTTTATGTGGAAAAGAGAACCCTACCATTTCAATCCTGAAAACTTCTATTAACCAAAAGCCAAAAAGCAGGGGTTCTGCTGCAGACTAGCCACAATCCAAGAGCTCTATTTGCATTAAATGTACAGGAAACCCTTCACACTGTGTAACTCTGGACATGACTAGTGCTTAGTATGTCTGCAGTCAATGGAGACATGCACCAGCTCCTCTTGCTTTCTGGAGGAACCTGAATTAGGCTGCGCAGATTCCTCACACGGCTGCAATCTGAGACACTGGGCAGTCAGACAGCTGGCATAATTTCTCCCAGATGGGATTAAAGGAATCATCATTCTCAATGCTGCAAGATAATTAAAACTGTCAAAAAAAACCCTTTGATGAAATACATTACTAAAGCACCAAACTAAGTTGTAGAGAGAACATGTCCTGAATACTACACAAAATCTGTAGAAAGAATATTCTTAGTATAAGGAAAATATCACGGTGGAGGGAGGAAAAGAACTGAACATCCATGTCTAGAATCAAGTCAGTAAAAATCAGCAATACTGCTCACTGCCAAAAATTAGTAACATCAGACCAGCAAGACACAGCACAGCACAAAAATAAATACATACATGGAAAACTCACCAGAACGTGTTCCCAGTTCTGCATCAGGTAAATGTCTGCTTGATCAATTATGAGGATTTCTATTGATGACAGAAAATCAAAATCTCTTTTCTTCTCCCCCTCTGCACCAATGACAGTCCTGATGCCCAGGGGAGAGGCAATGATGATGTCTGAGGAGTAGAAGGGTGCATAGAGTCTCATGCTCTTCTGCAGAATCGCAACCCCTGTCCAACAACACCAACAGCAACTTCTCAGTTAACATCAATTATCAACACATTCTTCCAGAAGGCTCTGGAACAGTAATTTCCCCCATTCCCTCTCCCCACACTGGTGAATATAGCTGGGGACAACTAACCTGTCTGAAACTCTCCTCAAAAAGTGCTTATCCACCCTACCCCGATTTGACAAGCATGTGGAAAATTTTCATGTAGTCTGGCAAAGCATTTCTGTACTATTTTTAAAAGATTTTTCATAATCTGAATGAAAATTTTCAACTTAAACATATTATTTCTGATTTTCTTCTGAAATGGAAAATGAGGAGACTGAACAACTTAATTAAAAAAAAGCAGAAATTATTAACTACTCCTTTCTCCCCAAATCCTGAACTTTGGGTATTACAGTAGCTGTTACTTTAATCTGTCACTAAAGATTTGGGATGGATCTCTTGACTATCCAAGTGCCTTTATTCACAGGGCTGAAAGATTTGCTACTAAACCACACAGGACAAGGTTCTTCATGCTACAGTGACTAAAGTCTTGCACCTACACTGCTTGTCACACCACATGTTGCAGAGTACATTCTGAACCAGCTTATGCATCACTTCTCATGCAACAGACACAAAAGGGAAGGAATCAAAGGAGTTTGTGTCATAACTACGTGGCAGTAGTTCCAGAACCCACAGTTTCCTGGTCTTAAAAATGCAGCTAGTGCAGACCACATTCAAACCACCCCCTTCAATCTGCCCAACAAAGTCTTTGCAACTTCTTTCCCTGTCCATGTGAAGGCAGATAGCACAGCTTCAGCTGAAGGCCCTTCCAAGAATTTCAGAGACAGCAGTAGGGACCCCTCCTGCTGTCTATTCCAACCCAAGGATAAAAATAACAAAAGAAAGAAAAAAAGAAAGGTTCAATTGGTTGAATTTCCAGGAAGGAGATACCACTTGTCACAGCAGTTTAGAAACATCAAGTCTTTTTTCTGTTTAAAAATGTGAAAGAATGGTGGTTTCAGTAAGGCATAACAAATGTGCTTTAAATTAGATCTTTGTGCAGAAGTAACAGGGTGTGCAGCACAGTAAGAAAGAGAAATTATTCTGCTTCTATAATTTGCTTCTGCAAGTTAACAGCACTGAAAGTTTCTTCAATCATGCCTTAACACTTAGTAAGTGGAACAAGTAGAGTGTGGTATGGGAGAGGACTCAAAGGAAAATTACTATGCTACTGAAAGTAAGATGCTCTCATTCTGGGAGATATTCATTGGGGAAGGAAGAAAGAAAGACTGACTGTGACCTGCACACATCTTCCACTGTATCATTACATTTCTTGGGGTGCCAATTTATCTTAAAAGGTGCAGTATTTCAAAAGCCTCTGATGTGTCAAGTTAAGTTAGAAAAACTGCCTTCTCATCTTAGCAGCTCCAGGAACCAAGCCACTAGCTAGTTCTATGCATACTGAGTTACTAAACAGTGTAAGTTTACAATATTATAAGAAAGTCTCACATTTTCTGCTTGTCCAACACTCCTACTTGCTGGCTACCCATTTGCTTCCATGAAAAGCATGGGAAGCACAGCAGAAAACTGCTTTGCTCAGTACTGAGTTTTAATTTTGTTCCAACCATTACACGAGACATTGTGAACAGGCCAATTAAACCCTTAAGATTTTTTTTTTATATAACATGAAAAGATTTTGCTGCATAATCAAGGCTATCTTCAAAATGAGGTGTGGGCAGTCCTGCTACAAGAAAGCTGTCATTGCATTTTAAATTATTCTGAACTTGATGTGAAAATAATTCCTTCTCTATTTTCTCTCCTTTTCTAAGTTCTGGAAAGGCAAGAAAGATTTTCAGAAAAATCCAGGTTGCCAGAGGAAAAACCAGTAGGAATACCACACAGCCTAGAGTCTCACCAAATTTCCAGCCCTGTCACCATGATATTTTCTGAAAAATCCCTTTGCCAGGATTTTTTCTCCTGAGAAGCTGAGAAACCTCAGAGGAAAAGAAAAACAGTAATTATCTGCTGCTGTGGAATGCAACAGGTACATCTTTGACTGGTCCGTGTTGGCTGTTTCTGATTAATGGCCAATCACAGCAGCTGGCTAGGACTCTGAGAGTCACGAGCTTTTGTTTTCATTCCATTCCATTCTATTCCTTTCTAGCCTTCTGAAGGATCCTTTCTCTCTATTCTTTTAGTATAGTTTTAGTATAGCATTTTAATATAATATAACATCATAATATAATAAATCAGCCTTCTGAAACATGGAGTCAAGATTCTCGTCTCTTCCCTCATCTTGCCAGACAGCCATATATCCCTGACAGCTCTAAGGCATTTGGGAAAAATTTGTTACTTAGCAGCTCTGCACAAGCTAAAAATCATCTGTTCAGTAGGTTATTACCAATTCTGAAGTGGTCATCAATGTTGCCAGCAAAGACAGCTTCATAATCTTCAGGTCTTTTCAGGTTGGGGGGCTTCTCTTCTGGGTCAGAGCCAAACTCCCCTTTGAAGCGCTTCTTATTACTTACATCTATTTTTTTCTTGTCATTCACTTCGAGGAGACTGATGAAAATATGCACAATCCGCAGAGCACATTCCCTGAAGGGCACTATCATCAGTACCTGTGCAGATCAACAGTGACACAGAATAACCCATAAAATATGAACACTCGCCATTAAGCGTACGTTAATTAAACTTTTGGCTTGGATCTGTCCCTGTGGGGCATCCCAACAATCAAAACAAAACCATTCTGACAAGCAGCAGGGAGGGAAGATGCACTGGGATGCACTGCTCTTGAACTGGTCGTGGCCAGCAGCTCAGCCTGCTTCCCCAGCTCACTCAGGGTACCAGTACAGGAGAACTGAAAACTAAGCATGTTCTCCAGGCAAGCAAGAGCTCCTGTGACAGCGACAGGGTCAAGGCCTGGCTCTTGGATGGGTGGCAACAGTTTCTGCACAGAACTCCAAAGTATAAATGGCTAATGGGGGAATCAACACAGAAACCAGAGATCTGCCAGGCATGAGGCACACACTGAAACCCAACTCTCTGGAGTTGTTCAACAGGCAGCTGGCACACTGGTGACAGGCTGCCATAGCTGAATCCACCTGGTTATCAACTACAGGATGCTGTGAATCCAGAGAGGATTGGTTTGGGGCCCACTCCCCCAACTACGACAGGTGGCCTTGAAGTGGGGCTGGGATTCCCTAAGGTACTCCCAGGTACATAAAGATCCATTCATGCAGGCAAGTCCTTACTAGTGCCTAAGGACAAAAGCATTTCTAGGACATCTCACAGTGAGTGACAGCCTACACTATCTGCACTGATGCTGAAGATCAATATGGAGGCACCTGTTGGCACTGGCATATTTAAATATGGAAGCAGGAAAACTTGTCAGTCTGTGGTGACAGTGGGACAAAAAAAGAGATTAAGTCAAACTCATGGCCTGGCACAGAACCAGGCTGGCTAACAACCCTGAGCTCACTGCTTCTCACACGACATTTTCCCTGGCCATGGAAGACAACTTCCAGGCACGATAAAGGGATGTAGAAAAGCATAAGCCCAGGAACACATTCTCTGAGAGAGCAGCAACAGAAATACTTGTGGATGAACTACCAGGATGTTTGTACAGCCTGAGCAGGCAGCCAGGGTGGAGATCAGGGAATCAGAGCGCTCTTACCTTAGGCCTGGTGAGCCCCTGGTCCCTGTGGTCGTCGGTGTCAGTGCCTGGCTTTCGATCCCTCCGTTTGGCATTGTTGCTGAGCACCTGGGCATTGGCCTTGAGGACATGGTTCAAGGCATGCAGGCAGTAAGCGTGCCGGATCTCCTCTCCGTTTGTTAAAGCGTTTCTTTCTGGGTAGAACAAGTCCCGGTACGAATTCATGATACAGAAGAGCTCTCTTTGTAACGGGGTAAAAGGGGAATCAGTTGGTTTGTCCACTGCAGACAGAAATTGTTTATTCACTTTTGGCCAAGTGGATTCCAAAGGCTTGTGGAGATGAAGCTGTTTCACATCAACTTCTTTGTCTGCTTTCAAAGTTTTATGTTTCTCCAAAGTGGAAGAAAAAATTACTTGACCCAGCCTTGGCCACTGGAAAAAAAATAAGCCAACAACACTGAGGAGTCATATGTACCAAACCTTGCACACTTCAAAGCATATCACCACAGCTGGTGATATCAGCTTTAACCAAGGTCATGAGACTAAGGAAATCATCTTTTCATAATACAAGTGGAAACTTTTTTTTCAATATGCAATCCCTTTGAGAGTCTGCCAGGATAAATAACAATAAATTTCAGCTTGGTAGATCTGGATGGATCTTGCAATGATGGGTCTGTAACTGTTCCCATGCCACAGGAAACTGAGGAATTTTCTGCCTAACCCACCCAGCAAATCAGTGGCTCAAACCATGGACAAGATGAGAACCCTGCAGTCCAACTGTGCTTACTGGCTGACCCCAGTGAGGTACATACTTTGATCAAAGAAGAAAATAAACCCATTAGGGGCTAATCCCATAAGTTGTGATACAGTTGTTAAATGCAGTCTTGTTGGGTGTCTGTCTGATTTTGAACCGCTATCAGTGTAGTAGGGGAAAACTCTAAACTTTATGCCTTCTGCCATGCAAGTTGTCCCCAGCTGTCCCTGTAAAGTAGCTACACGAATTTAAGCAAAGATACATCATGCATTGCTTCAGGTGGCACTGGTAATTTTGACCACTGGTAATGTGCCAAAAAAGTAAATTAAATTTTTTTAAAAAATCACAGCTTTCTCTCTGACTAACTAACCATTGGATACCTTCCAATGAATGTCACCCAGCATATGGCTGACCAGAATGGGAGGCAAGTCTCCAAAACAAAATCAGATGTGGAAAAGTTATGAAGCAAAGGTTTGTCTAAAAATGAGTATTTTGAAAACCAGTATTGTCTGTCAAGCAATGAGATGGTTTTGTGGTACTGTAATTCACATATTTTTGCCAGAATTAAGTAATAAAGTAATATCAGTAATAAATTCCCCTTCACTGGCTTGTTACTGTATACAGGGACAGAGCCATCCTGAAGGAAGAATGTGAAAGTGCATCACAAGTACCTTTAAAAGTGTACATGTCACCTCAGAAATTCAGCTGCAGAGCACATCCCTGGCACTGTGCTGTCACAACTCAGAAACAAGCCCTGTTTCCACCTATTGTCAAGGTTTTGGGACTACAGCTCCAAGTCTAAAGCTATGTGTTTCAGGTGTGTCAGCATATGCCTTCAAAACAGCAGACTTCACATTTCAACTCTTGCTCAGCAGTAAATGAAGAAGAAAACAGTTTGACAAGAACACAGTGAAAAAAATCTCAATAATTCTAGTGCCAGCAGCTAATAATAACAATTGTGATCTACTTCACGTGAATAAGGATCATTATACAAAAAGGATCATTATATAAAAAAGGACCATTTTGATCCAGGCATCTCTAGAAATGCTGGATGGCTACAGAAAATTATTACCTGACTTTGACTTGAAGTTTTAGGAAGCGTAGACATTTTCTTTATTTCCTTTTCTTCAAGTTCTTTGTTCATGTGCTGCTTAAATGGATCTGTTCACAGTAACAACAAAAAAATAGCCTGAGAACTATTGCAGCTAATAGTAGAATCAAGTTGCAGAATGGATTTGCAAATGAGATGAACAGTTTCCATGCTGGCCAACACCACAATTAAAACTAGTTATTTCAAAGCACTTGGAGATGAGAGAAAGGATGTCAAATTCTCTCTGCAAAGAACAGAGAGAACAGATTTGACAGATTGCTTTTTAAAAAGAAAAAGAAGCACTTATGGAAGTACTAGAATTTTCAAGCACTAATCAAACGTTAGACAGGAAAACAATATGTAGTGGAAAACAGTGGCAATTTTTTGCCTTAAGCTCTGACATGTCCATTGCTTGCAGGTGAAAAAGGCTGTCAATAGTAAAGTCCCAAGTGAACTTGCTAACCCTCCTGTTTACAAACAGTTCTGCCCAGGGCTTTGGCCACTGATATGAACACAGTCTGTAATGAAGCAGAGAAACACTAGGCAAGTTTTGAAGAAGGGGGACAAAAATTGCCTGCAGTGAGAAAAAGTCTGATTTATCTAATCAGCATTTCTTTTTGGAAAGAAAAGGAGAGGCAAAGAACTGTTAAATCACATTATACTCAAAGACACTGGCACGCTCAAAGTCACATGCAAAGTTAATTTTGAAAGCCAAGCCCTGTATCCTGCTTGCAGCACAGCAGCATTCACTGCATAAAGAAAACTAATTAGGGAACACTGGTGCTTGCCAACAAATATCCAGCCCACACACAAATTACCCAGACAAAAGTCAAGATATTTACTAATCATGAGACTGTAAAAAAATTGAGAAAATCTTTCCAGAAACTGAAATGAACTGGATATCATTTAATTGTACTGCAGGGTCTCGCCTCAGTTGAGTTTTACTGATTCCAACATTTTCCCAATAAAGTAGAGGGAGTAATGGGATGCAATTTCAGGAATTTTAGTGACCCCAGGACCAGAATAGAAATTAATCCTCTTTCTGCTATCTTAGGTGATTCATTTTCTGTAATAGACTATAAAGACACTTCCAAGCTGCAAGAACCCACTGAGAGGTAGTGCATCATTTATAGGTGGAACAAAGCTGTTAGGATACTTAGCATGCAGTTGGAGAGCTACGTTCTCATTAAAATGCAATGCCAGCAGCCTAAGTCATATTCTCATGGTAACAAGAACGAGCTGTTTTTTCTATCACATGGCCCTTTGATGCTTCCACACATTTCATGTATCACCCAGGCTGCCTCCCAGATCTAATGTCAGCTGCTGCTCCAAGATGACAAGCCAGCGTCACTAGGGATGCTACAAACATATTTCTCTCTCTCAAAGTATGCCATCTGATATTAAAGGCACAGAGCATTAAATATGAGCAGAAGCTGTGCGAGTGCCAGTGCGTGCCATGTCGCTGAAGGATGCAACACAGTTATTTTGTTACATATGGTGGGACAACTCCAACACCACAGCTTCGGATGCATCCATCAGTCCGAGATTCTGGGATACACCCTTAAAAGACATTACATGTGCTCTGCTGATGCTTCATTCTCTCTGGATCCTGGTGCAGTCAGACTCCTCTGCATAACCTTCAAAATTCCGAGAGCACTGAGCATTTGTCTAAATTACTGTGGCTGCTCCAAGCTTCTCAGAATCTGACCTCTAACTCCACTGAGATGTGAAGGATGCCCTCACAGGTCAGCTTTGTGATTATCTACTGTGCTGTTTGTGCCAAGAACATCTTCCATAGTGAAGTGCAGGCTTGCAGAGCTCTTTGTATTACAGTGGCTTTTAAAACTACAATTAAAGCAACAGAACAAGGTAACACCCTCCACACACTTTTCTAGTTCTTGATACTTTAAGCTTTACCAGTCATAGCAGAAACCCCACATGAGTTCCAGATCCCAAGGGGCTACAGAGAACAAATGGTTCAGCTACACATCTGCATTAGTGTTAAGGGTCCCTTACATAACCAGCTGACATGTGGGCAGCATGAATAATGTAGTGGAAGAACTCAGAAGCTGTACAGCCCATCGTTAGGGTTTTGGACAATTTAAACATGTTTACAGATACTCCTCTAAAGGCAAATCCTTAAACACAAACACACAGTTTTTTACCTTCTGGAAGAGCTTGTGAAGAACTGCTGTCTCTCCTATCTGCATTGCAATCTCCACTCTCCTCTTCCATGAAATTGGTTTCCAAGCTAAATTCAGATTCGTGTTTCACATCAGTAAACTCCTCAATTACTCCATGATGTGGGTCACAAGAAGTATCTGTGCCATCAGCCTGCTCCTGGCTGAGTATCTGCTCTGCTGTGTCTGTGGCTGTCAATTGTTAGAAAGAAACAGGTTATTTTCTCCTGGAAAAGTTACTGTCTGTAGATGTTGGTCCCTTTGAGTTACCAATTTTCTTCTCCCAAATCTCTATCAAAAAAGATAAAAGCAAGCTTTGTATTCTACCATAAAGATGACTTTCGGCTAGCATGCCAAATGTTACATAACACAAAATGTGGTCCCCCAGACAAAATTGAAGAAGTAACCTGTTTAGGGAATTTAACTTTTAGTTTCTGAAGACCCTAAATAACTGTAAATTATTAAAGGTTGACTCCTCTCTCCCAGCGTTTCTTTGCAGATTTCATGAATGAGGACACCTCACCGTAAAGGCGGAGGTTTCCTTCCAATTTCCATATTCTTTCCCATGCTGTGAGGCAAACCTTTCCCTCCTCTCGGTGGCACAGCCAAGCCAGATGCTGCTCGAGAGAACAGCTTGTGTCTCCCATGAGTGGGTGAGAACCCCTGGTCTGCTGCTCCATGTGGATTTCCTCTGTGCTGCCGCACAAACAACATCTGAGGAAGCAGCAGCAGGCTGTCTGGCGGCAAATGAGCACAGCTACCCTTTCCCCTGCTAAATCCTTCAGCAGCTGCTGCTCCCACCCACACAGAGCCAATGGAGCAACAGAGTCTCCAAGGCAGAAGAGCACCCAGCCAACAAGACAATCTACACCAGGATCCTGGCTAAAAACATACGTTAGTCAAGCAACATTCACCAAAGAAGCATGAGAAAAGACAAATTTCCAAACCTGCTTCCTCCTCTGGAACGTCATTCTTATCTTCTTCACCTTCCTCTACTTCTCCAGTCTTCTGGGACCCTTCACTGTCCACTTCTGCCTCACTTTCCTCAGCTTCTTCTGATTCACTTTCATCTTCCTCTTCCTCACTCTCAGACTCAGGCGAGGTCTTCAGAGTAGCCAGGAGCTTATGATATCCAGAGACCTGTTCCACTTCAGTCTCTGAATCGCTTTCTTTACTTGATTTATCAGAATCCTCAGACTGGAAAGGAAAACATGAATGTAAACAGCAACACAGTAACAGCCAATAAAGCAGCAGGCAAAAATCCTTACTTCTACCTACACTATCATGTTTCCCCTCTCACACTAAACCTTTACATAAATGCAATGGAATTTTTCAAAACCCAGCATTTTATGCCAATAATATACTGGACACCTCAATTTAGGTTTTGAAAGCATCTTGGGAGACAGACTAAAGTGCCTCTTTTGGTACCTATTTGACTGGAAGCATCACCAAACCCAGTTCTTTCAGTCTCAGCTGAGTGAGGACATTTGATCTCCACGGACAAAGCATTTACTGAACCAGCACCAGATTCTTCTACGAAAACCACACACGGATTGAAAACTGTAGAAAGGCACCCATACAAGGGATAGAGCATGCTGGAAATGTTCTGGCTTTCAAGAAGGTAAGTGAAATAGCTGTCAGTGGGCAATGGTTCCCCGGGGAGTTGGTCAGGTTTGGTTCAGCTGTACAGCTCTACACTTGGAGCAAGCCAGACTTGAGCCACTTCTGTCCTGGGCTTGCACAAACCAATGTCCAGATTACAGCCAAAACTATAGTGAAACCATGAGTATCAACACAACACCATAACTCCTTTCTTAGTTTCTTTTAACCCAAAAAGGAAAAAAAAATCAGTAAGTACTACATTAATGCACAAAATTGCTAAAGGAAACAAATGAAACAGAGTAATTAATTTTTCCAAATTAAAACTTTGAAGTCTTTTATTAATCTGATGATAAAGGATTACCAAATCCTGACTGAAAGACAAGTAAAGCACTGGCAATCTGAAGAATAACAATTAATATTAACATATTTATTTGCTCAAGAGAGAACAAAGTCTCCTAACTCAAGCAACACTAAGTTTACCAACATTATTAAAACAACTTAGAGCGTGATCTAATTTTCACTGTGACTAATACACAAAAAAGTAAGAACTGGTGTTATTTCCTGCTGCTTCTGCCCTCTCATGGTATTAGAGTCAGACAATACAGAGAACAATTCAGAGCCACACAAAAATCACATTCATCTTTTTCTCCTAAATTCTGGTTTTCTAAGTGGAAGAACTTAATCAGCCTGAACAAGCTAGAAATATGAAATGCTAAGTTTTCCACTTCACTAAACTACACAAAGATAAAAGTAAGGAAGGAATAAAAATACATTACCAATTCACATATTTGAGTTTCTTCTGGTCTTCCAGAAACCCTGAAAAGAAAGCACTAACATACCTTACTCTGCCAATGATGTTACACGCATGATGAAAGAAATGAGGGGAAGAGTGATTTGATCAGTTATGCAAGTTTAAAGAAGTAAAAGAAGGCTTAAACATGTCTCCCTAAGAAAACACTCTGGGTGTTTACCCTTAAAGGTCACCCTCTCAGGTGATGTGACCCTCTGTACACAAAGTGCTCAGGCATTACAACTGATCAATAAATATTTTGAAATAAAATCCAGTGTTAATCAGAAGATGAGGTCTGAAAAGGAATTAAAAGAATCTAGCTGCAAGTGTAGTTTGTAAAAAAGTTAACCAGAGACAGAGACTACTTCTAGCACTAAATATTGGCCTGTGAAGTGGGAAAAAGACACAAACTAAAGGAAAACCAGCATCAATTAACCAGTGTTGGGACTGCAATTCTTCCAAGAAACCAGTGTGCAAGCTGGGCTTAAAACTAACGTCAATTCTTTCAAAAAGATGCAGTCTGGTGTGGGACTGAGCATCCCTGTCCAGCGTGACACGCAGGACGTTCCCTCCAGCAGGCCTTCCACCCCAATCCACACAGGCCAGGGGGCTCCCGGGGGCGCACGAACAACAACCCTTAACAGTGCGTGCCTGCTCCGCAAGGCTTACAGCAGCACCACAGATCTTCGGGACCAAGCAGCTCCTTCCTCAGAGGTTTACACGCGGGTACAAAAGGAAGGTGGTCGTTTTGACAGACGGGCATCCCCCCGAGGAGGGAATGGCTCTTGGCACACAGATCTTCGCTACTCTATTTTCATACCCTTCCCGAGATCAGAAAAGAGCACGGAGTAAACAGTGCGAAGGCTGGAACCCTGACAAGCCAAGAGATCGGCCTGCTACCAAAATGAGAGCCCACCTCGCACTCCTCCGCTTCCCCACTCCCTCCGGCCTGCACCACAAGAGTTTACATTTGTTGCAAGAAACAACAATCCGAGCCGAGATTTCCTGCTTTCGATGTTCCCGGCTCACGAGCAGCAGCTGCAGCTCCCCTCCTTCCCTCGGGAGCCCGGGGGAAGCGTGAGAGGGAGCGGCGGCGCCCGGGCCGGCCCCGGGCCGAGCGGGGCTCCTCGGCCCGGCACTCACTTGTCATAGAACGGGTGCTCCTCGCCGAACTCCCGCAGGTGCTTCTTCTGCTTCTTGCTCAGGCTGCGCAGCAGCTCCCGCCCGGCTCGCCGCTTGCCCATGCCGGCCCGGCCCGCTGCACGTGGGGGCCCGGCGCGCCGCGCTGCCACACGGCGGGAAGGCGGGGCCCGCGCCCGGTGATGCCGGGCAGGAGCCGCACGCCGGGAAGGCGGGGCCGCGGGCGGCCGGAAGGAGAGGCGCAGGGGGGTGAGCTCAGGGGCCGCGCCTCGCCGTGCCGGCGGCTGGTGTGCTGTGCGGGGAGCGGGCGCGCGTTTGTTCCTGCGGTCCGCGCTGGGGAACACAGAGTGCCGGCAGGGAACGCTTGTCCCAGACTGTGTCCAAATTCAGCCCCGTCCCGACGCCGCGACCCCGAGCTTGGTGCGGGCCGTGACGCGTTTCCGCTGCCGGAGCCGCGCTGAGGCCGGCGAGCTGCGCGCTGGCAGCGGGAACCCGGAGCCCGGCCCCGCTCTCGGGCTGACTGAGCGCAGGGAGATCCTGCTGGAGCTACAGCACTTTCTGCAACCGAGCCGTGGTCTGCAGCGCTTTGCTAAAAGTACACAGCTCCTGGGGAAACTTCTACAGTCAGGCTAGAAGGAAGAGACCCAACACAAGTCCTTAATACTCAGGCTTCCTTATTCTAAAAGCAATCAAAAGCTCCAAATTAAACCCCACTAAAATCTGGCTCTTCTAACATATCACTGCTGAATCTTACTGAGTGCTGCCCAAGTGTGCATATGGACACAGTTTTTCAGATACAGCCATCAATTGTGTCAAATAGAGTGAATTAATTCTCAGTTCTTTGTTACATCCCCGTGTTTTGGTATGACCTAGCTGAAACTCCTTTATCTGTAGTAACACAGGGCTATAAATGGTGGTGTCATTTGCGAAGCACACACAATAGGTTTCAGTTTGTCTCTGGGAGTACCAGAACTAAGTGAGAGCAACATAATTCCAAATGGGATGGAGGCATGCAATATTTTGGGGAAAAAGAGTTTAGCATTTGGATTGTAGCTTCTGGACTATCCTGACCTGAGGGTACCCATGGATTTGACTGAAGCAAGCACATGAACTGCAGTTCAGTTACACAGAAGCCTCTGGGAGTTATTCCTGGTGTTGTTAATCCCATGGTCAGTCCCTTCAATAAACCCCTCTGCCCTGGGGGAAATTGTCTCAATCCAAACCATTCCAGTGACCTGCTTTACACAGTGCCCTGCAGCACACAGACAGCAGCAGCAGCAGTTGGCTGTGCCCAGCAGCAGAAACTCCCTGGCAGGTCCAGTCAAAGCTAACATGTTACGTAACAACACTAAAATAAATGATTTCCAGCTAGCAGGGCTTTTTGGTGAAGTTGGCAGTCATGCTCCGTAAGAGGAAAAATATTGCCAATCAATCCCACTTCTGTCAGAAATGGGAAAAAGGCAGTGTATTCTTATGTTGCAGAATTGTTTCTTGTTGACTTACAATTTGGCATTGGGAGACAGCAGGAAGAGCAGGAGTCTGTTCAGAGCTGAATCAGGAGAGCTCAGGAACTCTTTGGGGATTGCATTCTTGTGTGTTAAAAAGGGAAAATTATAGGACCTTTGTGACAGTAAGCCTGTAGCTCAGACTCCAGTGTTGTTTGTACTCTCTTTCCAAAATTCTGGCTATGGTATTTCATGCTACTTTGTGGAATTTCAGTCTGCTTTTTAATATTGTCTTATGGATTAAAAATGCATGGATCTCATTATTTTGCGATGTTCTGAATGCCAGCACTTGCTTCTGTGGCCACTTATTCAAACTTCTTTTCACCAGAACGGCGAAGTTTTTCTAGCAGTTTAGAAGATTTGGTCCTGTAGCTTGAAGTCTATCCTCACCTCCTTTTCCTCTCTCCATCCTGACATCAATTTAATCATTGAAACCAATGATATTCCTGGAATTGTTTCCCTCTTTCTGCTCAACTCCTTCCTCCCTCCTCCTCATTCCTGTGTGAGAAGGATCCTACTTGGGCAGTGTTTGGTGTTTAGGATTAAACTACTTAAAATGTTGTGGTGCCATTGATGTGTGTCCTAGAAGATGTTTTTCCCAGGAAATGAACACATCAGCTTCTCTGTCATGAGGCATGGGCAGTAAAGCAGCACTGATGCTGATATCCCATAGACCAGTGAACATGTAACTACTGTTATATGATAATCTCTTTCTTAAATTAGATCTCTCCACTTGAAAATCTTAAATAAAATTTTTAAAATGAACTTGTAAAATTACCCTGGAGCTCCTAGTTGCTAACATGGTAACATATCACCAGCAATGTTATTTTTACAGATTTCTTAAGCACCAGCATCTCTGATTCCAGCAGTATTGGAAAGAAAAGGAAGAAAGGAGAAAAGCTTGTATTATTTGAAATCTGTTCTGCTGACCCCATTCTGTCAGCAGCCACAACTAAACCCTGTCAGCAGAAATGTGCTGCTGCTACCTGTGTATCTCCAGCACTTTTATCTGCATGACATCCCAGAGACAGATGGTTTATAAAAGCCACTTCCTTTAGAGAACTCTATAATATGAACAGAACAGATTCCTCCTTGTTGGCTTACTGCTTTCACTCTTTTGTCTTGCAGCAACTCCCTTTCATGCCTTTCTTCATACCTGCTTTTCCACCTCTGTTTTGCCCTTTCCCCTGTGAGATTTTTTTCGTTTCAGTGTATGTTTTTAATTGAAACAAATGTGTTGATCACTCACTTTCTATCCAAATTCACAGAGCTAAAATTTCAAATAATTTTGCCCTAAGTTTCTTAGGCAGTGTAAATTACACAATGGATTCTTGTATATAGCTTGTAAAGTTCAATGCTTATTTATTTATATTGTATGCACTTCTGTGGATATAATGAAAAGAAAGATGTGTAAGCTGCAATACTGGCTTGTAGCAAAGAGAAAGGTAAGAAAGGAGTTCATGTCTTCCCTTTTCTACATCACTCCTTTCATAGTCAAACTGGAATTCTAGCAAGAACACATTCCTGTGAAGCACACAGCTCTGCTGTCATGCATTGAACATCCCACATGGCATACATAGCCTTTGTTTAAGGGAATGAAATTGCTGATCCTGATAATTTTGCTATATGGATGCAAAAGTGGGCACTTCAAACAGGAATCATTTCAACTTTTCATGTCTGACTCCTAAGAACACAACAGAGCATGCTCAAACTGATGTCTATAAATTGTATGAAGCATGGGGTATTTATTGCAACTACAAATTTTCTGACTGAAAAATCAGAGGAATTGGTCAGTAGGAAGAAAGATTACTTGAGAGAAAACCTAAAGCAGTGGTGGGAGTGGTGCTGTTGCCACTTGCCAAGAAATGTGGCAGGAAGCAAAAATGGAGAAATGTGGTATAAGTAGGAGAAAAGAAGATGGGAAATAGTTTATCCAACAAACTAGTTTATCCAAAATTGATAAATTGATACCAGTCTGGCATCCATATTACTAAACATGACACAAACATGGATTTGCAAGAATTTCAATTCAGAAGCCATCTAGTATCAAAAGGAGATGGTGAATTTATATTTATGTATATATACACACACTTTTACATATATAAGTAAAAATAAACTTTACCTTTCTACAAACTTATTATAAAGTACCACAGTCACTGATCACAGAACACAGTAAAATGTCTTCTCTTTACAGCAGTTCAGTCTACGTGTGCTGGAGTTATGAGCAAAAATAACTTGATGAAACAAGAGTTTATATAATTTCTTTATAAGAGAACCTTTATTTAACAATGGACTGTCTCAGTAAATGAGGTTGACAGGAGCAATGAACTTCAGTACTAATGGAGCCAAGTACCTGGTGTGTTCATGACTTTACTTCAGTTTCTTCTACTTGAGGTAATGTATCCCAAACAGGTTTCTGAATGTGTTCTGGTATTTTCTCTATCTTAGTCTAAAAGGAAAGAAAAACAATCACTTACTGTACCAGCCAGCTACCATCTAACTACTTTGCTTTATTTGTTCTGGTTAGAGACATGAATCAGATTTAAAATGCCACCTAGTGGCACTTCCAAGCAATACAACCTCTTTACCATGGAAAATTTTGGAAAATCTTCCTGTCAAACTACACCCATTTTCTCTGCTGACTTTCTAAAGGCTTCAGTAGTTACTGGTACTTGCATCAGGACTCATAATAATTAATAATGTGGGGTGGAAACTGACCTTTTTCACTTCCATGGCAACCCCTTCAGGTAAGTTTCGTTGCACATACTCCAAGTAAACTGCAGCAGTACTGCTTGTTAGGTACTTTAACTAAAACAGAAAGAATTTTTTTTAATGAACTACTATTAATAATACTTCAAACATCATTTTAAAAAATTGCCCTGGCTTCTTCAGCCCTTGCTATGGGGACCAAGCATCTTAAAGAAAGCCAACTTCCATAGCATTCTGAACAGAAGCAGTTCATCTGTACTCAACTCTCATGCAAGTGTAAAGTAGTTACTTCACCCTACAGAACTGCACGTGCTGCCTGGGAGCACATGCACTGATTATGATGGAAGTGGTGGATCTTAACACTGCAGGTATCAGATGAAATTAATTGTAGATTATACAAGAATCACCAGCTTTTCTGTACTCCCAAAGTTCAAGCCTGTTATAAATCCTGCAACTCCAGAGTTCCACTGAAACACTGATTTTTTAAATTTCTCCTGGTTCCACTGAATTACTGATCCTTTAAGTTTTCCTGGAAGGCAAAAATAGGGCTTATGGTCTGCAGGCAGCCACTCGTGCTGCACTCATGTCAGGGAACTTTAAAGTCCTATTTTGCTAAGCACGGTGCAAATATACAGTAAGACACCCAGGAGCCCCAAAATGCTGGAAGTAAACCTTTCTTCTAAGAAAGTCAACCACAGCTGCATTCTAAACCATTCAGATGTCTGTGTCATCAGCCACAGAGCTGGTGGTTTGTCTATGCTTCCTTTCTTCTATTTCCTACATGCAGTTTTAGTTTGCCACATGATGCTGCACAGGACAAAAGTATGTCTGCTCAAAAACATCAGACCAATTCACAGAGAACAGAACCCTTAGTGACTGACAATGCCAATGATTTAGCTGCATCTTCCTCCCTTCCTGAGAAAACTCTCATCCCAGTGAGTTTTGGAAACCAAGTGCATATAACACACATCAATACTACCTTACTTTCTGTAGCCACTTTTTCATCTCTTAAGATGATGGTAAAAATAAAAAACTTTTTGGTCCAAAAATGATGTAGGCTGTGCATTCAGAATAATTCACGTTGCGTTTTATGTAACTAGGTCAGCTGTTTTCCAATATTCTCCTGCATTCTCCTCCCCAAAACACTTTCATTTGTGCATTAGTGTGTAGTAATATCTTTGAACTGTGCACCTAGAACAATTTTGTTTCCTTCTTTCTTACCTCTATACACAGGTAATGTGTTCTCATTTCATACTGAACTCTGTGCTTCTTGTAAATGTGTACAGATTTGAGAAGTGTAAATCGCTCTATCGTCTTTGGGGGTTTATCTCTGAGCAAAGAAGAAAAAAATTTTCATGTTATATAAAGGATGATAATAAAAGTTTATCTGAAAGATTATGCTGAAATCTCTGTTCTTATTTGACATTTAGAAGACCTACAAGGAACTGTCAAACACTGGTACAGTTTGTTATTAACTCACACGGGCATGGTTAACACTTGGGTATTAACCAGCACTGGGTCAGGGAAGCTACAGCACTGACAGCTGTACTGAAAACAGTCAGTATCCTTCCTGAAGATAAAAAGCACTTCCACCATGGCAGTGCTGAGTGCAGATCTGCTGCTGCTTTCTCATCACTGTCCTGCCATCAAAGAAGTGTTAGGTCTGTAATCTGAGAAAAAAATGTCAGATTACTGCCATTTCTTATAAAAAGAAAAAAATACTTCTCCACAGAGGACCTAAATTACAGTACATAACAGAAGCACCTCACTCCATATCACTCTACAGATCAGTTACTTACACTTTTTCAACAGAGATGCCAAGTTCTTTAGCTGCAAGCACTGCAAAATATTCATAGCTGTCCAACACAGCTTTATCGTGGCCTTTAACTAAAATGGACAATCTCTTGTACAGTGTTTCTGGCTCATCTGAAATAGACACCTGCATTTTTGAAGA
This sequence comes from Passer domesticus, assembly GCF_036417665.1. Classification (NCBI taxonomy): domain Eukaryota; kingdom Metazoa; phylum Chordata; class Aves; order Passeriformes; family Passeridae; genus Passer; species Passer domesticus. The sequence continues at coordinate 91,186,681 of NC_087476.1, forward strand.
AAGGACAAGAGTTACCACACCATGCTCTCCTTAATTAATGAATGCACTGCATATTTCCTTTGCCTGTATGCCCCATTTGTAAAAGAAAAAAAACACCCCACAAACCTGTTAAGCTTCTTATTTTATCTAACAGAGTCTGCCTGTATTACTTTGACTGACAGGTCTCACTCTAGCAGGGAAGACAAAGTGTGAAGAGATAGCTAACTTCTGAACATTTAGGTAAAATTTCTTCAACCAAAAAAGGAATGCCAGATCCTTATATCTCTAAGGAGAATGACACTAGCAACGGCAAGAACAAAACTCATTGTTGAAGCAAGTCTGGAGCACAATTTGTATTTTATAGAGCAGTGTGCAAACACCCCAGAGTTTGCTTGGGTATGGAAATAAAACAGACCATTATGGACAGCAACCAGAATTCTCACTTTACTAAGCTCTAAGACTACTTTAAATACAGTAGTCTTCCCCAGGTGTATTATCCTTCATGTTTGTACAAGTGCAAGTTTATGACTTTCAGTTAGGGCTTCAATTTCTGATGGTCTGGGCTCCCTGATCAACTGGAAGAGCCTTAAAGAGTGCAGAAGTGCTGATTTTCCCAGAGGTTCACTCCTAGGCAGTTTGGCACACTAAATCCAGCATGTACCAGCCACAGCAGGAAGGCTGGAGCAGCACTGTAGATCTAATACTGCCTGTCAGACGTTTCTGATGCCCTTGTCAAAAGGCTGCAGGCATTGAACTGAATATGGCCAAAAAGCTGGTATTTCATGTATTTCATAGAGTTGTAACTCTATGAAACAGAAAAGGGAGAAAGTTACTGAGAAGGAACTGTGAGCTACAGAAATCTTGTTGGGAAAAAAAAACCCACACCAAAACAGAAGATCTCAAATACCAATCTAAATTATTTCTTTCTCTATGATAAATTTGCCATCACTATGACAGACCTTCAAAAAGCTGCAAGAAAATAATTCAAGTTTTTCTAGATATCATTTTTATTACTAAGAAAATTTATAAAATACTGTGTTAGAGAACACTCACCAAAGGATTAGTCTTAGGCTCCTGTGTATCACCATGGGATCCAACCAGCCGTGCTCCTGTCAAGGTGGAGCTCCTAGAAATGGGAAAAGCATAAAAGAAGTTGTTAAAGTTGGGTTTTATTTTTTCAGGGACTATGGAGGAGCAGTGGAAGGAGGAGGGGCTGTTACACTTACGGAAGAAAATACTGCTTTTGCATAATTCTGCTTGCATAACTGACAGGAAAAGCTGATCCCTGTATAAAACAGATAAGATATGTTATGGTGATTTTCCCCAAACCAGAAAGCAGCCAGTCAATACAGCTGTATTAAAGATTACTTTTTTGCACACCAAAGCACAGCACATTCCTAGGCACTGATCTGACAAACTACGAAGTTTGCTCCATTGGAAAACACAGGACAACAGGAGCATGGAAATGTATTTCAGTATACAATAGCACCTAAAAAAAGAAGCATGTTAAGGACACAGCAACAGTATGCACTTACTACTGGGGGACCTGAAGAGCAATCACAAGCATATTTTTAACAGAAAAATGTATTTTTGTGGCATCAGATGCTATTTCTGTATACAATAATATTTTATCTTTAGTTTTACTATCATGGTACAACATATATAAGTTTTGTCAAGTGACAAGCATAAGTAGGACTTTACAAAGCAATTGAAAGCAGTATCATATAAATGCAAAAATTTAGTCTGTGAATTTAACTGGAAATTTACTGATTTTTAAAGAAAAAAGTTCCTTGTGATTTTGAACACTTGTTGTTTTGAAGAGAACATTTAAATAGAAATACTTCTTTCAAGCCAATGAACCATGTTTAAAAGATAACATGATTTTCTGTGTTAGAAAAGAAATATAATTGTTAATCATGAAACATTACTATCTTTCATACTAGAATAACTGTTCCCTTCTGAACATTTTGTGGCTTCTAGCTTCCTTCCACTAATTCTTAATTTGGCAAAGTTACAGACTACTTGGGGGAGAAGGAACTCTTGCTTAACAGAACCTTGGGGCTGCAGCAAAATGCTGAAGCCAAATTAGTTACATATCTTGCCCCGTGATGCTCCTTTCCAATATGTGCTGGAGTCACAGCTTTAAAAGAGAAGACAGATACCCCACCCAAGAGTTATACAGGTGACTGTCTAATCAAATCATCAGAAAACAGCCAGACTTCACACTTCTTCAGGTAATCTTGCTGTAGCTGCCCGTGGATATGAATAACTGACTCTGTGATGCTACCAGGCTCCGAACCTGTTCCAGTATGCATCACACATTCATTATACATCAGCAGTGAGCACAACTGCTTTCTGAAGTAATTGTGCCTCAGTCGCAATTTATCCACAACTGCTGCTTCCCATAAAGAAGATGCCTGCAGGAAGAGGCAGGGGAGATTTCTGTTTACAAAGCTGACTATGGTACAAATGCCTCCCCCTAAGCAATCCTTTCAAACCCAGATCTTCACAGAGGCACTACTGTCACATTCTTTAAGCACAGAACAAAATAGGCAATTTTAGCAGCACTGAATACTTGTCACTGTAGTTGGTAATCATTCAGAAGGTTTCAAAGTTTATGCTGGTAACTACCTGAGCCTCAGTAGCTAAAAGTAGTGAAATGCAGCTAGTAATTGTCTAATGACATCTAATAAAATAGAGGACAAGAGCACATAATGACAGGACAAGGGGGAATGGCTTCAAACTGAAAGAGGGTAGGGGTAGATTAGAGATTAGAAAACAATTCTTGACTGGGAGGGTAGTGAGGCACTGGAACAGGCTGCTCAGAGAAACTGAGGATGCCCCATCCCTGGGAGTGTTCAAGGCCAGGATGGATGGAGCTCTGAGCAACCTGGTCTAGCAGAAGGTGTTCCACGGCAGGGGGTGGAAATAGATGGTCATTAAGGTCCCATCCAATGCAGGCCTACGATTCTATGGCAAAATTATCTTGACATTAGCACCTCAAGTCTCTCTTCCTGAAGCCAGAATGCTGCCTCCCTTCCATTCAATGCCAGTATGAAGTACAGTTACAATCACCTGGCACCACTTCTGAAGCAGACAGGCCACGAGCACAAAAGACTGTTCAGTGCGGGGCTTAAGCTGTTTGTGCAAGTACATGACACAGAATCTGACCCCAGATGACAAATGTAAGGCTATTAACTGTAATCATAACTGAATTTCTTACCTGTTTTGGGTTTTTTAATGCATGTGCATATGCAGTCTATGCTATGTATTCTTTTACTTGTAACTACTTGACTTGGTAATAAGGACTTATTATTTGCATGCAAAGATAAATGCACTCATAGTGTATTGTGCTATGTGGTTTTAGGTACAAAAATTTCAGTCTTAATGCAATAAAAATTAATAAAACAAAACCCGATTAAGCAGTAGAGTCCTATCCCACACACTAAGGTCTGCAGCCTTTCCAATATTCTATGACTGTGCATGTTGTTCCTACCACATGCCATCTCCCTTTGTTACTAATTAAGGAGATCTGCATCAAGTCAAAAGTTTTTGTAACATTAAATTAAAGGTGTTCTACACAAATTTTGACAAAAGGTTACACTGAATACCTCAAGTGGTAGATATGACATTCAGTGGGCAGGAATTCATAAACAGCTTCACTGTCTGATTTAATGATGTGCTCTTGCTAATGGCCATCATAGAAGGTGGAAATGACACTCAAAGACTGGAATATAACAGAACCAAGACTTCGCACAAAACATAATTACCCCTCTCCTAGTGCAAAACAGCCTTAATTTTGTTTGGTAGAGGGCCTCTGAAGCGTGAGGGGGAGACAGACGCCTGAAAGGCAAATCCAGAACACACTGCACAGACAGAAGAGAGTTTAGGGCCAATTTTCTCAATTTGAGAGAAAACAATCACTGTTTTTAAGTCCAAACTAGCAAACACCATCAGTGCACTACGCTTTCCCGTAATTTTACGTTGTAACTTCCAAGCTTTGAAACTTTTTAGACTATAAACTCGCCTAGCACACGGCCTCCAAATCCGAGTCACCTATTCTTCATTATCCCTTCCACCCGGACTAAGTGCGGGAAAACCACAGAACTGCAGCGAAGAGCTCTGAGGACCCGCCAGGCAATGATGGCGTGCAGAGACACCGTCCCACGCTGTACAGCCCCAGCCCTCCCGGAGCCCGAAGGACAGCATTTGCCACGTCCTCTTTTCCCACTCCCCTCAGGACTGAAGACGCCGAGAAAAAGGACGAGGAGGAGGACGAGGGACGCGTCCCCTCTCCCGCCGCACACCGCACCTGACAGAGCCGCCGCCACAGCCACCCCGCCGCCATGTTGGCTCCGCCCCTGCGCGCCCTGCATCGCCCGGAAGGAGAAGAGCGGCCGCGTCCCGCACCGCCTTCCCCCGCTGCGGCGGCTCTGCCCGCGGGCAGCGCTCGGGGGTGCGCAGGCGAGCCGGGAGCTCTCACGGCGCCGAAGGAGCCCTACGAGCCCCCAGCTCGGCTCCCCACCCCGGCTGCCGCCTCCCCCGAGCGCCGCCTCAGGGCAGCACCTCAGAGCTGCGGCTCCCCCTCAGCCGCCTCCCTCAAGGACGGCCGCCGGCCCCCTCAGGCGCTCCCCGTCCTGGTCTCTAGGAATCCTTGAAAAAAACCAAAACTAAACCAATTACACGAAGCCAAGTTTTCAACCTTCTCCCCGCTCGTAAAAATATTTTTAAAAGGGATACAAGCCCGTTAGAGGAAAACCCACTCGACTGTATTTACCGATATATAAAAATGACTGGCAATGGTACATAAACCCTTTTTTTTTATACATACAAATTGCGGTTAATAATACAACACAGCTTCTGATCGGTACCAAATCTTTACAGGGGTGGGGAAATAAATAAGTGCTAATTTATGCCACTAAACCATCCTTAAATAGACACAATCAGGTAGGCAGTGTAGAGTGAGATTAACCTGAAATTAAGCTGTGTGCAAGTCAAATGCTAACAACGGGAACCTGAAACCAGCATAAATCACAAGCTCTATCAAATGTATATATATTTTTTATTTTGTTACTTCCTCTGCCACCTAAAATTACAGTCTGCTTTTTACACTAAAACGCCTAAAATATTTACACAACCATCTTCTAATAAAATAACAGTTAAATATTGAAAATAAGATTTTTCTCATAAAATATGTTTTCTGTATGTACACGTTTTATCAAAGAGGACTAGCTCCAATATTGAATAGTTTTCCATCATCAACCATCAGCAAGAAAAAAGTTTTCTGAAACAAAACTATGTTTAACTCATGTACAAATAGGCAGAACAGCACATTTAACATCAGCCAATGCAACACTTAATGACGAAGTCAAATGTTTGAGGCCTAAAGAATGTACTGCTTAGGAAATGTGCATTTCTTTTTTTCCCTTTATGAATAACTTCTTTGGTTATCATTGTTCTATTCTTGGCTGTACAATAAAACAGCACCCAATTAAAGTTACTTAACCAGGCATATGTATGTGTATATATATATTTATAGCTACTAAGCTTAGCACAGGTCCTGTGCAACTGTTACTAAAAAGAAGTGTCACTGTAGATTCTTTAATACAGAGCTGCTCTTCAGAATCAAGCCCCTAAATTTCTACTGTATTTCACTCAGTTCTTCAAGCAGAACTCTGATTTCAATCATCATTTTGCTTAAACAGTTTTTAACCACCAGGAGCCTGAAAACCTGCCCATTTTCTAGTGTAGAGCCTTTCTCACAGAGATCCTTAAAGGTTCAAAATTATACAAGCTAGGGAAAGGAAGAACAGACTCTGCTGGGCTGTTTCTAACAGAGACTACTGAAAGCCAGCACGTTTTAATGCTCACAAAAGCCTCCACTTGGCAAACCATGAAGACATGCAGTATCTATGAGATCTTCTGTCAGTAGGTTTTGCTGGTACTACACAGCTGAGCACCCAGTCTGCTGAACCTGGGTTTCATATGGCCCCTGTAAAAGTAAAATGTCACAGCATGGACTGGAACTGCTGGGGGAATGCGCCGAGTGGCAGGTTGGGAAAGACTCCTGCTGTCTGATCTCCTGAGGCTCAAGGGTACAATGACTGAGAGCATCACCTCTCATGTGACAGGACTGAAATTCCACCCACTGGTCAAACCCTACAGCAAAAACCCCTGGAAAACCTCCTGAACACTAAAACAATCACACACACAGGAACTTCACTAACCAGAAACTGAGAAGTTATTTCCATTCTCCTGAAGGGCTGTTCTTTAACATCAGAACATTGAAACTTAAGCAGAAACTTGAGGTCATTTGGCTTCACATACTTGGCTTTGACAGAGAAGGCACCTCTGTCAGTGGGTCCCACTGGTTCTGAACTTGTGTGGTCCAGTAACTCCTATAAAAGTGCTGTGATTTAGCCTCCTTTTGCATAGTTAAACAAGGATAACAAGTAGAAAATAAGACCCACCATCCCTCAGATTCTGGTGAAGATATTAGGAATATGGCAAAAAGAACCCGATAAAATAAAACCCAACCCATAAAAGAAACCCCAAACAAACCTGAAGCCTGGAAGATGTGAATAAGTCTTATAAAGTATTTTATAAAGTTAACAATACTCCTCTCTACTGTGCAAAATTCACAAGAAAATCAGTGCTGCTGCCTGTGAGAGCTCTGCAATCAGCATTCGTATTCTGTAATTAAAGGTCCACTCAAACTAACTCCATTTCTTCCTTGTTTTATTCTGCAATGTACAATTCTTTCATATCCTGTTTAATCAGAGAACCAAATCTAAATTTATATAAATTGTGTCAGGTGTCCAGCATGTAGATCTGAACCTAAGGGAAGAGAAATGGTCATTAAACAGCAACATCAACTCACCTCTGCAGCATGTTTGTAGTAATAAACAACGACTGAATTTGATGTAAGGAAGAGGACTGAAAATGGCACAAGAATAACACATTATACCTAGGTCCTGAAAGCATATCAGTCTCTTCTCCAATGGCAAGAATGCTTCCCTGTGTTTGCCTGGTGAGAGAGCAACAAGCATTGCTTGAGCACACATTCCCCTAAAACCACAGAGATGGCTATTCCACAGTGTGATTTATTGTCACAGGACAATATTTCCAGTGCAATCTGATTACCAAGGCAGTGTTCCTGATTCAGTGTCCCCATCAGAGGACGTAAACCATAGAGCAATCATTTTCCTTCTTCAATCCTGGAAATTAGGTAATTTTAAAATCAGCAGATCAAAACCTTGCTAAAATGGAATGTCTAAATTGTCCTGTGTAACCAAGACAGAACTGAAAATGAACTGCGTATTACTAACTCTTTCACAGTTAAACCAGATTTTTTTCCCCTCCATCTCGCTTAAAATGGCAGCACAAAGACAAATAATGTGATCATATCTTTAAGAGAGATGACATTTACTCTCTAGAAGATGCTGGAAATGATCCCATATAGACAAAAAAAAAATGTTTCATCAGAAGTGTGTGAAATTTATTCTTGTAATTGGGGTAAAATGAAAATTGGAAGAGTTAAAGACTAAAGTTTCTACCAGAACCATCTGGTAGGAACTGATAGCAGAACCATAAACTTCTGTAATTAGTGGCCTTGGAAGTTATCAGCAAAAAGAGCTCAGATAAAAACACTTTATAAGAATATTTGTACCAATTATTTATTTCTTCCCCTAAAACACAAATTAATAAAAAAAAAAGGGAAAAAGCAGATTTTTTTTCTAGACCTGGATAAAAGAATTATAATTTTCAACAGGTAGTTTACAATCAGTGGGAATAAACAAGCAGTCCAGGTTTCCTGATTGATCTGTTCAGGGTGTGCTCAGTAGCCGTCCATCAAACAACTTTATTTACAACTCAGCATCATCCTGCAGTAGATCTGGATCTTCATCATCCAGTAAGAGGTCAGCATCCATGACTTCATTCTCTTCCATGACATCACCCAGATCCGGAACAACATCATCATCAATGTCACCAACACTTTCAACATGTTTAACCAAGCTCATGTGATCCAGGGGGATCAAACTATGCCCAGCATGCCCAGTAGTTCTTGCAATAGTGGCTGCCATTTCTGCTGCTACAGCAGCTTTCTGAGCCTTCTGCCTTTGCTGTTCTTCTTGTTGTCTGTGACTCTTCATATGAGCATTGCGGCTTTTGATTTTGAAAAAGACCCTAAATTTTAAGGAAAAAAAATATCAGATTAAAATGCACTGCTTTTGATGAAATGAGCCAAAAAAGACTCAACAACTTATCAGTACATTTGCTTCCTTGTCCTGAAATAGAAGTCAGTGAAGTCTGCAATGCCATGGTGTGAATTTCAGGGACATATTACTAGATTTATACATCCTCACAGTATCAAAATGGCCTACTCTGATTTTGCCAGAGGTAGTTTGTAGCTCCCACACCTGCTTCAGTATCGATGCACATCCTAATTTTCCCTCTATCAGTTTCACAACCATTTTGCACAATGGGGAGAAAGTGAAGGATTACCACGATGGACAAACTCAAGCAGAGAAACACAGAAAAAGTTGCCCACTGTCACATTCAAGTCACTGATGAAGCAAGAAGTTAAAATGTCAGATGTAGAAATTCTAGCAGGTAAGTGGAAAATAGGAATAAACACTTCAGGGGCATTCAAAATGTCATGCAAACCTATCTGTGACAGTTTTGGTAAGAGAACATATAATCTAGGGGGAAAACTTCTTCCAAGACAATCAGAGCAAAAACAAAGTTTGTTCACAGCACTGCTGATCTGGAATCTAAACAGGCAAAGGCGATGCTGTCCTGCAGAAAGTCACACTTACCTGCCACACTCCTTGCAAGGAAAAATTGTTGTTGGGTCGGTCTCGCCGCTTGTTGTGCTGTGGGCAGGTGAGCTCTTGATGGAGCAGTATCCGCTCTGCGTACCAGATTTCTGCTTGGTGCCAGGAATGGTGCAGCGTGATTTCGTCACCTGGTTGGTACCTCCGTGAATGCGAGCGTGGCCATTCAGCGCTTGTCGGGAACTGAACACCTGGCAGGGAACGGGGTGGAGGGGAGGGGGAAAAAAAACCCCAAGAAATCACAAGGAAACCCTGGAACTGCAGAAAGTAGGGTGCCAAATGCGTATCACAACAGAACAAGTGTACATGTCAACATGCACCATCTACTCTCTCAAAGGGTGCTTGCTTTCAGCAATATCCCACTATAATCGAAGACAGTCACAATAAAACAAAGCAGTGAGCTATCCTATTATTAAAGTTGTGTAACCTAATTGGAGCTGTTGCCATATAGTATTTCTAAACGGTACATCATCTCAGAATTCAGTTTTCTGTACGGATCAAACTGCTTCTATTTTGTGGGGTGGGAATTAAAAGCAGTCAAAATCACAATTCACTAGTTTACACACACCACCACCACCCTCTCCCCTTTAAATATACCAAACGCACGTACAGCGCCACAGTTTGGCATTTCACAGATGAAGGAGGATGAAGACAGTGAAAGACCCTGAACAGCAGGTAGATCTATAGGTCCAACAAAAGAGATTGCTGGTGGATCAGGTGACTTCTGCATTTCCCTTTCTTCCTTTCTGTCTTCTTCAATCTCCTCATCTTCCTCTAACACTTCCTCTTCTCCACTTGTCTAAAACAGACAGCACATTTAAGGAACACTAGAAATATGGACAGCACTGCATAGTAGGACATACAGAGTTTTCTGGAACAGCACGCTGTTTAGTCAAGTGTGCTTTTCAGCATCACTGTGTCTTCCCATCCTGAATGAACTTCTGCTCTTACTGGAGCTACCACCCTTTAATGGATAAGCTATAGCCCATAAAGCTTCCCTGCAGTGCTCAAGACAGCCTCCACATGTATCATGGAGCTGTGGCTCCAAAGATCTGCAGATGCCAGGCACAGTGCTGTCCTCCTGCCATCAGAAAGGCCATGTACGCTCTACTTGTAGTCAAGTTACTTTAACAAAAACCCCAAAAAGACCAACTAAAAAACCCCAACCCACAAAGCAACACATCCCAAGTGGTATTTGTACTGGAATGTTAGAGCAGCCTTTAGGAGCAGACATGGGCACAAGCATAATTTACAGAGGTTTCCCTGGACTACAGTTAGATAATGCACTTTTATCTGGTTGCAGGCCAGCCAACAAATCTTGGGGTAGCTGAGGTCACAAAATATTCATACAGAACATAATTCAGAGTAATGGAATAATTTCTACTGGAAGATACATATGTCACCTAATTCAACCTCCTCCTCAAAAAAGGAGAAACAAAAATTATCAAGTGTTAAACTTTCTCATCTTCCTTTAGACTTACCAAGCATTCATCTCTTCTTTTCTCTAAGCGCGTTCTGTGTTTCCGTCCCAAACGCAAGATTTTCTTCCAGGTGTAGTAGTATTCCACACATTGTGCAACTGTCTTAGACTTAACCTGTAGTTAAGGAATTGCAGAAATAGTCCCATCTTAATTTTTTGCTTTCATTCAACACTATTTTAATTTATTCCAACAGGTAGGCTTTATTCCTCAAACATTCAAATGGAGAGAAAAAAAAAAAGGCAGTTTGACTACAACAGAAATACTCTTGTAGAATAATTATTTTTATATTTTTTTTCAGTCAAATTTGCATTGACTTTTTCAATTTCAGAGGACTTCTCTGGGATTCGATAAACTCCAGACAGAAAATTACTCAGAATGTACTCTTGTAGCTCAGTTGTACAGTACTACTGAGAAATCTAGGAATTAAGACTTGACTCACGTAAATCCACATATTTTTCAACATTTGAGCTAACAAGTAGGGTATTGTGCCCTGAGATTTATAACCTTGTCTTTTCTGCTTTGTGGAAGAACATGAAAAGTAAGCCCAAACATGTTTTCACTTTATTAACAGGTTTCAACCCTTTCTGGCACCAGGCTCAATGCCAGCAACTCTGGTACCTTGTAACAAACTGCCAGAGAACACCAAGACCACAACAGAAAACCATACTTGTCCCACACATAAAATGCCATGATTCAGATTCCCAATGTGAAAACTTTCAAATATAATAAGAAGAGGAACAACTTTTAATTATTTATAACTGTTTTTTACATGTCTCTAATGCACAGGTACAACCAATGAATGAATATACCACTCCTATCGGTGTTCTTGAAACCACTGCTGCCTCTATGCCTGCAATCAGCTGATCTGGCACTGGAGGGAAAATGAAGAGGAACAGCATAGAGCAAAAGGGAAAAAAACCCCACAGTAACTGACAGAACAGAAATAACCTTACCATCTTCTGTACAAAAATGAAATCTTTGCTGTAGGTGGACAATGCCTCTTTGAACAGTCTTCTTTCTTGATGTGTCCATTTGTCAGAGCCTTAAAGAGAATGTGAAATCATTATGAACGATAAAAACTCACCACCCTCTATGTTGTGGCCATATCAGAAACGAGAACCAGGAAGTCTCAAGCACCTGTGAATGATGCTGCTACCCAAATACAAGCATGGCTGTACTGACTCAGACCTGAAGTCCATCTAACCAGTATTTGGTCTCCAGCAGTGGTGACAGGCAGTTGCCTAGGAAACAGTAAGATCAGGGCAAGCAAATACAAATACCTCTCCTTAATTTTTCCTAACCTCTGACCATGTTGGGCACAGGGGATTTCCTGAGTCTGTTGCAATTTGCTTATTTAGTAATTACCCTTGTAAATGCTGAGCCACTCTTCCTTTCAACCAATTAAACATCTCATATCCAAAACATCCTTTGCCAAGGAGTTTCACAGATCAGTGGACCCTCTGCATGAACAGCCACCTCCCTTTCTTTGTTTCCTGGCTCCCAGTAGCTTCACTGGATGACCCTTCATTCTTCAAGTGGAGGAGAAAGTGAAACCAACCTTGACCATCATCTCTGTGCTATTCAGAATTGTGTGTCATTTCTGTCTCTCCCAAACCTTTGATGATTACTGCTATCCCACTCTGAAACTTTTCCAGTACTAAAACATTCCTATAAAGACAAGAGGACCAGAAAGCCACACAGAAGTCCACATAAAATCCAGGCTTTCACAGTGGCATCACCATGTTTTCTATCCTCTTAATGCTTGACTATTTTTTTCGCTGTTGTAAAATACAGTTGATACTTCCTTAGAACTAACATTACAATCCCAAACTTTTATTCTAATTGAGAAGTACCACAAAAGAACTCACGCTTTCTGTGTAAGGACTGCATTGTTTATTCCCATGTATGCCACTTTACATTTGATGACACAGAAGTTCATACATCCTTTTGTAAGATCCTTTTGCAAGATCCTTTTGCAGTTCTTCACTTGAATGGTTCAGGATAAGACATTTAAATCCTCTGTGGCAGAGGTCACAAGTAGGTAGACACTGTAGCAATGTGCAATATGCACAAAGTGTTTTTTATCATTTAATGGAAGCTATATATAAAACTTCTGAATATTGTTATTCTGTGTTTGGTCCCCTGGCTTAACTGCCCATGAAAATGTGAAATCAACATTTAAATTGAACTGAATTTATGTTTTCTCAATATTAGGCAAACAGAAGGAACACAGGATTGCTCTGCTGCGTCAAAGCAATGTTCTGTTTGTTAGGAGTGGGCAGCATTACATACATTAAAGGAAGGATATGCAAGAAGTCATGAAGTGGATGCCTTTGAAATGACTTACACTACGAGAAGATTCTACTTCAGTCTGAGAATTTCTGAAACATCTAAAACTTTTATGAAAAGAAATCCCTAATATTCCTGTCAATGTCACTACTCTCCATAGAAATACTTGCCTCTGCACTGATTTAAATTAACTTGGGTCTTGGCACCAGACATGGTATTGAACTCTACAAGTTATTTTTGTCTTAAAAAATAGCAATATTATTAACCACAAATTTTTTGTTTTTTCAGCATCAGCTCCCAGGCTTACAAGCTCATAGCAGGTATCTCACCACTCCTTTACATGATGAAAACTACAGAATTAACTTTTCTGCAACCTGTTTTCTGTAGGCTCTTCCAGTACTGGATATAAGCATGCATTAGTTATTTCCACAGAGATTTACACTTAAAGCTCTCTTAAGCATCAGAGAAAGGCACTGGCTTCAAGCCATGAGTTTTACTTATTCTGTTATCACCCAGAGATCTTTCTGCTGACACACTACCTTTCCATCTTTTCCCACCCTGAACCAGCATCATTCCCTTCTTACACAAGCTGTCAGTCATGAGCCCTTCCTTTGTGCAGGGGTAAATGCACTCATTCAGTCCAGGAGGCTACTCTATTATATCAAAATATAACTTTAAAAAGCATGACAACATGGGAGAGATTTTCTTTTTTTCTAGTCGTTCTGCTCTCTTGCTTCTACCCCACCCTCTGAAAAAGACAACACAACAAAAATAATAACATAGAATCACTTCCATGAACTAATTTTGTTGTACACCTATGGAATATTTGGGCCTTGCATACTTTCCCCAATAGCTGTGGTATTAGCAGAGACCCTTATAAGATTATGCGGGTTAATTGGAAGTAACCTAATTAATAGAATAAATCCTGTGTAGGAAAAGAAACAGAAGAAAAGCTGTTTTTAACTCTGGTTGCTGGGAAACCACTTTTGCTCTTGTTAGCTTGAGGGAGATATAGAGAACGTGCATAGAGAGAGATCTGCAATGCAGCAAAAAGAATTTGGGGCTTTAGAATACAGTTCAAATTTTAAAGCTGGTCTTTATGTTTAGGTATTTATTCTGCATTTTGTTTTGCCTGCCATACTGACATTAAACTGACATATTTAACTGACATTAAATATCTTCTACTCATTTGTGTGCTTTGGGCCCAACTTGTGGGTTTCAAGGGGGCTACATGTACACCCAGGGAGCCCCATGGACAGGTAGTTGATATCCAACAACATGCTGGGTCTGACCCACAACCCTGTCACAGCACATACAAGAAGATTCCAGACTGACTGAAGTGCCCGATGTCAGAGACCATCTCTCCTGCAGTTCTCACTGCAGAACTTCAGCCCTGAGAAACTCCACTGTTCAAAGGAGAACAATTCAAGTGCTTGCAACAGTGGCCCTCTTGTATCAGGTATGTGATCCCTCTCTCTTCCTAAAACACCACCCTGACAGATGGCAAAGTGTTAGGACAGAGATGAGGGTGTTCTTCCAAGGAGCTCTGGGTCAGCATGTCCAGCTCTCCTGGCACACACCAGAAAATCCTCAAGTTTTACAAGTGGCTTCCTTCACAAGCCAACAAGTTTCAAAGGTGGGCTATTTGCCTGTACCCTCATTCAAAAGCAATGCTAAGGATGAGTTTGGGTATCTGTTGTTTGTGGTATTCTAACGAGCTAATTCTCATGAGTAAGTGGCATGCTTTGTTTCAATGTATTACACCTCTAAATGTGGTAAGACTGAGAGCCACGATTTCTGAGTATGGAGCAGAAAACATGAAGTTACCCTAAACTGATGCCACTTGAAATCATATTAATGCTATTCATGGACTAGATTGTGAAAAATTCTCATATGCTTTGAGTGGCTGATTATCAATCAGAAAGAAACTTTTATTCAAGAGCTGCTGCACAGTGCTAGAACAATGCTGTCAACGTAAGTTGCAATCACATGTTGCATGAAAAAGCATTAGAAAGTAGTGCTTTGTCTTGTTATTTTATGGCACTTAGATCCAGACTGGTGTGATTTTCATGCTGTGATAAGCACAATCAAACTTTCTTTCCTGCTTAAGAAACAGGGATTCAAAGGTGTCCACAGGTCTCAGTGCTAGTTACCAAGGATTAGCTTCATCTCATGTGAACGATCAAACAAAACAGTCTCTTGGCTCCTCCCTGAATCCCAATGAATTCTTTTTGAAACTACTGTGAAGTTGCTATAGTAAAGACTGTTCTTCCTCTGCCACACAGGCAGAAATTTCTTATCTGCTCTGCGAATTAGATTGTTTACTGATGAGGAGGCTGTGGGATATCTCCTCATCTTCCTGCTCTCATGCCCTTGAACTGACCCACACAGATTTGGTGTCATCTCTTCAGGCAAGAGACCCTGATCAAAGTTCCTGGCTGATGGCTGATGTCCTCTTTCCCCAGCCATTTCCATGTCCACCCTCTGGACTGCAGCACAGCTGCTATCACAGACACCAAGAACCTCCCTCAGACAAAACTGAAAACCTGACATTCACATCTATTCACTGTCATTATCAGCTACTATCAAACACGTTTCTGTTCTTGTTCTCAGGCCAAGGGGTTAAGGAGTTGCTTTACAAAGACTTCTTTTTACTTGGAAGTCTTTCCAGTGGGCTGCTACAGCCAGGAAGTAGAGTGCCTCTATACTTCCCTTGCACAGTGACTGTAACTGAACTGAGTACATGACCTTGGACACTGTGACTGACTGACCACCAGAAGCCTCTTGGCTTGTTTTCTATTGAGCCTGAACTGGAGATGAACTTCTAAATGTCTTATGTAAAACTCTATTCTGTGTCTCAGCAGTTGTTAGCCACTACAAAGCATTAAACAATAGCATGGGGGGCTGCAGAGGTCAGACATTTGCCATCTCTGCTCAGGTGACACAACTGAAGACCAAAGGCTTAACACCACATTTGTATTTCACACCAACCCAGACTAGATCCCCACACAGATGCTCCATAAGCAGCACTAAGATCCTAGTGAGAGTTACAGCACTGCCTCTTTGGAAGAATGCTCATGATTATAATATTTATTGTGCACCATCACCTCAGAAGAAGCAGGAAGGATGGTGGATTGCTTATGTACCAGAAAATTAAGACACTAGTGACACTAAATTATAAATTACACATAGCAGCAGTTTTAAAAGGAGATGAAATTGTTAAATTTCAGTTTAAAAGAGAAAAAGAATCAGCCAAGGTGGTTTTAAATCTGTAGAATCCTACACAGAAACATGGATGCAAAACTTCTGTACATTGTCAGTCGTGTATAAAACTGCTAAACTTGCAGCAAATGGCTCTGGGAGTACCCTTGGCAGTGTCCACATCATCTCTATTAAATGCTGCCATCCCTGCAGCAGACAGCAGAGAGTGCAACATGATCCCATGCTCCAGCCTGGGATGCCAGGCTTGGACTGTGGAACAGATAGAACCATCACAAGGAAACCTACCGGCATAGTGGTAATTTGACAAAGGATGACACTTCAACCTCACTGGCTTTCTCAACAGCAGCTTTTCAAGAGCAACCTAAATGAAAAAGCAGGAAAAAACAGAATTAGGGAAAGCAATCAGCTGTGGCATAAAACTGCATTTGGAAGACTATTTGGTATGAGGATGTGAATTAATATTCTCTCTTTTCTGTCATATAAAATCACATCAAATTACTTCAAGGCCCATTAACACTGTACCTCAAAGAAGAGCACCTAATGTGCACCTGTCCTGCCTTAATGAGCACAAATGTGACTATTACTTAGCAACTTCCAACTCTTTCCCTCCCTTCTGCTTGCCACAAACAAATACATTTTTAGTGTTTGACTTGATAGTGTTAATTAATACTAATATTTAATGGTTGGTTTGACAGCATGAATATTTATAGCATAAAATATTTTAGAATATCTGTGTAAGTCAACATCTGTGAAGAATGACTGCAAATATAGCTAATCATCCTTCAGATCAAGAAAACAGAGGACTTATGGATCCCTAAAATTTTTTCCCCTGAAAACGCATACTCTCTGTAAAGCAAATTCCACATTCTGACATTCTCAGACCTCTCAGATACAGCTGACAGAGCCTAAGGAAACTGGGACACAAGCTAAAACCCACTGTATTAGCCAATCCAGTGAGACTCATTCCAGCCCCATGTTCTGTTGCATTTGGTTTTATATTGGCTTTCCAGGAAGTGGTGCAAGGGGCCTTGCCTTTTCCTAACACTGGCTAAAATGGATGTTTTGCCTTAGTTAATAACATTCCCATCACTAAACTAATGCAAATATTTGAAATGCATTATTTATATAAGAACTGTGTTCAATTACCTCACAGTTCTGAACAAATAAGTAGATGTGATTGCTGCTCCAAAAAAAGGTTTTTATTATAAGGGCTAGAGGAGGACTAAGCTCTCTGTGACCAAATATAAAGCCTGTGAAATATCAGGGCTGGAGCAAGCACTGGGAGACATTCAAAGCCCCAAGGCTATAAACTAAGTAATCTTATCTATATGAAATATACAGTAAGCCTTCAGAGAGGCACTGCTTTGAAATTTAAATTTATTAGAGAATAAAGGGAAAAGTCATTCCCCAAAAATGTTACAGGATGTTTAAAGCATCATTTCAAATCAATCAGAAATCTTTTTTATATAACCATATCTAAATCCATTTAATAAAGCATGCTAATTTATCTGCAGAAGAGGATCATATCTCCCCTTTCAGCTTTTTATCTTACCATAATATCTCCTTTTGCTTCAAAGAGAGAGTGCAAAGCGTATTCTGAGTTAGTTCCTCCACCAGGTAACACACTGGAACAGCTCATATTTAAAAGGTCTTCCACTGTCAGAAACAAGTCAACATTTTACTGCTAATACAGTAGCCTGTCAGTCAAACATCTGGAGCCAAGGATTCTGTAATGCCCTGAAAGACTACACAGTTCAGGGCAGCAGATTCTTTCACACTTTTCTCCTCAACATCTCATCTACTTGTTTTAGGATCACTGAGGAGAGGATGCAATGGAGCCCATCCTTGGGATGGGACAGGCTACTCCATAGCCAGAGATCTGCCTGTGAGGCAATGACTTGCACACACCAGCGACATTGCTGTGCCAAGAAGGCTCCAGCCAAGATGGAGAAACAGAATGAACCATGTTAGAAGCAGGAAAAAAATCTGCTCAGGACTGGTAAAACCCACCAAGCCTGCCAAATTTCCTTTCAACTACTGTCACAAGACAGGCCCAGGATGCATCAGCTGCCTCTCAGCTGCCTTTACCAGGCAGTTTAGTAGCCAACTTCCCAGCAATGAACTTTCCCCCTTGGCTGCCAGAAAACCGATCATCCAGACTTCCCTTTAAATGCCACCATATAATGCTGCTGCTCTGAACCTATACCATGTAGTTCCAGTCTCTTGCTCTGCACTCTCAGCAATTAATATTCTCTTGAACGTTTTGTTCAGTACAGACACCAGAAATCAATGCGTATTTCTTCAACAGGCACAGGCTGACGTAGGAACTTCTAAAATGGCAAGTCATTATACCTCTTTGTTGGAAGACTTTGTTCTCCAGTTCTGGCCATGGTTTCCAAACCAAAGTAGCCTTGTGCACGTCTTTCTCCATTAGCAATCTGTCCTGCAGCTCAGGAATGTCAGCCTGGAACCTGGACCCAATATTGATTCGCCTATAAAGAAGAACAAATAAATAAGTATTCAACTACATGATGTGTGGAAAATACAGAAGTCAGATTAGCGTTCACTTTATTTCCAACAAAACTTTTATTGCACTGAAGTGGCAGGAAATTGTGTCAGATTGCTTTACGCAATGCTTTACTCCCAGTGGGATAAGTATTTTGAATACTAGAGAGAACTGATCTCTTGGGGAAAAACAAAAATTTCAATATGCAGTTTAAGCCATACTGAGACATCATACCTTAGGGACAACCCAAGCTAATTTACATGCATGACTAGCAAAGAGGCTAGACATCAGAAACAGCAAATTTCTGTTCCACAGAGAATGGTAGTCTTCAGCAGAGAGCAGAAAGAGCCATTACTGCTGAGGGACAACTCTGTTTGCACTCTGCCATGGGGAACCTACCAGCTAACACCACCATGCCAAAGTTCCACTCTTATAATACATATATATATATATATCTACAAAAGCAAGAGTACTGTATTGACACATTTTCCTCACAGCACTCTTCCCAGCCATCACTAACTTTGAGCCACGACACCTAAATTTTCCACAGTCACTTTGCTCCAAATGTCCTTAGCCACCATCCACATTAAATGCATCCAGCCCAACATGATTTCAGGCAGTTGAATACTTCCTGCCTGGTTCCAAACACTTCAGGCCACGGGCTCTAGGTTGCAGCTGATCTATAAAAGCAGTGACAAAAAATAGTTTTTCTTACGGTTCTACAGTCTGTTCTCCAGGCCCAGGCGTCACCGGAATGACACTTCCATCAATACTATCTGAAACAGAGATTGGAATTTGAGTATCACTGTTTTGCTGCTGGTGACCCTCCCAGGCTGCACTGCCACCTCCCTACTAACACCAAAATTACTCCAGTCTATGATGCAAAAATGACCCTTTATCAATATTTAGAAACAGTCTAAATTTTTACAGGTAATAGAAATGTCTGAACTTGCAGAGGTTTCTACTGCCCTGAGTGATTATACACCTTTTCTTGTGAAGTACTGAACAACAAATACTTAACATGAACCCTATGTCTCAAACTAGGTCTCTTTCTTCCACTTCAGAAGGCTGAGATGTAATGAGAGGCAAGGTGGTCCTTTCTTGAGGCAGACCACAAGGAATGATCACAGCCTTACTGGCAGATTAGGCTCCTCTATTCCCTTTATGCCTTAACTTTGCAAAATCCAAGGCAAAACTGCCACTAAAATGGACTTTTCCTGTGAAGTAGCAGAACTGGCCATGCGTGTGGGCACACACAAAACCCATCAATGTGGTGACACAAGAAGAGAGTGGTCTCTGCTTTGCACTGCTGCGCTGTGAATGCAATACTTACTAGATCGACACAGGAGCACACGTGGAGTGGGTGTCAGTGGAGTAAGTGGCAGCTGAGCATGTGATGTGGGGTGAGAAGTGAGAACACTGCTGAAGAGACCGGAGCCTTGCCGGACGGGACTGAGCATCGGCGGCGGAGTGTAGGGGGGCAGCTCGTGTGTCCGGTCCAGCAGGTGATCCCCCAGAACACGGGGAGAGCGAAGCTGGCTCTGGTACAGAGTGGCACCCGAGTGGGACATGCTGAGGTTGAAGGAAGGAGGAGGTATGAAGAGAGGTTCGGGTCTGTGCCGATATTTCTTCTTGTCCTGCAACGGTTTGAAGCTTTCTTCTGATTTTACAGCACTTGGATGAGGTTTTTTGCTAGTTTCCTAAATGAAAACACAGAGAATCTTATAATTCAGAACGCTTAAATGTGGTTTGCACACAATCCTCTACAGCTTTGGGCAATGGCCACAGAAAAGCTGTTACCACCAGGCAGTTACTCAGGTACCACTATAATAACCCTGGGCAGCACAGTACCAGGCATTACACCGAAACTTCAAGAGAGTGAGAAAAACCAGGACAAATTACCCTTCAACTACAGCAGCAAGCGCTCTGGGTCAAGGTAGGGCTGACCCACAGAGGCAGACATGGATGGAGAGGCTGCTGCCAACTGATGAAAATGCAGGGAACTCCTCTCCCAGACCACGAGTCTACCACACCCTTCTTCATCGCTACCCAGACACTCTGAGCACTTCTATTTGCACTGAACATGCACACAGGCTGGTGGGAGATACTTCACTACCCAGGCAGTTTACTAGAAACTTTATATGAAAGGTTTTCTAATGCATTTATTTAGTGAGACCAGGAAGAACACATGAGCTCAGTGAAATTACTGCAGTACTCAGCAGCAGGAAAGGAAGAAAAATGTAATAAATTCAAATTCTTTGCCTCTTATCACTGCATTCCCATCAGCTTGATTACAGTCCAGCTGCAACAAATCTTGAACTTAACTCTCTCCTTGTTCCTTAGAGAAAAAAGGGTAGTAGATGACCACTTGGGAAATTCACATACTGTTAACATGCCCAGATGTCTAGAATTTGAATGTTAAAAATAATTTAATAACAAATCCCTAGAGTATACAGAAGCAGAAGACACAGAATTTATGCAAACCTGGAATCTGGATTTCTTGGGGGAGTGGGGATACGGTAGGAAGAAATAGGATCTCAGGTTGTGCTTTAAGAACACACAGAAGTTGGTAGATGAACACAGAATTATTAAATGTACTGCTTTTAGGTAGTTAAGCTGTAAGTCATCTTTAGAATAAATGTGGGAAGCAGTAGAAAATTCTGACAGCATTACTGCAGAATGTCTGCATCATCTGGTAAATTATAATACTACGTAAAGCAAATTACTACAATGTATGTTTAGACAACATACATCTTTATACCATGGGTGGTTCTTGAGAATCACATTCACCCAATAAAAATCATGTTAAATGAGCATTAGCACTGTCACCCTTTATCCCTTATGTTAATAAGTTCCAGCTTGAGGAAATGTTTTTGATTACAGAGGTCCTGTCCTCTTTGTTAGATCATGGCTGCATCCTCTCCAACAGCTGTTGACATTTTTTTCTCTGTAAAAAAAATTAACTTTGGAAGCGTTTTGCTTCTGCAGGGAAGAAAATGCAGCTTTGCAGAGGATTTTTTTGATAATGGACATTCGGAATAGTGAAAGTTACCTGTAATGACAGATAAAGTCTATCAAGATGGTGAACATTTAGTGTTCATAAGGAATAAAGGGGGAAAAGCCCTAAACTCAAGGGAAAAAATCCAAACAACCCAAAACATAAAAATGAGATCTGGAAGGCCAGATCCATGTCTTTGATTAAGGGCTTATTTTGTTCTGCTCTCCAAGTGTGAAAGAGCTGGTACTCCTTTCTCACAAGTGTAAAGCAAACCAGTGCAACATTTTAGAAATCCTAAACACCTCCATCTCCTACTGCTTCACCTAGAGCCAACACTGCTTTCAGAAAAGGTCACATTGAGCAGTAAAGGAGATAGTGGTGTCCATGAGCTCTCAGTGCACTACCACCCCTGGGAACCACCCTACTTTTCTGAAGTTCTAGTGACTGATTCCCATTATCCAAGACAGAATGCATACTTTTGGGCCCTGCTGCTGCACCTTGACAGATCCACTCTGGACAGATCCTGATGGATGCCACTTGACTGCTAGCCTCAGCTCACCATCCTGTAGCCTTGCAGGATGTTTAGTTCCTTTTCACTGTTTCCTTTCACTGACTCCTTGAGTTTTGTGTGAGCTTTCTGGACAGCTCAAAGCACAGTATAAATAAATGCAACATAGCTTCAGTTCTTTGGTATTAAAAAAAAAATCCCTCTCCAATGGCACAATCTCTTTACAGAAGAGGAAGAAACTGTGGATCTTTTGGTCTTTTAATGTTTCCAATGCTACTGCTTATACAAAGGATAGGGTCCAGAGAGGGAACTGTGTGAGTTTGGTTTGCTTGGGCAATAACAAAGATCACAAGCATAATTTTGAGGGAATGAATGTGCATTTTGCCAAACACTGGCAGATTTAATCACAGTCACTTTATACACGTTGCAGAAATACACAAGTCCAAGCCACCTACACTGGTGTCTCTAGAGAAGATCTCCCACTCAGAACTTGAGGATTCAAAAAAGACTGTCCCTATTCTTTAGCAGAACTAGAAATAGAAATGAAGAATTCTACTGCCGAGTTACTAAATATTGCGAAATGACAGCTTTCACAGTAAAGTGGAAGTTTATATGTAAAACCTCTGTCTTAAAGGGAGAGAGGAAAGATTTTATATATACATGTATATATTATATATATTTAAAATTAGTGGATATGTCTGAATGAAGAGTCAGGAGTGAATATTGTAAGGAGTCACCCATGCTGGTATAATGCTGATTCCTCATTTGTCCATCAGCCTCACATGGAGAAGGAAAATCAAAAATATCATAAGGATATTTCTCTGCATTGTACAGATAATACCATACATTACTTATATACTCCCCAGTAATCCCTTATCATGGCGTAGTCTGCCAAAATGGATTTGAAGGAATGAGCAGAATCCATTTCTACACCGGAACACGAAATAAATATTGCTTGCTCCAGGACTCCTTCAGGAAAATAATAATGAGTATTCTCACATCTCATTCAAGCGCTCATCAATTCTTCGTGCTGCCTGACCATTTCAGTTTTATAAGCAAAATGTAAGCACTAAGCAGAGCTATTTTTCCTGTATCAGAAATCCCAGTGATTAACCCTTAGAGCTGATGCATGCAGGGAGAAAGGGAAAAATTACTTCACTGCAGAACTCCGAGTTTCATATTGCTTAGAGCACACACTCTAAGCACTGCACTCTCTGTGGCTGAAATGAGAAGCACATAGATCTGACTTCAGAAAACAGGAAGAAATAAAACTGCCGATTTTAAGCAATAACGTAACAATGAAGCGGCCTGAAAAGGAAAAAACAAAACCAGTAAAAAGATAGTAAATCCCTTTGTTCTAGTGGGATGAAAGAATATCACATTCCAATTTCAAATTATTTGTTTTCAGCTGAGATCTTGATTCCTCAAGCAAAGGAAAATTAATATTTTCAGATGATTGAAGAAGAAATGCTCTGTTGCTACAGGACTTTTTCATTTATTGGGAATCATAAAGATTCCAGAAAATACTCTAAAATACAGATGCTTTAGAAAGCAGCAACACTACAAGCAAAGGGATTTAACAAGCACAGGACAGTTAGTGGCAAGAAACACAGCACTCACAGAGGATGAGCAGGGGTTGGCCACTTTTGGACTGCACGGTGGAGAGTAAGTCATCTTCACGAGAACGGGCATCTCGTCATCTGACACAGAGTTGGCAGGCTTGTCTGTGACTGTGGCAGTGCTGGCAGAGGGCTGTGTGCTGGGCTCAGGTGACAGAAGCTTTACAGGGACAGACACTGGCATGACGATGGGCGCGAGGCCATCCACCTCTTTAGACAGTGGCTGCTGTGGTGGTTTCTCTCCTTCATCCTGCACAGACAATTAAAGGCTTTCAGCCCAGTGAGGGAGCGCTGCTTCTGGACCGATGCACCACGCAACGCGTGCACCGTGGCTGAAAAGAAGTGGCCAGGGTTACAAAACACACAACAGTGTTCCTTCTCGGGGCTTCCTTTGCCTCAGATGAAGTTGGTGGCTTACTTGTGCCTCCTAGGTAGGATTCAGTCTTGGTGACAAATAATCACCTGAAGCATCTTTGCAATGTAACTTGCAGGAGGGGAGACAAACATGTCTCTTTTTATCACTACAAACACAGAATTCTCCATCACCCAACTAAAAACAAAAGCACAAACTCTGGAACTCTGGTAGCTTTTTGCCCTCCTATGGTATTGCCTGTTAGGACAGAATTTCTAAAATACCAGGATAAAGACTGACTGTCAGGGCAAGTTATTTTTATGCAGAACAACTCAAACACATTTTTGGTTTGGTATTTGTTGATACCTATTACAACTAAAACACTTTGGAAGAAAGCTGTCAAAGATTCAATAATTCTGCTCCTCCAGTTAAAGCCTGGGAAGGCTTCCAATAAATATTCCTTAGTCATCCAAGTAGTTCAAATGAAAATAGGGAAGACTTGATGTTCCTGGTATTTCTAATATAATAAACAAACATGAGGAGGAAAAAAATTAGACATTCCTGACATGACTTGGTAGGGTGTTCTGTAACGTGCGGAGAAACAGAGAAGGACAAACACTGATCTGTCCTCCACCACTGCCTCTGTCTTCAAAACAAGACTTCTGGCCTACAAACTAACAGAATTATGTGCATTTCTACTTCCATGGGGTATGACATAACAAAACAGTGCTGAGAAGAACAAGTTTTGACAGCAAAGCAAAGCATGGCAAAGCAAGCAAACATCAACACAAAAGGACTGTGCCAAATACTGAAGTCAAATGGACTGCTACCTGTTTGAAGTTAGGAGATGCTCTTACTCCTCCGTGTGACCTCATGTGACCATTTAGAGCAGGCAAACTCTTAAATTCCTTCAAGCATATTGAACACATTAGCTTGTTCTTCGCATCAGGTCTCTCAGGAAGTGTTTCTCTGTTCTGGCCACTATTTTTATTTTCATTTTTTAAAAGCATGGAACAGAAGAAAAAACATTAGTCTGGCATGTTCCCTTTGTTGCAGAGGGAGCTTTTCTAATCAAGGAAGTTAACAAAAGTTTACAGCTAGACGGTAATGGGTAATGAAGTCACAAGTAAGTACATGGTGACTGCTGTGGAATACATGGCCAATCACCTAGATCAGCTGCTCCCAAGATGGGGTAAAGGGAAGTTTTGAGAAGGATAGCTCATCAATACAAAAGATCTGAGACCCATGAGATCTACATGACAGACCTGCATCTCCCCATTTGTGACAGCAATTAACAAGTATTTGGACACAATGCCTCTAATTTGTGGTAGGCAACCACTCTGACAGACACCTTGGCCCTTCAGAGGTGCGACCTTAAGAAATAAACAGAAGATCTTTGCTGCCAAAGACAGAAATCCAGACCACACAGCATCCCTTTTCTTATAAATGCAACACTGGAGCTCCCTTGTTTTTGGTTGTTCTTTGGTTTCCTTCTTCTTCTTCTTTTTTTTTTTTTAATCTAAAGAAAGTATTTATTTGAGTCTATTGCTATGGGGGGGACGGTGCTGGAAATCATACAAACTTAAAATCAGAAAGCATAAAACTAAAGGTGTTTCTGGAAGAGAATCAATTATTACACATACAGACTGTATGCTTTTCCCTCTAAATACAGATCTCATCAAATTGCATTTCTCATCTTTTATTAGAAAGACAAAAAGAATCTTTTAAAAATACCTTTGTTCTGGGGACAGTGGCTGCAGTCTGCCATCTGACAGTTGTATCTGCTATCAAAACAGGAGAATGGAAAAGAGGGAAAAAAGCTGAGAAAATAATTCTTCAGGAAATACTGCGTAAATGAAAGTACTCACAGCATTAAGTCTGCATTTTACATACAATTCTACTACTATTAAAAAGCCTCTGAGTTGAGAGCCAGACATCAAATCTGCCCGTGAGCACTGCTAATTCAAGTTTGCTTCACTCACCTGCTGTTTGAAGCCTCTGCTCTGACCCAGAAGCACTGCTTTTGGAAACAGAGTTGACTAACTGCTCCTGAACAACAGCCTGCAGTGTTGAAAAATTAGCAGGCAGGCTTTGTTGTAACTGGGTCCCTCCTTCCCAGAAACCGAGGCAGAACTTCCCAAAGCTTCTCACAAGGAAAGCAGCAGCCTCGCAGCAACAGTTCTGTGCTGCAGCCAGCCTGGCCCAAAGCCAACCCTGAGCTGCAGACCGAAGTCTGGTCATGAAGTTTCCCAACAGTTCCCCATCCCAGAGATGCCCACAGCTCACATCCTAACCTTCTGTCTCTGCCGAAACCGCTTAGTTTCCATGTTTTGCTACTCTTCTGCAAACAAATTTGGCTGGTCATGGATCTAAAATAGTACCTACCTGAGGCCATGTGGTGCTGGGAGAGTCTTGCTGAGAGCTTTTGTTGTTCAGATGAACTCCCGGGGGTGGCAAAAGAGTCCGATGAGGGACAGCATTACCTACAGAATTAATCTCCTGCCGTGCGGGATCCTCAGCGGTATCTGGTGGAGTGAGGCCAATGTGGGAGTTCAGGGATGGCACTCTGCTCTCACTCAGGTACTGCTTCTGCTGATCTTGCTGCTGCTGCTGCAGTAAACTCTGAGGGTACAAGTGCCTGTACTGTTCGTGGGGATCCTGGAAGCAATACTGAGGCACTGCTCCCAGCTGGATAAGCTGCACAGGATGACTGGGATCCTGAGAGTACTGGTGTGGCTCATGCATAGTCTTTGGATCGGGTTCCCTGTGATACGGAGGGAGCGGCAATTGCATCTGCTGCTGCTGCTGCTGTAACTGCTGCATGACAGGCTGTGTTTGGTAATACTGAGTGATCTGCACTGGACACTGCCGCTGCTGCCGAGCCGGAGCCTGCTGCTGGATCTCCTGGAGCGAGAGCCGCTGGTGTCCCTGCTGGGGCTGAGCGTAGTACTGAGGCTGCTGCAAGTGCTGCATCTGTTGTGGTAGGAGCTGCTGGGACTGCATTTGCGGAACGTGCGCCTGGCCCTGCTGGAACGCAGAATGCATCTGCATCTGTGATAAGTGCTGCTGGTAGTCGTAGTACAACTGTTGGTGCTGCATGACTTGCATTTGTTGCTTTTGCTGTGTGCTTGCAAAATTCTGGTGCGTTTGCTGTGGCACTGGTTGGTATCTTTGTACGGTGGAAGCTACGGGTTGTTGCTCAACTGCCGGCTTCTGGGACAGCAGCTGCCTGAGCGCACTGTCACCGGAATTATCCACCATCGAAGGCTCGGTGTGCAGAACCTGAGCCATGTTGTTGACTTGAATTCTCAGATTTTGGTTAGCAAATACTTGTGTAAAGGAGTCCAATTTGTGCAGGACCCCACTGGTAATTTTTTGCGATCGGTTTTCACTGGGTTGCGGGTAAGAATATTGGTATCCGTCATGGGACTCCCCCTGCCCGAGGGGGCTCCACATTGCGCTTTGATTATTCAAACTGTTCCTCGCTGGGACATGGTTTCCTGAGCCAGAATGTGTCCAACTGGTTTGTCTAGATGTATCCATCGACCCAAGACTTTTTGAACCTACAGGCAAAGCTATACTGTCCCTTGAATCTTGGGGAAATGGAGGGGAGAGGGGGGACGCCTGGGGAGCATCCATAACAGATGTCCCATAGCTATGATTTAGAGATGGAAGGGAGTTCATTTGGTGTTGTTCGTAGTACAAGTTCTCATTGTTGTTGGCAGTATGATTAGTTTTGTACAATTGCTGGTCCCCCATTTTTGGTCACTTCTGTTCCAAACTTACAGGCACACAAACTATTGAAATCTCTATGAACCCTGAGATAGCTGAGTGAGGGGAAGGGAGGGGAGGGGAGAAGAAGCTAGAATTACTTATAATTCAGCATGTCCACGTGCATCACAAGGACTAAAATTTCCTCCAGTCTGTCAGTAATTCCAATCTCAGACTCGATGTTGTTTCACATCTTCAATGAATGGACCACAGCACAAATCCTACACAGATCAGTAAGTTTAGTGTGCCAAGCACCTGTAGAGTAAGAGAAAGAGAAGGTAAGTGCTGGCTCTTTCCATAAAGTGTAATTGTTATTGCCTCAAAGGAAACTGTAAAATCTTCTCCTTTGAAATACATAATCAGATGCAAAATTGTAGCAGCTGGGCTATTTCAGAGCAGTTAGATTACTTCATCTCATCCTATTATCCTGCCTCTCCTCTAGTGCTCCGATAAAATCATTCTGCCAAACCAATAAAAGCTTATTCTTCAAAACTGTCTTTTCCCATAAAGAATATAAACATTCAAGCAGTTTTAGTCAGCCATATACTGTGTTCTCATGACTAGTTTTAGTCAGTTGATTATCAAGGCAAGTCATAGACTCACAAAATCACAGAATGGTTGGGGTTGGAAGAGACCTCTGCAGATCATCTCTGCAAACCCCTTCTAAAGCAGGTTCACCTGTGCATATCTCCAGAGGAGACTCCACAGCCTCTCTGTGCAGCCTGTTCCAGTGCTCTGACCCCCTCAAAATAAGGATGGCTGGATCATATTTAGATGGAACTTCCTGTGTTTCAGTTTGTGCCCATTGCCTCTTGTTCTGTTGCTGGGCACCAATGAAAAGAGCCTGGTTCCATCCACTTGACACCTGACCTTAAGACATTTCTATGCATTGATAAAATCCCATTTTCTCCAGGCTGAACAGCCTCTCTTCATAAGAGATGCTCCAGTCCCCTTATCACCTCTACAACCCTCCACTATCTCTTTTTACTTGTCCTTGCCTTTATTGAGCTAGAGCCCAGAATTGGACACAGCACTTCAGATGAGGCCCCATTAGGGCAAAATAGAGGCAGGATCGCCTCTCCTGACCTGCTGGCAATGGTCCTCCTCATGCTCCCCTGGATACCTTTGGCCTTGACCTTAAGGGCACTGCTGGCTCATGGACAGCTTGTTGTCCACCAGGACTCCCAGGTCATTCTCCACAGAGCTGCTTTCCAGCAGCTGAGCCCCCTATGTTGGTTTAGGGGATTATTCTTCCACAGGTGCTGTACCCTGCACCTGCCTTCATAGAATTTCATTAAGATCTCTCCACTCAACTCTCCAGCCTGTCCAGCTCTTGCTGAATATCTACCCTGGCTGTTGACAAATCAAACATTCCTCCCAGCTCTGTATCAGGAACAAACTTGCTGAGAGTATATTCTGTCCCTTCATCCAAATCACTGAGAAATAAGTTGGACAAGTCTGGACCCAGTATTGGCCCCTAGAGAACACCACTAGCAATACGCCTGCAATCAGACTCTGCACCACTGTGCAGAACTCTGGGGTCATCCCTTCAACCAGCTCTTAATCCACCTCACTCATCTAACCCACACTTCCTGAGCTTACCTCTGAGGATGTTGTGGGAGACAGTGTCAAAAGCCGTGCCAAAGTCAAGGTCTACCCTCATCTACACATACAGCCACACATTCCATCACAGAAGGCTATCAGAGAGGTCAAGATATTCCTTCTCCTTGGTGAATCCCTGTTGACTACTCCTGATAACCTTATTTTTCTCCACACCCAGAATGAGCTGTTTCATCGCCTTTCCAGGGATGCAGGTGAGGCTGACTGACCTGGAGTATGTCTGCTAAGATCAAACCAGTCAATTGAGATCTTTTCTGACTAGTCACGTTACATCAGGAATGCTGAACTCCAACTTCTGTTCTACCTTATCACCTCTCCTTCTTTGTGTCGCATGATTTTAACAGACGAATTTATACTGAATGCAGCCTTCTAAAATTTTTAGTGTATAAACTGTAACTCAACATTTTACCGATGTCTGTACTGTTTCTGAAGAATAAAAAATACATAAGCACATGATAGGATTGTTTTACTACTCCACAATATGAAGAAATCACTGTGTCTACAGTCACACATATGCACAGAGCTACAAAATGCTTATGCATTCATAAATACGTTTTAAAATAAAAGCAGATCTTGAACAAGAACACAGAAATATTAAACCAATACCTTAACTCTGCTTCCTTCACCTCTGATTTTCTGAATGCAGTGCTCTCCACCAAAGACTCCTGCACACTTATGTCCTTACCTTTCTAACCTTAGAAGAGTCCTCCATCTACGTGGATAAATGTGAAGTCATCGATGGAGAAAATTTTAACCATTGCCGGATGCATATTAAGGAGAGTGTGTGCTAGCAACAGCAAATAAGGGTAATACATAGCTGCAGGCAGAAAAAAACCTTTTCCATTCTAGCATAATGTATAACAGAGAACCATAGCTCCCAATGAAGAGGATTTGCAGTGTGTTTGGTTTTTGTGTAAACCATCTGCAACCATTAGAATGTAACATCTTCACGTGACAAATAATAGCTGAGAATAATTGCAAGTTTATTTCCCCTTTCCAGAAATATACATTGCTTCACAGTTTCTCTGAACAAACTCCCTTCCAGATTTTTATAGATGAACAATTAAAGAAGATAGGAGTCAACAATGAATAGTCAGACTGCCAACAGGGTTTTTCATCCACAACCCAACTTCAAAGACTTCCTATTAAAAATTATGAAGGGAAACTAAACAAACCCTCCACAAAACATTAAAAGGGCATAAAAATAAACACTGTATGGTGTTTCACACTGAAAGGCCATCAACGTTCAGAGAAAGACAGGGAACATACATCTCCTTTATGCCTGCCAAGTTAAGGAAGCTCAGTCAAGATGCTCAGAACACATCTTCCCATAAAAACAGTACTACTGGATCTATAGGTACACCTTTTGCATAGGAGCTATGTCACATTTCACCTATTAGCAGAGCTGTAATTTACACCAAGTTCCTTGAATTTGGTCCTTAATTTAAAGTCTGAAATGACAAGTACTAGTCAAAGGATAAGAAACAACACAACGAGGGAGAACAAATGTCTCCAGGAAACAATTAAAAGACCACAAGAATTCCAGGAGTAAGGACAGTAAGAGACTTAAGGTAGCAAACAACCTGATTTCATGACAAAGATGTATCAAGGGCCAACCAGGCCCCTGACCCCTTCTCTTCCCACAGGCAGGAGCACCGCAGTGGCAGATGCTGTGGACTGTACCAGCAGCCACAGCCAGTGCTGTAGTCACCACAAAAAGTGCTGTCCCTTGGGCACGTGCCAAATTCCACTTACTGCACCCTTTCACCTAGGGGTTACCTGTCACAGGTTGCAGGACATTGGAAAGCAGTCAAGAGGTTTTATATCTGTGGCATCAGCACAGACACTTTTCTTCCCCTCTCTCACAATGAAAAAAAAAAAAAAAATTGAAAAACTGGTTCATTAACATTTCCTCTCCAGCAGCTCTAGCATCCTCAACTCAACTCTGGTTTGAGAGGTGGGACATGCTGTGTCAGGCAGATTGCAGAGTTACCATCAGAGTCATAAAGAAACATTTGTAAAAAGCTTCAAAAAATATAATGGGATATTACATTAAAATACCACTCAAGTCACAAAAGGATTGGAAAGTTTAGTCACTATGAGAATCACATTTGAAAAAAATTGCATTGTTTTCAAACACTCATCTTCCCTCCCCCAAAATAAAAATAAAAGAAAGATGAAAACATTCCTTTCAAAGGCATCACTGATCTGGAGAGAAAAAAATGAAAATGTTTAAAAAGCATTGTTATTCTACCTTCAGGTAACAGAAAAAACCCAGATATGCACATTGATAAAAGCATAATCAGTAATCAACCAGTCCCTTAGATACCAATGTTTTTTTAGTACTTGAACTAAAGGCTTAAACTCAAGGGCTTGATAGTGTATACACAGCATTTGCTATCAGCTTTAACAAAATACTAACAGTATACATTTCTTGTCAGATTAAAACCAGTCTATCATTAAGGCTCAGGGGGAGCAAAGTTAGTCTCTGGCCAACTGAGAAACCACTAGCAGTATACTGAATGGTTTCCATTTAAGAGAAAGGAAATAAAGGGTGCTTTTTCTCCTTTGTGTTTAGCACTGGTACCTAAACACCAAACACTGCCATTTACCACAACAGCTCTGACTACTAAATGGTTAAACTGAACAACTAAACTGGTAGGAGTTAAAAGCAACAACGGTTCTGCAGTTCTGTGTTTCTTTTCTTCCTAACAGTCATTTATGCTACTTAACCTATTACATTTCTGACACTACAGATACATCCCAATTACGCAACCGTTACAAAGAAACATGAAAATAAATGCCAACAGACAGAAACATTTCTGTAGGCTGCCTAGAAAAAGAAATACCCTACTTAAGTTTATGGATGAAATCTGGACTCATGCTAATGGTAGCTCAATTGATTTCAACAGAGACAAGGGTTTGCTCCAATTCTTTTCTCATCATTTCGACAAGGTCCCCTGCAACTTCTACAGCTCCAGTCTCCAGACTGAAAGCCAGGGGCCCACCAAACTGGCTGGAATGCCTTTACACAGTCCAGCTGTCTCCCTTTTCAAACACAAGTAACTGAAAGGCAATACAAATAGGCTCTCCTGGAAGCATGCCATAACTTAATTCTGGTAAACGTGGAGTGGGAAGGAAATACCAGTTTTCAATAAAGGTGATCCAATTTTTCTCCTTTGTAAACTCTATCACCACAGAGCCAGAAGTAGCTGCGGGGTTCCCAGCACAGGAAGGACATGGACCTATTGGAGTGACTCCAGAGGAGGCAACCAAGATGATTAGAGGGATGGAGCACTTCTCCTATGAGGAAACACTGAGAGAATTGGCATTGTTCAGCCTGGAGAAGAGAAGGCCTTGCGGTGATCTAACTGGGGCTTTCCAGTACCTTAAGGGAGCCTATGAGAGTGATGGTGAGGGACTTTTTATGCGAGCATGTAGTGACAGGACAAGGGGGAATGGCTTCAAAGTGAAAGAGAGTAGTTTTAGATTATATACTAGGAAGAAATTCTTTACTCTGAGGGTGATGAAGCACTGGAACAGATTGTCCAGAAAAGCTGTGGATGTCTCACCCCTGGAAGCGTGTAAGGTCAGGTTGGATGGCATTCTGAGCAGCCTGGTCTAGTGGAACTCCTAACAGCAGGGAGGTTGAAATTAGATGGCCTTTAAGATCCCTTCCAATCCAGGCCATTCTACAAACTTAGAGAAGACAACAGACAGTGAAATACTAAGAAGATGGTAGTTATATAAAATGAACACTTCTGGCTCCATCACACACCACAGAAGCCAAAACCCACAGAATTTTTCAACTTGAGTAAAATTACAGATCAAATGACAGGCACACAATTGAACTGCCTGAATTCACATGAATTTCAGAACGAGACATCCACTACAAATAAGTCGATGCATAAAAGTTGTGCTGGGTGTGTGCTGTAAAACCAGGGCTGAATGTCAGCCAGAGCCAGTTTCAGAACTGAGTTAATGGAGAGGGATGACAAAAGACTGTACGAGAGCAAATGCTGAAGGAAGCAGACTCACTAGAAGGCTGTAAAGTTATTACAGCTCTAATCTAGCCCATCTCAGTAGGCTGCATGGCTGTGTATCAAAAGGGAATTGGATTCTACAGTTTGTCCAACTTATTTCAAGTTTTTCAGCTGTCCCTTTAGAAAAAAAAAAGACTGGATAAGACAGCAAAAAAGACCACATTCCTCCATGTTCAACCAGCTTCTGCAGGACAGAGTATCTATATCTACTCACAAGTGACAGCATCAGCAGATATTAATTTGCTGGGCACCATCCCCCCTCATGTCCCTCCCTCTCCCTGGGATGGTAAAACGTCTGTTAAAGCAAAGTTAACCACCACCCTTAGCAGCCTAAACCGTGTTTTGTAACACTTAAGGCCTGCTTAGCAATGTGTCATTGCTGTGTGTTCTCGGGTTTTAACCATGCATTACCACCCCTCAGTCACACAGGCTGACAGGGCTCTCTTAAGTGACTCTCTTTCTGCCACTGGAATATAAGCTTCACTCTTAACTTCATGTAATATGGAAGACAAAATCAAGTTCTCCTCTCCCTTCTTTAATTTAAATTTTTTCCCCTACTGAGCTTCCACAGAAACAAACCAGTGCTTCTCTTATTCATTTTTTAGCCTTTTTTTTTTATGGGAATGTTTTTATTGACCTGTTTTGTTACTCAGAACTGTCAGATCTCCTGCCAAGCTATGCCCAAACCAAGACAGCCATCATTCACATCATCCTGCTCTCTGATTTCCTTTAGGATTGACACAGGAATAAACAGCAGTTCCTTCCCTGACAGCCTGCATTCTGCTCACACCAGTGGTACCAGCAGTCCAGCCACGGGCTGACCATAACCCAGCCTTAAAGCTGAGGACAGACAGGCACAGTTTTCAGCTGACCACTACACCACTGTGACCCCACCCAGAGGAGCAGCTGTGAAAAGTGAGGGAGTGCTGCCCAAGAACAGACCCAGCTGCACTGCATGCACACAGCTCTCAGGTGTGAAGCTGGCACTGTCCCTAGGTCTTCAGACCAGAGTAATGCTGGAAGGCTGAGAAACACAGAATTAGGAGAGTAAGAATGCCCTGTGCTCTTGTGCCCTGTTCAGATACCAGGTTTGCCCTCATAACTTTTTATGCAACCAGAGTTCAAGCCCCTGCTCCTTTTTTTTTTTTTCTCTTCCCTTGGCAAAGAATATAAGCCTGTGAAAAAAATCAGCACAGTACTCAAAGAGAATGAATAATTTCCAATGCCAGGCAAGGTGGTTGGGTGAGCCAGCAAAGAGGAAAAAGGAAAGAGGGGTGAGATGATAACTCAAAGACCTACTTTTTTTTTTAAAGTATCTATAGATATCCTGAAGACATCTGATATAGCAATAAAGAGAGGCAGAGACTGAAAATAAGGGTGAGAAGATATCAGGCTCATGGCTGTTTTGGTTAGAATAAACATTGAAGTAGCAATATGGATTTCAAGGACCAAAATGTTCTACAGCTACCTCAAGGACAAATGCTTTTAGGGATGAAAACCTTTTCATCAAAATCCTGGATACAATTGCTCCTATGGTTTCTGCTGCAATTCAGTTTTGGCTGGTTTTGAAAGACAGAGATCACAAACCCACGCCTGTATCTGCACTCAAACCCAGAGGTTGACGTTCTTAGGCAAAACCAACAACAAAGAACCCACTTCAGTATATGAGAAAGTATGCAAATAGAGAAATTACAAAAGGGAAGAGGATTGAAAGGAGCAAAATATTTAGGACTGACTTTTATAGCAAGCATAGTAAGAAAGCTATATACTCTTAAAATGGAAAAGAAAAAATGGATAAGCTGCTTTTTAATATTAATGCTGGTAGTTCTTCAACAGTTGCACAAATCCTTCAAAAATTATCATTCTCTTTGCAGCTAAGCTTCTGCAGTGCAGTTGGAAAGGCTGCTGAGTCTCATGTGGCTGCTCATTTAAGCTGTTCCCATTTCCACTCTTAAGAGAGACTAGAATGTCCTAATTCAGTTTAATAAAAAACACATTGGACTTGGGGGAGGGGAGAACAACGATGGCACTGGGAGAGAATCGAGTAATTTCTCTACTTCAATGAGGTCTAAAAAAAAGCAGCAAAGGAAAACCAAGAAAAAAGCCCCAAAAAACCAAACACCAAGCCCAACAAACCCAACAGGAAAAACAACAGTTGATCATCTCAGGAAAGTCTCTAGAAAAGGAGAAGAAAGGAGGAAGACAAACAGACACATCTTCCTCTTGTTTTGATCTATGTAAAAAATGCATTCTAAAGCATTAGTAATTTAATGAAAATATTTTTTCCCCAAACTAGAAGAATTATTGTGGTTATTCAAAAAGAGAAGGCTGATTTCTAAATAAAGCCATTAAATGAATTTAGTTTAAGGAAGATACAATTTCATGAGTCCCAAAGAAACAAAGAAGGTTGCTTCAACAAATCTGATTATCTTTGCAGTCGGTGAATTGTTTTAAGGTACTGGGAAGGGTTTGGAGAACTGCAACAGAAGCAAGTATCACATTACTTCATAAAAATGGCAAATATAAAATGATGTGATCTCCTCACAATACGGATTAGAAATAAAAACAAAATACAAGCCTTAAGGCCAGAAGGGCACTTGAATTGCATACTCCATGACTAAAAATCGTACCAAAGACAGAACTAACTAAAGGTGCTACTGTGATAAACACAGTATTTTTTTATATATATTTTCTGATACTTTACTGCATATTACATCAAGTGAAACTTGATTTGAAGTCTCTTCAGCCAACCTGGGTTTACTGACTGCTAGGTTGAGACAAATTCCTTTCTGCCAAGTCCTACATCAAGGGCAATACTCTCAAACGCTTCCTGGAAAATAAACATGTCCTATCATCAAAATTGTCTTTGGGTTCATATTTTAGTTTACTTCTATTACTGAACTGAGCCACTTGTTATTCCCCAGCAAGATCCTGGTTTTGCAAACATGAAATGAACTTAGGACAGAGAGGTCAGTCCTCATTCAGTTACTGTATGTGGCTACATTACAACCTCTGGTTACTGCTGTTGATTTGGGGGAGAGAGGGAAATTTTCAAACATTAATCCATCAGCTACTGCTGTGACCACGATAAGCCTCCAAGTTTAGTTTAAGGTGAGCACCCTTGTAATGCACTTAAGCAGTTTCTTCCTGACATCTGTAGTGTTTACCCTCTGCAGAGTGCAATGCGATTGCCTTTTTCTGTAACTGGAAATGCTTCGAAACAGTCAAAGAACATATGCAAGGATTTGCAAAAACAGGCCAAGGAGGAAACATCCTGAGACAGATAAACAATCAAAAAAATCAAGCACAAGTAGTAATATATGGAAAATAGCATATGGCTAAGCTTTCAGTGGGGAGGGAACAGCTATTTTGAGCCCGGTGTCTCCCCCAAAGGAGAGAGTTTTGAGAAATGCAGCTGCAGGACCCTTTGAAAAGTCCATCCCTCTAAAATAGGCCTAGCAATGGAACAACAAAATGTTGGTGCCTAGCAATGGAACCAAGTCAAATCCAATGGCTAAAAAAACCTGACCACCATGGTTGCTGCTTCTTTTTTTCTTAAGTTAATGTCCTTTTGCTTGTATGAGACAATACAGCCAAAGTATATAGCCAATCTTTTAAGATATGTGTGTGTATCTCCTGTGTCATACATATCGTGGAACACAAAATAATATACTACCAGATACACAGCCAACACACAACTAACCAGATTTGAGAAGTCCATCAATAAACTCAAAGGGACTCAGAAGCCCAAATTTTGAAAAACCATCAAAACATTATTAAACAAGACAGCCTTTGAAAAACTGGACATATGATGCTGTGACATTACCTGATTTTTGAGGATTTGTGAGATTCTCGTATCTTCCTGCGCTGTCTTTGCCATAACATTTCATGCTGCTTTCATTATGTGATCTCAAAGTGACATATCTAAAAAAAACAAAAGAATGGAAATTAGATTTTCCCTACATGTGACTATCTCCCAGCGCCAACTTGCCCCAAAGCATGAGCAGATTTGTGACATTGAGTTTCCTATTGAAACACAACAAAAAACTAACTTCTATTCAATATAGTATCTCCAGGTTACTCTATCTTTTAAGTCACTATGGCAGAGGGCAACTATCAGCACTCCAACTCCTTCAAAGAACAACCAAGAACCCCTTCCCCTTATTGATTGTGAGAGACTGCTTCGTTGTCAAATCTCTGGGATGGATACATCCACAGACCTTCAAATTAAAGACTGAAATACAATTAAGTGAATCTTTTATTCTTACTCAGCTTGGCACCTACCGAAAAATGAGCAATGGGTTATGTTGATGCAATAAATAAAACAACATCTTGCCTCTATTGCAGGGACCAAAAAGATTTCACAGCACCTCATGCTGCTTTGACAGAGAACCCAGAGGCAGGGTGAATGCTCCCCTTGACAGGAGATTTGCTGGCCCAGAGCTTGCAACCAAAAAAGTATGACAAGTATCACACAAACAAGTGCAGGTACAGCAACCAGGAAGGGAGGGATTAATGAAAGTCAAAGATGTGGGAGATATAATCAGGCTGTCACCCAGTGCAGAAGAGGTATCTAGACAAGGCATCTTAAATTATCTAAATGAAAACAACACATATGTTTTTGTCAATGCTGCTGCCTGGATGGCTTTGAGGGAAGGCCTCAGCACCTGAAGGTGTTAAGAATGGTGGCTGAATCACTGCGAGGCCACTCTACATGATCTTTGAGAAGTCAAAGGGATTGGGGGACATCCCAAAAGACTGGAAAGAGGCTGATGCCACCCTGTCCACAAGAAGAGCTTAAAGAGGGACCTGAAAAATTATAGGCCTGTCAGCCATCTTCAGTCCCTGGAGAAAGTTCCAGAACAAATCCTGCATGGGGTTATCACAAATCAGATGAAGCAAGTGACTGGGAAAAGCCAGCATGGATTCACCAAGGACAAAGTGACACAAGTTTGGACCCCCAGTGCTGAGCCCACTGCTGTTTAATACATTCATAATGTCTGGAAGACAAAATCAAATGTACCCTGATAAAGTTTGCCAAGGATACCAAGCTAAACGGGGCAGCAGACACTTCAGCTGGAAGAGGCACCCTGCAGGAACAGTGGGCTAACAAGAACCTTACAGAATAAAACAAAACAGTGCAAGATCTTCCAGACTGGACCAGATTGTCCTTGAGGGGCCTTCCAACCTGGTATTCTGTGATTCTGTGAAACAGGCCTGAAAACTTGGGGTGCAATTCACAGCTCACTGATATCAGTGGAAAATGCTTCATCTGCATTGAGTTCTGCTGGCTTTTGGGAAGTCATTAAAAGCTTAAGAAGAAAATGTAGAAATGATCACAGATAACCTCAGTGACAGCAACCAACATTTACTTCCTCTCACTGTCACACTACATTCACTTGTTAAAATTATTCTTTTAAAATCTCTGATAATGGGTCCCAAGCACTGTGATGCTGCCACATACAGCAGGCAGTCACTCCACAACTGCAGCAGATCCTTGCACAGAACAAGTGTCCTCCCTTAGTTATCCAGCAAGGTGGGGGAGAAGAACCCAAGCAACTCCCTTGTCGCACCCAGCACCAGTCTCTGCTTCCCCTTCCATCCTCCCCACAAAGCTCACAGAAAACAGCAGAGCACAATCCAGACATTAATCCATCAAAGCATGCATGAGAGACAGCGGAGCTCCTCACAAAGCCTGACATGCCTAAAATGTCTTTCTTCAACAGAACACCTAGGCTGATGGTCAATGCTGGTAGCACCACATGGATCTAAGTGAGGTTTTATCATGTTGAGCCCCAGTAACTAAAACCTGTGTGCACCCATGTCTTGCAAGAAACATGAGTCTAAATTCATAAATTCATCACCCACTTGTATCCTGTCTGCTCACAACTTTTCTAAGTCCATGAATCCTTGTTGGAATAAGGTTTTAATAAACTCACATCTACTTAATGCTTTATCTGACTTGGTTTTCACACTGCTATTTAAACACCTCTAGGTTTTGAAAGGCATATTGAATCTTATAGTTGACTAAAAGTTGAGCACCATTTGTTTGTAAGAAAAAATATTCAGACACATGGAGAAAACCTGAGATTAACATCAGTGGAGCCAAGAGGGAAAATGTAGGGGGTTTTTGCCTCAGTTTAACACAGCTATTTACAAACTGACAATATGTTTAAATTTAATTTAAAAAATAACTGCTATATCATGAGCCATGACCGAAGTCACAATATATAGTTTTGCTTTCTTTGTCATTTACCCATCTGCTCTGAACAAATGTTGCTACTATTAAGCCTAAAAATGCCAAAATATTGTGCAGGCAAACCATTCCTGGTAGTTTCCTACAGAGGCTGGGCTGATGGACACTAGGGAAAACAACTGAAATACCCAGAAAAGCCCTTTCCTGTTTTTCGTATTTGTTCTGGCTGCTTTTCCCGCTATATCACTTTCATCATTAGAGCTACAATACCACCCCTATGCAGGGTTACAGAAATTATCAGACACGTACAAAAGTCTCATACATAATAATACAGTTAAAAAGTAAAACTTTGGACATTTTAGAGCCAGAGGTAGAGAACTGATGGCAGATAAATACTGAAAACAGTCCCAACATAATTAATGCAGGAACAAACAGTGCAGATGTACATCAAATTTACAAATGAGATTTTAACTCTTTCCATTGAATTTTAGCCACCATCTCATTTTTTAGATTAGAAAGCAATCTAGCTTTATACTTCTTTGCCATGTTCTTCAGTTTTGCTTCCATCCCAGCCCTTAGATTTTGCATACACACAAAGCACAACAAGGAGAAGCTGAGAAATGAAGGCTACAGCAACATTTACGAATTAAGAGCTAAGTTAGAGATCAGCTATCCCATACACACAATATAAATTTTCAGTCTTCCCTCTTCATTAGGATTGATGACGCTGCTGGAAAATAAGGAGCGCGTAATACCTTTTATGGGAATGTAAAGCACAGATGAATTAGCAGAAAGAGAATGCAGTGAATCAATTTCTCATCTCAAGATAGTAATGGAGGCAATTTCTTGAACTTTACTATGCTTGTAACATATTGATCAGCAAAGCTTCACGCTTCAAGTTAAAGTACGTATTTTCCCAGGAATAAAATGGAGGATGGCAGTAGAACTCAAGGCATCATACCAAAGACAGGGATTTTTTCCAGTCATGTTACACTAAAGAAAAATCAAAGTTCCCACGTGCTTGCATGTTACTGCAACACACGAGAGTAAGATTTATAGATGAAAGCTGAACTAGTCCTGCAGGAGCCTTCACAAAGCATATTTAGTGACAGGACAGGGGGAATGGTTTCTATCTGAAAGCGAGTAGGTTTAGATTAGATATGGGGAAGAAATCCTTTTGTGTGAAGGTGGTGAGGCACTGGAACAGGTTGCCCAGATAATCTGTGGCTTCCCCACCCCTGGAAGTGTTCAAGACCAGGCTGGATGTAGCTCTGAGTAACCTTGTTTAGTGGGGGTGTCCTACGAAAAAGCAAAGATGGATTCCCTCTATCTGTGCTAGACAACAGAGCACCGAGAACCCCGGGCAGTCGGTGAGCACTGCACACAAACTGGGTGCTGAGGAATTCCCCCAGCTCCCCCCACTTGGAGCTTAAAGGACTCACGTCTGGGCATAGAACAGGCAATAGGGAACACAGTATCATAAAGTTACCCCAAGACACCACTCTAGGCGGGTTGGAACTGGGTGATCTTCAAAGTCCCTTCCAACCCAAACCATTCAAGGATTCTATGACTGTATGATTCACTTAAATGGCATTAACTTCTGTATCATTAAGAACTTAACCAAGTGTTACAATCGGGAACCCAGACTTCCCAAAGATGACCAGAGCATCTAAAACATTATTCTGAGAATATACCAAAGGGAAAAAAAAAATCATAGTATCAAAGAGCATCTTCTTATCTAAATTGTTTGGTTATGATCAAACAGTCCAAAATTAGTTTTGGAGCAGGAAAGGGAAAAGTTAGCCATTGTAAGATAGGAAACATAAGAACAACAACAGAGTATGTGTATTAAACAAGCAATATCAACAAAGACTGTAATATCAACTGGCTAAATCAGCAACAAAATCGTTACCAGTACCAGAATTATCATCATCAATCATACACCATTACTTCAGTTAACACAACTACATCACAGCAGTCTCTCTCCACACATGCTGGAAGTCCTCCCTTAATCATCAGCCTCATGAATTTGTCCCCTTTCCCAGGTCCATGTGCAGCCTCTTGCTTGCACCTTCCTAGGAAAACTCTAGGAATTCAAATTCTCTTCTAAGGACAAGATTCTCCATGCATGCATAATTATTTTTATGTGCTCATTTCTGCATCTTTGAAATGCTTCAGGAATACTGCATGACATTTATTTTCAGAGAAAATGGGTTAGACAAACAAAGCATCTTACAGATAAACACTATTCCACAGATAGACTACAAATTCCAAAATATGTAGGTTTTTCACACGTAGGGTTCAAGGCTTTAGATAACACATAGAGTATAACATGAGATCATATTTAGAGTGTCTTTGACTTGAGCTACTGGTCAGCTTCATCCCACCACACAAAGCAAATAGGTGCTCACATGAAAGGAGGCATTTACACCACAGGCATAACCCAGGAGGCACCTGCCCTGGCAGCTGCAGCGAGCGCCTGCTCTCAGGCACTGGCCAGAATGTAATCCAGCTCCTCCAGCAGGGCTCAGTTGGCCCATCCAGGAGGAAATTCCTCTGTACCTCCTCCCACATAACCACCTCTTGTCCTCTCCTTACTGAAGCAATGTGGCTGGTAGTACAGAAGCCCCAGAGCTGCGGCAGAACCCATCATCTTCCCCTCCACAGCTCTCCTGTGCCCATCTCCTGCTCACCTCCTTGGAAGGACAGCAGATGCTCACTCCCCATCTCTTTTTTTTGTGACATTCATCATTTTCGCAGGTCTCCCTCCAGA
The DNA here is from genome assembly GCF_036417665.1 of Passer domesticus. Classification (NCBI taxonomy): domain Eukaryota; kingdom Metazoa; phylum Chordata; class Aves; order Passeriformes; family Passeridae; genus Passer; species Passer domesticus. Next base: position 91,228,875 of record NC_087476.1, read on the forward strand.
GCAAGGACTTCTGGTGTTTTTTTGTCACCCCATACTTTGGATTTCTCTTCTCTTTTACAACACTTTGTGGACTGGGGGAGGTGAAATGGGAGGCAGGGAGGACCACAGCCACATATGGTCTTGAAGACAGAGGAGCACCACACATTTACACAGCAGCATTGTTGTATTTGTAGAGACCCTTGTGGCAGGGAGGAATGATTAATCTAACTCCATGTTCTCAGAAGGCTAATTTATTATTTTATGATACTATAGTATATTAAAGAATACTATACTAAACTATACTAAAGAATACAGATACTTACAGAATGCTAAAAAGATAATAATGAAAACTCATTACTCTTTCCAGAGTCTCAACACAGCTTGGCACACTGATTGGCCAAAGAGCCAAAACAACTGACACCAGAGACCAGTGAAACAATCACCAAACATATTATACATGAGTTAAACAGAGGAGAAGCAAATGAGATAAGAATTGTTTTCCTTTTTCTCTGAAGCTTCTCAGCTTCCCAAGAGAAAACTCCCGGGTGAAGGGATTTTTCAGAAAATGTAATGTCACACAGCACTTTCATGCTTTCTATTTTGTTTTCTGTTATTTCATTAACAAGTACTGACACTTGTTTTGTCTATCATTTCACCGCCATTTTTACAGGACAACCACAATATCTCTTCCAGAGCAGTTAACACCTGGAGAAGCATTCATCAGGCAAGAACCGCACTGTGACTGCCCTCCTCCTCCTCCTCCATGCATGGCTTTCGTTTATCTACAAGCAATTTCCTCCAGCATTTTATCATCCAATCATTCAGTACAAGGAGTTCTGCAACACATTTCAGCCAGCCCTTCTTTTCGTTATTCTTAATACCTGAAGCCCACACTCTTGCAAAATTTCAGTCTCTTACTTAAAACTATAAGGTGACTAAAACTGTTCAAACAAAATCTTTGCCAAAAATGACATCAATAAACAACTCTGTTTCTTTGAAAAAACCTCAAAGTATCATTTCCCTACGCAAAATTACTGCAAACCAACCACTCTCCTCAAAGAAATTCCCCAATCGTTAAAAGAAAAAAATTTCTAAGTGGGCACTCCCCATAATGAGCTTTAGCCCTAATTGTTCCAGTTTGGCAGAGTTGGGAACACGTCACAGCAAGATCTTGTCAACAGCCTGATAACCTGACGTTTGGACCTCTCACTAACATGCCAACCCTGCCCTAAGAAGACGGAGCAGGAGCTCCACAGCTCAGGAAACAGCACTATGAGACAAAAAAACCCCCAACCTCAAACAAATAAGCTGACAAACCTGAAAGTCTAACAGCTACTTCTTGGCTCCAGATCTTCCCTGCAGAAGGTGGGTGGGAAAAAAAAAAACCAACCCATCCCACCCCTCTGCAGACTGACTCCTATGCACTGCCAAGAATATTTTGAAAGACACAAAATGTATAATAACTTTTCAACTGAATATTAATTTCTGAATTGAAGGGAAACATCTTAAGGGTGAGTGGGTGTAAGGAATGATTCCTCCTCGGCACTGCCGTGCTATTTATTAAAGGCTGCAAATACCCACAAGAATTCAGCTTTGGCCTTTGCACTGTACACTAACAAGCTTAGTTTACTGACATTCACAAAGCATATGAAGCTCTGCTTCAAATGATCCCTTTGAAAGAGACAATTACCAGACAACTGGAGATTGGATGACCATCAGAGCTAATTAAATTCTTAAATCCTGTTTGTATTTTTATCCATATCTTTCTCACCATTCTTGCTGAGAAGGGGAATGGGCTGGCTTGGGAAGCTGAGGGAACAAAAATATGCCTTTCCCACACCCCCATTCCCCTCCAGTTACAGATCTGTTTGGAACAAAACTTGAGACATTAAATCAATGCAGCCAGTGGTGGAATTCATCTTACTGTGACAGAAATATTCCATTTTCCCTAGCTTATATTTTAAATTGCTTTCTGATATACCAGGTTATTTTTTTTTAGCCTTTTTCGTTCCTTACATAATTAAATGCCACACCATTCAGCTTTTACAATTACTTTTACCATTTTCAGAAGAACATTTCTCAACTTTTTATGAAGAATTTATTCCCCACATGTATTAGCTCCACTGACTATTTTCTTCTTCATTACATTAAAAGCTCTTAGCCATCCCTGTAGTAACCTTCTCCTTAACACAGGCTTTCCTGTAGGGTGGGTACTATTTGCCAATCCTCAGTTTCCTTTCCGAGTATTCCACATAACCAGAAGTAGCACGGAAGAGGGGAAAGGGCAGTGCTTTTTAATGCCTCAGCGCCCTCAGCCAGCCAGCAAGGAAGAAGGGCTAGGCACAATTTATGGATACTTTTTTGTAACAAATTGACATTTTGCATTTAATACTCACAACACTAACAACAATGCTCCCAGAAAAGTCTCGCAGCTAAGCTACAGCCATTCCATTTCACCCATTCATCCTCCAGGTCCAGACAGGCAGCTTCTGAAGCTTTGAGTACTGGCTTCCATGATTCCTTTCCAAAGAAGACCTCAGTTTTGGAGCAGGCATGCTCCCAGCCCTGTAACTTCACCTTCAAGGTGCTGCCCACACTAAATGCAGGTCCAGCTGCACAACACTCTCTACAGCTTGCCAGCTCTTACCACAGCAGGCAGAAAACCTTAAAGAGGTGCTTTATTGATACAGAAGTGACAAAGTAAACACGTATCATTCTGCAAGAAGCAAGTTCATCCTGCTTAACGCTTGAGAGAAATATAAACAAACCTCCACAGATGAGAGTAATGCCTCCCTTCCTGGGAAGGCTGAAGATAATTATTTGGTGGGAGGGAGGTTGTTTATTTAGGTTGGTTTTGGGTTTTATTTTCTGAACAACTTGGGGCGGGGGGTGGTCAAGAGGTGAGACGAAGAACAGAAGAGCAAGAAAGAAAACGGTCTTTTAAATAATTTAACAGCTAAAGCTTTGTTTTCTATCAAAATGCCATCTTGTTTCTTAGTACAACAGGAAGAAGGAGTTTCCAGTGAGTGCCTAAACAAGCACCGGGGAAGAAACCTTCTCTGTGGCAGGCACAATACACTACCACAGCATCTTTTCTTGTGAATTTTAAGTAGGAAACACTTTGATAATTATGATAAACTTGCTTGTCATCTCTTTTTCACCAACTGACCAAGAAATCTTTCAGGATTACTGAAATGTTACCAAGCACCACGTCTCCAACTGAAAGCAATGTATGCCTGACCTACTCATACCATTTCCAGCTCTATCACAGATAGAGCTTGAATTATTGTCCCAGACAATGCAAGAGCCAACAGGCTCTGCCCACATCTCCCCATAATCCCAGTGGCACCCTGGCACAGTGTTTTGCATGAAGGTGAAGGAACTGGGGGCTCTACAAGAGGAGCCAGAGAATAACATCTGATTTCATGTCCCAGTTTTGTCTGAGGTCACAATGACCTGAATCCAGCATGAATTACAGATAATCATCCTCCAAGCAAGTGGATCTGTGCCAACTGAACCTCGTAAGTTTTGGTTGCTAGGAGGTAGCAGTGGACATATTCTCAAGTCCTGTTTACTTAAGCCATTGAGGTTTCCTCTCTGGAATAACCTTCCACAGTCTGTCCACTGGTTTGTCTCTCCTTGCGACATCAGACTAGAGCTAAATTCTGTGATTTCCCATCTGCTGTCATTTAGAGAAACCTCTATGAATTATCTCTCCAAATAGTCTGCAGAAGACCTCCAACACCTCCAGAGCAAGCTCCTATCTCTAAACAAACCAGATAACACGATTAGCACAAATCCTGTTCAGAGAAGTCTTGCATTCAGACATGCTGTTGCTCAGATGGCCACGTACCAAGTTCTGCATATCAAACCCCACAAGCCAGCACAGCAGACAGAACCTCAGCACCACTTCACAGAGCCTTCCTTAAATTTTCAGTCTGTTCTCTGTCCCTAAAAGACTTATCTCAATGGACATACAATATTTGTACATCAACATTTATTATCAACTGTTTTACATGGATATTAAGTTTCAGAGTGTGCTATCTGGAAATCTTGGCTGCTCTGGATCATGCTTTTAAAGACTTAATCTATAATGCTCCTATCAGTTTGTAGGAGATGCATTTCTGTCTTCTGATTTAGGAACACATAAACAGATTTTTCATGGTTATCTTAGCTAAGACTGGACTTGGACTATTTATTTATTGCATTGTTTACATGTACTGTGAGCCACCCGATGAGGAAATGTAGAAATAAAACCAACCTCCTCCTTTAGACCACATCATTTCTGACACCATTTCTACTCAGAGATCAGCTCAAGTTTTATTTTTTGTTTGCTTTATGGAGAAAGAAAGTAAGCAAACACAGACTTCAGGTTTTCATGATTTACTGAACCTATGGCATACCAGACTCATTTTTCATCAGGCCTTATACTCAAGCTGAAATGCTAATTACAGACACAAAGAAAAGGTAATGCTTTTCCAATAATTAGTAGGCAAGCAATTCTCAGAACAGTGTTATCAGATTTATCACAGGATTCTGGAAAGAAGATGGTGATGCTGACACACATGGTCGTGGTTTCCCTTCTCTTCACTTTTCATTTATAGCAGATTCAAACCTCTGGATTATCTACTCAAGACATCTGACTGGTGACTAATTTGTGACTCTGAGCAGCAGGGATGTTCCCCACTGAAGCACCCTTGGGAGCTGCCCAAGTAACAGTGGCTACAAGCAGAGGATGGAGATGTAATGCCATGGACCTCAGGCATTTTTAGTTCTGACTGTGGACTTTATGACTAAAAAATTCAACCAAAAATTCCATTTCAACAACTCTCATCACTGCCAATAGCAGATAACATAACCAGGAGCTGTAGAATGGGAGTGGGGATGGATTGTGAGTTGATTTAAAAAAAGCTAAAAGAGGAGGTTAAAAACAACTTCAGTAGAGATGGAAGGTGAGAGACATTGAAGTGTGCTGATCAAATCAGAGGCAAAAGCAGCTCAGACAACACCAGCCAGACCTCAGCAGGCAGTGCTTCAGCTTCTCTCACACAGAATAAGCAGCTTTGAGGTCTCCCCGAAGCTTCCACACAGCCAGATACAAGGCAAGGTATAGCAGGGCTCCTGAGAATCCCTGCCGTGGTGACACCCATTCCCACCCTGAAAGCACGGAGGCACACGGTGAGAGGGAAGGCTGTGCCACCACTGGGTGGCCTGCAGGTCCTGAAGAGATGCTGAGCCTTGACCTGGTTTGCCTGCACTTAGCTCCAATGGCACACCCTGCACTCTTGCTAGGGAAACACCATTACTCCTCCTGGCCAAACCTCATGGCCTTGACTTTAGGTGCGGGCTGCAAAACTTGCCCAGCACCAGGGCATCCCAAACAGCCTTCCCCAAAACTGCACCCAAAGTAGGAAAGCACCAACCTGCATGAGGGTTCAGTAGGTGCTCAACAGCAGCTTCATCTGATAAAGATTCCAAGCAGAGACCTCCCAGGTAGGGTTACAAGGCTATTAAAATATTTTCTCCTGTGTATGAACAACCTTACATTTGTTCATTTATCCTGCAATGCAGAATTCTTATTGCTGTTCTTCAGTTAAAAGACAATAAAAATGGATAACATATAATGAAGGCACTGCACATATGATTTAAAGTTGCCTCTGAATACCTAATGCACAAAGATTTGTTTTCCTTCAGATGCCAAGAATCAGTCTAGAACAACAGTAATATGATTTTGGCTTGTACAAAACAATGTTTTATTTTTTTAATAGGCAATGGTCCTACATAAAAAAAAATAAATTAAATCCAATTGTCCTTATGGGAGATTTGAAGACAAGCCTTCTGGAAAAACAGTAACTGCACAAGACAAAAGATAATCAAGAGTACTGTTTCTGTCATATTCTTAGCATTTCTGGACTGCAAATTCAGGCTACAAGAAAAGTCTGTATCAGCTGCTGTACCAGATAACAACAGCATGAAATTCTAAACCTTTGAAAAGAGTTAAGAGTTTCAGTAAGCCTAATTTTAATTTTTTTTTTAAATATTGAGAACCCCAGTATCAACAATCTAAAATTTTTATTTTCGGTTTTTACAGGGCATTGCCTTGGAAGAAGACCATTTCAGAGAAAAATCTTAAGCCATTCTTTACCTCATCTTTCCCTGCACTAATGTCTCTGGTAATGCAGGACCCAGATCAGTTTATGCAGTCTCATCCTACTGGTATATTTCCCAGCAATGCCTAGCTATGTCAAATGCTGCATCTCTCTCCATTTTCTACATTAGCCAGTGGCCTGATTTCCACTGGGATAGAGGTAATTTTCTTTCTGGTAGCTGATACAGTGCTGTGTTTTGGATTTAGGATGAGAGGGAATATCATCCCTCATGTTTTAGTTGTTGCTAAGGAGTGCTCACTCTTAGTCAAGGACTTTTCAATTTTTACATGCTTTGCAAGCGCAGAGGTGCACAAGAAGCTGGCAGGGAGCACAGCCAGGACAGCTGACCTGAACTGGCCAAAGGGATATTCCATAGCACAGAACATCAGTACACACACTGGGGAGAGGATTACTGCTCAGGGACTGAGCATGGGTAAGTGGGTGAGGAGCAGTTGTGCTGTGCTATACTTGTCATGCTCTCTCTTTTTATCTCCCCTTTCCTTATGGCTATTATTATTTTATTTTACTTTCTTTCAATTATTATACTGTTCTTATCTCAAACCATGGGTTTTACCTTTTCTGATTCTCCTCCCCATCCCACTGGAGTGTGTAGTACTTAGCTGCTGGCTGAGGTTAAGCCATGCCACCACATCTAGATTCAAGAATGGACTGACATTCCTCTGCCCGCTGAAAGCCTCCATTGCAATCTCATTAAGTCCAGAGTTCTCTCTTGCAGAATCCTCCCTGAGTTCTGCAAAGCTAAAATGGTCCTAACAGACCAATTGCAACGCGCTGTTCCTTTGAGATCTCCTGCCCTTTTCCAGAAGAGAGATGGCATAGTCATCTTCCTTCACAGAGAGACCTTGAATTATCAAATTTTTCTGACACTTTCTGAAGCCCTGCAAGTGTGAGCCATTATTCCCCAGTGCATTTCTGACACACAGATAATGTTTTCTTCTCAAGAACTATTACAGTGGTTTTGCACAATACAAACGGCTGTTGAAGACAGAGGAGTGCTGGTCTGGTGTGCCTTCCACAGCCAGCTCCAGCCTCCTCTCTTTTTGCCCCTGGTGTACCAGGGGCAAAAAAACCCCTGAGCACAACCCAGAAGTCCTCTCCTTCCCCACAAAGACATCAAGAGCTGACAATGAATGGAGAAAATCTGTGTTTGTGCAAGAAGAAAAACACCCTCTGGTACTCTGTACACAGGCAGTGCTGAGGCAGCTGGTCATGCTCTACATTGATCAGCAAACCACAGTACAAGTACACAGCATAGTCTTGAGATCCATTTGATAAATGATTATGTCCTTATTTCCAATAGATACACCTGTTCTTGTCAGGAAAACCTGACCATGAGATTCGGATGATTTATTCACTTGTGTGAGCTATGAAGTCCTGAACTGAAAAATATTTCTTACAGTAAAACATACAGGACTAGTAATTTTATCTGGACAACACAGGATTACTTAAAACATGAAATCTTGACATGGATAGACCTTAGACCTCTCTAATTCAAGGTTTATGGTGAATCTGGTGAGAAAGAGGAGATTTGGCAATTCCCATAGATGTCCATCCTTTTCAAAGCATAAATATTGAGTGCAGTCTGTACAACTTCTCCAGTGGTAATAGACATGCAGTTTCATTCCACTCCTCATGCAGTCTGTGGCTGATGACTATTTTTACATCTTTATGGGGTTACACAATCCATTCAACCCGAGATGAGAATGGTACCATAACTCTGTGGACATCACTGATCTGCTGTCCCACATACAGACCTTTCACACAAGCACAAGAATGGTGTACTTTATATACTCACCATAACAGATCACTGAGCCACTGAGAAGTTTCTGGTTTGTGTTACCTGAACAATTTCTTGTATTTTAAATCATCATCACCTACTTCTTCCAGATCTCACTTCCATTTCTCATCTTCAACAGGCTCTTAACAACAAGATGATCCTCACTGAAAATAGAATGTTTGGCAAGACTTTGGCAAGTAGGTTCATTTCCATTTCAATTTTAGCCATATCCTCAAATGGATAAACTGCCTCAGTTATTATCAGAAGGAAGTTGCCCTGGACTTGAGAATGACACAATTTCCAGAGAGTTTGTGTCTTTTGTAAGGTCCTAAACTGAAAGACTTTAGCTAAGATGGGAAATCCTAACATAATTCATGATTTTGACTCCATCCCAGTGCCTAAAGGACCACCACAGACAACCAGTTCTAGGCTCACAGGGCTGTTATCATCTGTTTTGCTTCTAATAAGCAAGGTAAGCAAAGACCCTCACAGTTCCCACTCCTAAATCTGGTGAAGCAGCAAGAAAAGAGTTCTTGTCATCCCCACAAGGTGCTTTAAAAAAAAATCAACATCCATGTGAATCAAGTAACTTGCTGAATGATTCATGGCTGTCATATCTGAACAAAAAATTACTCTGTCAATATGCAGAATAAAAAAATATAAAAATTACGCTGCAGATGATTAGAGCAAAATGCATGAGTATTATGGATTCTGAACCTTAATGGATGACAGACTTGCTACATCTCCTTAACATTGGAAGGAAAAAAAATATCTCTTTGGTGGCATAGCACCAGCCTTTGCAAAGAGGGTAAAAATAACATGCAGCACAAGAGACAGGAATCCAGCACATTAGGTAATCTGTGATGAGAACTCTACGAATAAAGCAGATAATACCAAACTAGTTAACTAAAAAAATCCCCAACAAAACAGCCATTTACAGATCAAAAGAATACCTGCCTATATGTTTCAAATTAAAAACCAACTGGAATGACAAGTATTTGCCATTTTAAAATAAGCAAAGAACCAGATAGACAAGATGATCTGGATTTGCCCACCCTCTTAGACACATTGGGTTTTAACATTTCCAGAGTGTTGAAGCAAACACCCCACTACTTTTATCTGGATTTGATGTTGCATTTGGTACAAAACTTTCATGTTCAGAAAGAGACTTGGCTTGACAGCAGATGGAGTATTCCATTAAAACATGAGTGGCAACATGTGCCCACCCTCCCAGTCAAAAGCAGAAAAACACTTCTCAGGAATATCTGCCCATAGATCACAACATGCTCACACCAAGCTTAACCACAAAATATTTTTTTTCCTTACTCTTGTCCCAAACTGTTCTTCTTGATAAGTAAATTCTGTAACTAAAAAACTTTAAAAATAATAAAAAAATTAAATAACAAAACAGCCTCAAGAATTCATTTATCCAGAAAAGTGTAGGGAAACACTAACAGCAAGAAGTGACTATTTCAAGTTGAGGGTAGCTAGAAGAAGAGAAGCTTTGTTCACTTTATAAGAAAAGATATGTGGTAATATTAAAAAAAAGAGAGAGAAAAACCAGAGGGTACATTAATTATGATGGTTCTGTGGTTCTCCTGGATTTCAATTAGAAACCACTTTATTTACAGCTCTTGGCTCAGCAGCAGGCAGCCCAATGAGAACATTTTTTATGGTGCAGTTTCTAATGCAAATAAAAGTAAAGGCAACCCTAGAGTGGTTTGCTAACTTATATAATGAGACAGGAAACAAATGGTACAAGTGAATAACGATCATGTCAAATGCATTTAGAAAGACCACAGGACTAAAATAATAAATTCTCTGACAAGTACATTTACCTCAAAGAACTATCTAACAAAGTTCTTTTCTCCCCTATAAATATATAAACACTTTCTCCTAAGATCTCATTTTAATAATCATTTAAATCTACATTCCACAAAAATACAAAGTTGAACCCATTCTCTCCACTCCCAAAACAAGAAGTGACCACTAGAGATAAAAATGTCTTTTCTGCTCAGAAAGATCACATTTACTGACTTCAATCAGGCTGAAGAACAGTTCTAAGAGGCAAAGTTGGGGTCTGCCCAGGCACCCCTTTTGCACTATTTGCAGCAGCAGCAGCACACAGGGAGGTGAAAGGAAGTGTAAGGAAACCTCTGTGGTTTCTCCCACAAAATCCTTATGTGGCAGAAACTAGTGCACACAAGCAGGCAACATGCAACTAAATTCCCCCCAAAAATGGCTGAAATGTCTCCCTGAAACCAGGGCAGGTTCACCAAGGACTGACCTCACGTGGTCAAGCCACCAACTCAACTTTGTCACCACAACCCTTTTGGGTGACAGGGCTGAGGTGCAGCCCCTCACAGGTGGCACTACTCAACAGCCCAGGCTGGAGTGACACCACCCTCACCCTTCTACCCCTCAGTTCACAGTTTGCAGCCAGAAACAACCAACCCCAGTAGTGAACAGCAGATCTGCCTGCTCACTAAAAGGGCTCACACAGGCTCAGCCCACATTATTTCTCCCAGTTTCCCCTTCACAGAGGACCTCATCCAGCAGCCTTGTCCAAATTGTTATGCTTTTATTCAAAATAGAGTATCACAGAGGAAAATTCCTACAGCCATTTCTAATCTGATTTTTAAAATGGAAACAAAATGAATTTTGCCTGGTTTAACAGCACTTTTCCAAATTCTGCCAGATCAAAGAATTTTCCATCTTTTCAAACTGACAAGGTTGTGTTGAACACTTGCATGCTCTCTCAAAAGACACTCCCCTCCCTGGCTTGCTGGTTCACTTAAGAAAGAACCATCTACATTTTGAGCTACCATTTGACATAACACTTTGAAGGAGTCTCTAATACATGGAAAATGCCTATCAGCAGCATTTGTCAGCAGCACAGGAAGGATCAACCTGTATACAGATGCTCATAAGCTAGTGAGCACTTCACTGAAATCAGTAAGAGATATGTGTTATTTTCTGCAACCCATCTGACTACAGGACTGCAGTTTCAATCTGTATTTTGCTCTTAACAGAGAGAAGATTCTAGAGACGATCTTGTATTGCTGTCATTTACAAAGGCCTGCATTTAGAAGAGCAAGAAATGCAGATCTTTATTTCTTTAATATGTAGCATTCCTTTAAGTATGTAAAAGCCACTTTACACTGGTCAAACTATTTAAACATGGCTTCCAACCCATGCCTTCCTTCACTGTCACCCTCCAAAGATGCCCTACCTGATAACTGTGGTACAATTGTGCAACTGATACCACCAACAGCTTGGCTGGCTCATGTCTCCAGGTTTCCTCTACAGGCAGCATAAAAAAGGAGAAAACAAAAAAAAGAAAATACAAGGATATGTTCCTAGAAGAGAATGTGACCAGAGCACTGAAATTCAGCACTGAAATTTCTGATGAGCTGCCCTAAAAAAAAGATCCTTTGTCTCTACTGATTGCAAGGACAAGTCAGTTGTCTAAGGAAATTAGCTGGTCCAATCAGAAGCATAAACTTAGGACAATTTAGAACATTCCATTATTGATACTTCTGTCTTTTGAAATAAACTGCAACAGCAGTAAGTTCAGTTAAGCCTTTTTTACAACTGTCCATTACCAGCGTATTAGGGACACCATCTCGTCTGTAGAGGGGCTACAGCATGTTGTTAATGAACACAAGGTTACAGGAAAGCAGGCTGTGATGAGGCAGATGCAAGGGGTGGAAAACACAGAGGAGGGAAAACTCTCTGCCAGGCAAATATCAAAGATCCAATACTTTCCTGTTGTTATGCTAGAGATGGACCACAAGAGAGCCACCTCTGGTACTGTATTTAACACTAAAGCACACCAAACCCACCCACCCAGGCAGCTGAAAGCCCCCAGACACACCGAGCTGCCCACCCACAGCAAACTGCCTCCATCGGTGAACGGAACGTACCCAAGCGCCGCGCGTGCCACCGGGCCGGCGCGGCAGCAAACGCCCCGGGTGCTCCACGGAGCCCTTCCCACTGGACAGCATCGGGAGGAAAACAATTTACCAGGATCTCAGCAGCCCTTAAAGCTGCTGTCGTGTCTGGAAAAAAAATCCTAACGCACTGTACCACTCCCACAAAAAAGCGATTGAGCTTGTTCTTATATAAGTATGTATATTATTTAACACTCAAAACCAACAGTTCCATCACATCTATGCGGAACCAGACGCGTTGAAGAGCTGAGAGTGGAAAAAAAACAAAGCAATTTCTACTCTATTGTATCCATCCATTTTGTTTGTTTGTCTCAGGGCAAGTCAAGGGCCCTCAGCACAGTGCGGAACAAGGACCACTATCTGTTTTCTTTTTCTTCCTTTGTTGTTGCACAGGGTGACTGATGCAAGTAGATGCAAGTATAATTCACACAGTATTTGCATCTATTAGCTGTTATCTCCTAGGACATTATCTTTTGGATCTGGGAAAAAGTGATTACAAAACACCTTAAAGGTGAGATAAACAAATGCACATGATCTTGAGGCAAACAATTGTTTCTGCTTTTGCGGTCATCTGAACAAGTTTTGCTCTTCCTTAGATTAAACAAACACACGCCGCCAAGATGCAAGCATTGCTTCTGAGGTAGATGTGAAAGAGAAGGCCTAAGTGTCAAAAATAACTTTCAAATAGATGTTAGTATATTCACATTGCAAAGAACATAAAAGGAGGCAGGAAGCAGGGGAGGGAAGTGTCTCTCTCATATCATATTTAAGTGACAGTACAAGTAGCAGTGACTTTTTTTCCCTGAACTGCTCACAGATATGGGACCATTGCATAATCTTCAATAATCTTGTAAATTCTACTCACATCTTTTCTGAACATTACAGGAATTCACAGAATTAAGAGCAAAAATAATTATTTTTTTTCCCTGACTTATCACTCAAAAGAAACAGATGCAAAATAGAGCAAGTTTTCCTGTTAAAACAGCTTCGTCCTACTTTATGGACTAGTTATTCCTAACTCTAACCACCTCCCCTCACACAGAATATTATGTAGTGCTAAGAAGCTCCTCCAGTCACCAGCCATGCTTTGCACAGTTGGTATAAACAAGCTGGTTTATTGCAAACAGAAATCCATACACGTGCAGAGGAGTGTTAGAGCTGCCTCATGGAAGCAGGTATGCCTGTGCATCCCAAGCTTAAACTCACCTGGGGAAGTAGCACTGGGAAAGGACACCCAAAAAAAAGGAGAAGAGGCACAACTTGGTGTAGAACTGGAAAAGAAGGTGAAGGAAATGAATGCATACATTTTTGAAATTTTGCCCTGGTAAAATCTTGCAGGAAGAAGAATTTCAAATGACATTTCTGCAGATACAGGGATAAAAATCTCTAGAGATGCAATGTGAAAAGTTATTTAAAACAAGAACAAATTTAATTTGATAGTCAGCCTTTCAGTCAACCTATTTTCTGCACTTCAGTGAGGGAAACAGGGGAAAAATATTTAAATCTTATAAAGTAATAGGAAGTAAGGCATTTTTTGTTTCAGAATGTATTATAATTAAAACCACACAGAAAATATCCTTCAAGGTTACCAACGCTCAGTGGCATCTTAGATGGTCTGCATGACAAGCATGTATCCAATAAGCAAGTAATTCAGTGTCAACAATATAAAGACAAAAGCAAGTCAGATTCAATTTTACTTGAAGATGTGGCTTTCTAAAATACCACAGAGAAAAGAAAGGCATTCCTGCAGTGAAGAGACAGTTGGGTCTTTGCATGGCATACTTCAAGAGCAGCAACATATAGCCTTTGTCGTATCAAAAACCTTGAACCTTTTCCAAATTGTCCTTGTTCTCTTTTTTTTTTTTTACCTGATGTCTCTCCTAGTTTTTCATTATATTTCTGATGGCTCTTCACAGTTTCACAACACCATCCTGGAGGACTTTTTAAAAATAAACCCAGAATTTGAATCAACACAGTCCATGTCCAGGCCCCCTTGCTATTTTTCACACCAATACTGCCTTACCCCAAGCAGTTCCTGCAGCAGATGCAACCTGTGCTCTCCACCCAGCTTCACTACACAGTTTGCATTCCTGTAAATATCCAGCTCAAGAGAAATAATGATTTCCATTTGAATTTAACTTCCTCTGAATTGCCTGACATGTCCTTCACAATCAGTTTTCTTTACCTGGTCAACAGTAATCTACCACAATCTATCGTGCAAGTTTCTGAACCTAACTTTAAGAAACCTGAGAGGCCATTAAATGCACCAATCACATTGATGTGTTTTCCTGATTCAAGTCATAGACAGGAACAAAATGCCTAGAAATGCTTTAGTTCACTATCCTGCAGTTTGGAAGAAACTTCCTTGCAATTTTGAAGAAAAACACACTGCAAATTCTCCACACAAGTAATCAGTAATTTAGAAATAACATGCAATGGAAAAATATTGTTGAACACATAAGTAAAATCATGGTAAAAGCATCATACTTCCATGATTTCTGAAATGAAATTCAGTTTAGTTTCCAGTCAGATCAGCTTACTGTGCCTCCTCCACAACCTTACCCCCTCACACTACAAGCTTCCAGGATGGAGCTCGCGGTGCTGCTTGGGTGTACAGATGTGCATGTGCGTCCCTGCACATCTGTGCAGCATCATTTTCAGTGTCTCTGAGGAGGCATATTTACTTTTTCCTCAGGGGAAAGCCATGGACTGGAAAGAATAAGCTCTTGCAGTATTAAGTTATTTAATACTTCAATGGTGTAACAGATTAAAAAAACCAAATATAAACTGAAACTTACACAAAGACATTTTCTTGCAGTGGTTTTAAAGCAGAACCAAAATTCATTTACGTCAATGAAGCCCTGAAAGTGAAATCTACATAACTGGGTCAGAAACTGTGTCCTGGGGAGAAGAGCTGTTATTCCTTAACTCCTGAGCTTCAGAGAAACGTTAGGGAAGTTTCTTTGTAATGTTTCCTTCAACAGATGTCAAATCATCCTCAGATACTGCCATCTTACCCTAACCCAAACAGAACAGCCGAAAGGGAACCAAACCCCTGCTCACAACCACAGATGCTGGCAGATCAGTCATGTGAGTTACTAAGGCTCCCCACCACTTGCCTTTATAGTGTCAACTTGAAAAAGATAAACTGGCATTACTGGGTAAACTTAGTTCTAGTCAAAAGCCTGGCAAACCTCACACAACAGGCAGGACAGAAACACACATTTGCAAGCCAGGGCAAAACAGCATCTGCCTTAAACACCGCAAGGATCGAGGTCTCTACCTTGACACAGAGTAACAGCACTCGGTGGGTTGCTGGCAAGATGGAAGAAGTGTGGCACTTCTTGAGGGTTCCAATATTTTTGTAAGACACTTAAAACACAGAGAGATGTCATGGCTTTGAGTGGTATGTATGGAACAAGGCAGGGAAGGAAAAGCTGGGGGACTTGGTACAAAAATCAAACAGCACTCTCCCCACCCCAACACCCAGAAAACCCCCACCACAGTTCTCCTTCAGGTAGAAAATAATAAAGCAGGACAATTTCAAGTGACAGTAAGACAGAAAGAGTTCTCTGAATTCAAAACAAAATGAGCCTACGTAAAGATTTAGGATGTAACAAAAAACAAGACAAAGGCTGGAGCAAGAGTGTCCTGAAGGTGGAAGAGCTATAGACTTGATGCACACAGCTCAATATTTCTGACAAAATAAAATTTTCCAAGCCAAATTTCTCCAACAGATAAACACTTCCATACTTTTCTCCTTGCTGTTAATTTGTACTTTTGGCTTGTTATCCTAAGTATGGATTCAAAGAGGCTGGGAATTGCACTTGAAACAGTATTTGAAAACATCCTTTTATGTTACTAAGAAAATTGAAGTTTATTAGAGAGAGCATGCATGTAGATTTGAAAGCAGCAGAGAGACATAGAAAATGCATGAGAACAAAACAAACAGCTTTCCAAAAAAGGGTCAAGGGAGGGATGCCCTCAGCTCTAAAGAAGGATAGCAGTGTATCATATACTCTTGAATGAACTGAAAAACAGGAAGGCAACACCTTCTCTCCCCTCCCCACCAAAAAGCTGAACAGCTGAAATCTCACAGATGACAAAACGTACAGTTGTTCAAAACCAGAGAAGACTAGAAAGAATTCTAGATGAACCATGCAAGGCCAGACCAAGGGGCAAATTAAATCCACTGCAGATCAATAAAAAGCAAAGTGCATTTAAATGAAAAATGTGAAGCACTCAAAACTGATTGTTGGGTTTAACAGTTCTGGAGTAACTCAATATTTGAATCAAGTGTTTACAAATAAAGGAAACACACTGCTAGATATACAAGGATACAACTCAGAAACATATTTTTTTTTTCCATTTTCAAGACGAAAGCATTCACATGATTATCTAAAGGATAAAATGTACAAGACTGTTGTGCCACAGCATAAATCAGAAGTGTGTTCTCCATCAGAGTGCTGTGTTCAGCTCTTATCATCTGATCTCTTCTTGAGATAGCAGATGTAGTAAAAGCCTCAGAAAATGGGGACAAGAATAATTTGGAACAAAGACAGATTTCTGTAGAGAAGGAAATGGAGAAGCTTGAAGCAACCACACTAATGGGAGATGGATAAACTATTGAGGATATAAAAAAAAGGAATTGTGGTAAAGACAACTGTGCTCCTATATGCTCTTGTCATGCAGAAGCAAAGGCATTTTTAAAACAGCAATACATTTAGAGCTGCTAAAAAGAAACGTGTTTTTTTTAGTTGGTTGGTTCTGTGGCAGTGCTCTGTTGATCTAGTTTTATTTTGTTTACATTCAACATTCAATTCAATTATACTCAATAATACTTTGTCACAAGCTACGATGAAGATCTCTGAAAGATTCAGAGAAAGACTAGAATTTTACGAAAACTAGTAATCTACTTTAGGTAGGGAAAAGATCAGAAATACCAATCTGTCCTCTATATTTGTAGGAATTAAGATTTTTACGGTACAGGACCAAACTGACAGAAAAGACAAAGAATTTCCCCTTTGGGCCTTGAACACAACCATGTCCCTTAGAACAAGGGTCACTGTAAGAGTGTCGGATACGGCCCTGGCAAGCAGCAGGCAAAGGACACGCACACAGGTTGCAGAACTGGTCTATTAAGACACCTAATCCTCTGCAGAGTGGTATGTCCACACAGTAAGGCAGAGGAATCTGGGAGCAGGAGAACACGTAAAGCTTTGCCACAAGGCTTTCATCCCAGGAATGCTACATGTAGGGTACTTGTGTGCTCTGCTCAGAAGTGGCCTGTGCAATGTTTGGAACAAGAAACTGCTCTGATTTCTCACCAGAGAGGACTGACACACTGGAGAAGGTGCTGGGTT
Organism: Passer domesticus; assembly: GCF_036417665.1. NCBI lineage: Eukaryota > Metazoa > Chordata > Aves > Passeriformes > Passeridae > Passer > Passer domesticus. Next base: position 91,246,117 of record NC_087476.1, read on the forward strand.
GCATCAGGGCAGTGCCGTCACAGTGGTCTGGCACAAACCACGTCCTTCAGCCCCCATCCTCCAGTAGTGTTCAGGGAAGTGCTCCTACACGAGGCATTTCCAACAGGAGCAAGTATGTTCATCCTTAGTACTACAGCATACACTCCTCACCAACTTATTCCTGAGTGTACGAGCCCTGGGTTAAGCATGACAGCATGAGATTTTTTTTTTATATCTAGAAACCACCCCAGAACTAGGTTAGCCTGGCAGGCTTGCAGCACTTCATTTACATATGAGTCAATCCTTCTGCAATACAAACATTAGTGATGCATTCCCCACTGTCCTTCTATTTATACTCACTATTTCACCTGCAGGCATCCCGAGTTAATTAAACAAATCAATCCCATTGAGATAATTGTGTCTCAAGCAAATTAACACAATTAGCCTTATAAAAAGAAAATTCAAGCGCTACTATATTTCTTCATATAAATCATGTGCTTGTTCCTCCATCTCTAGATTTGTGGCTATCTAGGAATCTGCATTAAAATGAAAAGGATGACACACCAAACTGGCTGATGTGTGACTGTTACAGCCAACAGCCACTCTGTTTGCATCATTCACATCTCTAAAATCTGAGATGCCCATCAGAAATAAATGTTCTAAAGAAGAAATAAGCAAGGAAGGATCTCACTGCAGTGGACACTTCACAGCTTTGAGACAGCCTCTGCTCCCAAACAGTACATTACCTTGACATTTACAACCAGGGCAAGATATGCAGTGAGCTGGTTAATTGGATATATCAGGCGTTTGAGGCACTCTTCTTTCTTCTCTGGTTAGGTTTACAGAAACCCCTCTGGAACAAAGCTGAAGTTCTACAAATGACAACTCAGTACCCATACTTTTTCAAAGACCTGTGCCTCCAGCCCTAAAGTACTACAAAACTGCCATGGCAGTTGAACAGACACCATAATTTTTGTCTACCTGCTGTGTTTTCAGGGAATTTTTTTTCCCTGAGGCAATCTCAAGTAATCCAGCACACCTCAGCCTCCCCAGTCACAGCCCATCCTCTACCCAAGACCTCGACCACCTAGCAGCAGTGCGGCCGAGGCAGGGGCTGGTGTTCTTTACTACCAAAAGAGGCCACAACTTTCGGCTGAAAGCTGGAGATTTCTCCAAGGTAACGCAGGAACACTGAGCAGAACTCTGTCAGAGCCTGCAAGCAAAAGTGCTGAGAAGTGATGAGCAACCTCCAACTAAAAATGGAAAACTTAAGAGGTTAGTGTGCAAAACCATGATCTTGTGAGCTGAAGCACCTAACCAAGGCCACTCTTTCAAGAGGTGGTAAAACATCTTTGCATCACATTCACAATGCTCTGGACCAAGGCCTGGGATGGTTTTGCTGCCTCTTTCAGGGTGAGCCTGCAAGCAGTGAGGCTTGCTTGAATGCAGGAGACTCCACTGCCCAGCTGGTGAGAAGGTGCTGAGCAGAGGCAGGCGAGGGAGTGTGTGAGCATGCAGGAGAGGCAGAAAGCAAGATGCTAACAGAGCTGCCCAGTGATACCTGTGCTCTCCTGTGTCCCCGCAGATGATGCAGGGAGGGCCGAGCCGCTCCTCCCCTGTGCCTCCCGCGGCTGCTAAGCAACAGCAGCAGTGCACGGGGCCAGGCAGGCACCCAGCGATAACTTCTCCTTTTGAGGGAATTCAGAAGGCTTACAACAGCATATAGCTGCAAAACTGGTCACCGGTACTGAGTTCCTGAGAGTAATTACGGGGCAGAGAGAAGAAGGGGAAGAGAAGTAATGGGGGCACAAGGAGAGGACAGGTCCTGGAGGGACCAGGCTCGCACCAAGGGAGGGTATGCAGAAGATAATTTAATGGAAGACTCCCCATCCTTTTTGGCAGTTGAAAATACAGTATTCCTTTATTTTTTTAGCATCCCAAAACTAAAGCATTTTCCCCTCTTTACACGTTTCTCGTCCATGTGGCACTGTAACCAGCAGATCACGCTGGCTCAGCAGATGTGGGCAAGATGGTAATGGAGCTGTTCCATTTGCACTCACTCCAAACACGCTTCCACACCATGCTGACCATGCACAGCCATCGTCCTACCCAGCCCAGGGCCTTGCTGCACATCTGCCCTGCAGAGCTCCCAGCCTTGACTCCAGGCAGCTGCCCCTTCATGAGATAGCCCAATCCAACTGTGCACCACAGAAAACCAGGTTACTGAAAGAGGCTGCTGACAAACTGGCCTTTCCCTTGTGGAAAACTATTTTCCCAGATGGGATCTTTTCACTGGCTTGGTCCAGCAGAGAGCTGCACAAGTCAGTTGGTCAGCACAGGCAATGCCAAGTCCTTCAGCCACACACTGCTGATGAATCTCAAGTCCCCCAGCGTGGCAGCACAGAAAAGCAAGGGAAAATGTTATCTCCAAAGTCACGTACTGGGCCAAACAGGTATTCATTTCTTATTTCACCATTCAGAACTGTGCACTGTACTTTGCATTTTCATTACTCCCACAAAGTACTGGCATAACCAGAAAGTAGTTCTTATTAATTAACAAAGTAATATTTTTTTGTAAATTAGTACTATCTTACAAAATATGTTATCTTTAGGAAAGTTAGAAGAAGCAAACTTAATTTATGAGGTACAAAAGTCTTTCACTAACTACATTTTACAGAACACAAAAACCAGACTTTATTTATAAAGGTACCTCCTAAATATAAAGTGAACTTAACACCATATCAACTGACAAGCAACAAACTTCTACATATACATCTATCCGTATATCATTTAGGAGTCAGAATAGATAACATATAGCACGAATACAAAGATACTTTATTACAGGACAGCCTGGGAAAAGGGATCGATATCTTATAATAAAGTGTATTTAGAAAACTAGTTCCATGACACAGGATCCACAGACACAGATGTCCCATCATAAAGAATTCATTATTTACAAATATACTACAGAACACTCCATTTGCAATGAAGTACCATAAATAATTCACACATAATATGTGTCAGAAGTGAAGGCAGTGGCATTTTCTCCACCATCCTCAGGGAGCTTCCCATATTCAGTGAAACAGAGCTCTGCTGTAACATCACAAAAGCAACAAGAACATTGGATTGTCATCAAAACACAAAACCTCCTTCTCCATCAAAGACTTCCCCACCAACACAATATAGGATATATTAATATATACTATATCTCCAAAGAGAGTCTTCCACACAAGCATTGCTACTGTCGGGCCAAGCAAGATGTGCAATTCCTTTCCTTCTAAATTGCATGTATGAATTTTATTTTCAACCCTGTGAATAATATGGAATTTCCACCTTGGGTCCACTGCCCGGGTGCTGCCGTGTTGCACAGCTCTACCCTATATCCCTTACTCCAACCCAAAGAGACACATCCAGAGGCAGGCAGGCAACTCAACTAGTGTTGAACTCTCTCTCCCTGTGAAACACATGGCAACACATTGCAAAAAGTGTGCCAGAGGTTTGACACAGACATGGAAACCCCTCTCTATTTGAAATTAGATTAACATAGATTTATTTTATATGGATGAACAAAGAATCACCAGGAAAAGAAAAATAACCTGCTGCTACTGATACAGAGTGAATCTGGAAAACCAGCCTAATGATGGAAGCTCTCTCCTGTGCAAATTCCCCTATTTCCCATAAGATCAAACAAAAATTGAATAAAACCCTTGATAGAAATTTCATTTTCCTCTCTATTCTGCTTGTCCCCTTCTCTTCTCCAGCAGGATACCTGCACCCAAAACTTGACTTATGTGACTCCTTTAATATTCCTCAAAGAAACACACCAAAAATCCCCACATCCTCAACTACTAAATAAAAGACCCCAAAGCCCCTCAAGTCTCCCTGTAATCTAGCTACAGAAGCCACTCTCCACATGGATTGGTGCGCAGGACTTAAATTCTGTTTTCTCCCTTCTGAGTCACAAATCAAAACCCAGCAGATTTGCCAAAGAGAGAAAGAAACAACAAACCAAGAAAACCTTACCAGCCTCCTAGAGATGATAGTGGATGATGTGGAAAACAGAAGAGACCACTGCAATCACCAGTCTGACCTTCCACCCAAGGTGTGCCACAGACCTATATGCACATACATGGCTTGCTATAAACACACACACAGCAATACTCTCCCTTGCTGTAGTCTAATTCCCAGGCAAGTGATTAGGAATCTGTCATGTCCAAAGGGAGCTGTTTGAGCAAATAATTTATTCTGTTTAATAGTTTGTGTGTTACAAGTAGCCCAGATTCTTCTGGTTTCAACTTTCAGCTATTCAATCTCATTACACCTCCTCCTACTAAACTGAAGAGTTCTGTACTTTTTTTCCTCTATAGATATTTGCAAAATACAACTCATCCACTTCACTTGACGCAAGCATGCAAAGCTTTTTATTTAGAAAAGACTAACAGTAAAACAGGTTTTCCAACTGTAATCAATCTCTCAGCTTTCTGCAGGCACGTAAGAATTGGACTCTGTATTCCAGTAATGATCCTCTGCCATCACACACTGGTAAAACATTATATGCTCCTAGAAGACCTGCTTGGCTTTTGCATCCAAGAAACATATCCAGTCTTTCAGCAGTGCTGCAAGGTCTCTGTGTTTTGTTAGCTTCTTCCCACCACCCCAGCTCCCTTCCAATGTAAACTCTCTCCTGAATGTAGCCAGCCCTACCCTCTGCATAAGGTACAGAGCTGGACTGGCCTGTGCTAACATTAGGATTACTCAAACAAGCCCACACCAAAAGGAAATTAACTCTCTGTGTGACAGAGGACATATTTACCGTATCCCTGATTTTTGGTGCCATTTTCAAATTTAGAAAGAAATACCTTTGTTCAGTATAATTACCAGTACCAGGCTGTCACTCCTCCCTTTCCTTTCCAAGTGATCACATTGCCTCATCACCTGTTCATACTCACTACATTAATTCTCTATTTGCTGCATAGATGTGGACATACATAAATGTGATGGAAGTCCCAGCATAAAGTCTGTTCTTCTCTGCAGAAAAGCACTGAACAGCAGTGGGTGCACATTTGATGTCCTCTCAAGCAACAGTACACAACAGTTCAGCATAGTGTTGTGTGCTGGTCCATTTTGAGCACTGGATGCAACATTTTTAGATGTGACCTCCACTTTCCCCCTACAAAAAAATTTAACAAGTTAAAACATATCCTGGTTAAGTCAGTGCAGGATTGAAGTTTGTTGTTTTGTTGTTGTTTTGGTGTTTGGTTGGGTTTTTTTCTTTATGTAGTATCTAATAAAGCATCAGCAACATTAACATTAGGGTTATTGGTTTACTTAATATTATGATGTTCCATTAGACAAGGCATAATACAATTGTAGGCTGGAAATTAACTATGGAAACATGTTGATATGGTTATATGAAGTCATGAAACTTTTTCAAATGCAGAAGCACTGCTTCTACAATACAGTTTAAACAAGTTAACTTATTTCAACTGTATATGCATAATAAACTTTTGCTCTACGCTGTCATATCAGATACTCATTCTTCCAAAACAAAAATATTTGTTTTGGTTTTTTAAATACAATAAGGCATTTAATGACTATAAAAAAACCCCTGTGGTTGAACTTCACTCAGGACATAGTGCTACTTCTGCTTTCAGCCCAAAAAAAAGAATTCCTATCATCATCATTATTAAATAGTAATATTTATAGACAAAAGTAGCAATTCAGTTGTACTACTTTTTCTTTTTTAGAGTAAGAACACTTTATCTTTTAGACAAATGGCACCAGCATTGCAGTGGTGTGCTGAGAAAGCAGGATGAAGGTGAGCATGGGCAAAAGAATCCGAACCCAGAATCTGAACCCTCCAAGAGCTGAGTCAGAGGTGGTGAGGTCAGGTGATGTTACAGCATGTTATGAGAGGATTCCCTTTAAAAGAAGGACCTAGATGCCAGACCAAAGTGCTCAGTGCTGTTTTTCCCGTATGGATTTATTCCTAGAACAGGAATATAACGTAGACCTAAAGGTGTTCTCCCAGGCTAAACTTTAATAGGGCTTTAACTTTTTAACAAAGGTCAAAGAAATTTCAACACAACTCCTCAGGTTACTGTTGCCTAAGTAAAACCTATGCAACCCTTTGTTGAACCCTAGCCCAACAGCAGAATTAATTACCAGAATTAATTACTAGCCACAAAGCCTTCCCTAGGATATTAGAACATATCTACCACAGCTCATTTAAAAATGAAATGTTTAATTTGCCATACCTAACAAAGGATGGCCAACGTGTCCAAGAGGAGAACACACCCTGACCATCATGTTGCTGTTCCTAAAAAATCAAGCTGAGGACTCACTTCTCTGAGTAAGTGTGTTTGGGGCTTTTTTTAGTGTTTTGGCCTCCATCACAAAGTTAAAGCTATTTCCTCATTTCTGAACATGTTAGTATCCAAGCAAGGGAGAGGCAGAACTTTCACTTCTCACCTGCTCACAGAAAGGTCACACCTCACTGTTAACAGCCCAACTGAAATACAGCAAGAGGCTCCAGACATCTGAGACAATGGGAATCTTCCCCATTCTCTGTGAGCTGGTTTCAAGCAAACCAAACCATTTTTGCAAGCCCACATCAAACCTGTGGCAGAGGAGAAGTGGAGCATGGGCAGGACAGACACACTCTGACAGTGGGGACAGTGCTGCAATGATCCCCCTGCTATGAAGAGTCCCTTCATCACAGTGACACCAAGCAGCATGGATAAAGGCATCACTGTACTTTTGGAAGAAAATCTTTCCTGTGAGGGTGGTGAGGCACTGGCACAGGTTGCCCAGAGAAGCTGTGGCTGCCCCATCCCTGGAAGTGTTCAAGGCCAGGCTGGATGGAGCTCTGAGCAGCCTGCTCTGGTGGGAGATATCCATGCATGCCCATGGCAGGGGGGTTGGAATGAGATGATCCCTCAGGTTCAACCCAAAACATTCTGTGATTCGATGAGAGCACAATCATTCTGTGGGCATGCAGGTTAAAATGCTGCCCATTGTTATTCTGCAGGCAGGTTATACATCGGCATTTTTTTCAGCTTTTGAAGTATTATCTAAACACCAAAGTAGCCTGAAAGAATACTTCTTGCAACTTAATATTTCTACCACAGGCTCCAGCCAGTCACTTGTCTTTTGTGGCTGCATGTATTTCCTATTTAAGAAAAGGACTACAGCAGTTCCTGGTTTGCCACATCTTCAAAGAGAGAGTTTGCGCAGCAGCTTCCTCTGCCCTGCATTACTCCGCACTGGTGAACACCCTCTTCCCTCTCAACCAGCTCAGAAATATGCTCAGCCACCTACAAAGCCAATTGGCAGACACAAGGTAACAAAATGAAGGATTTCCAAACCACATCCATGATGACAGCCCAAAGGACTTTTTGCTCCAAACCTAGGTTTCAATCCTCCCTTCTCCATCTGCACTTTCTATCTCTTTCAAAATAATGAGCAAACATTTCTCCAGCTTCACAAATCTGGCACATTTCACCTTCCTTGTCATTTAAGAGATACTATTAATACCAAATAGTTTGTGTGTAAGAACACTGTGCACTTTTGTAAAGCTTTATTCAAAGCATCCTCTGATCTTCCACTGAAAGCAGTAATTTAGTACTTTCACAGTACTTCTGAGGCTTGTATTATAAATTGTCTCACACAGGTGGAAACTCTGAGGCTAAAGTAACTTGCTGTTGGGCTAACCACCAGAAATCCTCATGTCCTGCCTCCCCAAAATCTGTAATTCAGCATTTCTGGCCAACCCTTGATCCAGTGCTTCCTGCCCTACATCCAACTTCATCGTCCCTTTTTTTTCTCTACTGGCTCACCTACGTAGGTGTCTGGCAGAGCTTCCCAGACATTTTCTTCCCCCAAAGATTTCCTGAAATTAAGTAATTAAATGATTAAGGAAAAAGTTCATCACCTGCTAAGAAAACTATTTATACAAACCACATTCCCACCTACAGCAATCTGTATGGTTGTGTTTCTATGTCCCAGCCACACTGTCTCAACATGAAAGGCTCAGGTTAACCCCTTCCAAATGAAAAGAATACTCTCAGGACCTGGTCTTTAAAGATTATTTCCCTGGATAAGCAAGGGACTGCTAGTAAATATCAGGTACGTCTAAATTTGTTTTAAACAGGAGAAAAGTAACATAGAAGGCCTATCCTCACTTTCACCTGCTCTTGAGGTGCTATTCTACTATTAAATAAAAGTGTATATCTTTAATAAAGAAGAAAATATACCCATATATGAAAAAGGAAAAGCAATCAGAAAAAGAGTACACACTTTAATATTAAATCAACAGCTAAAAACATAAGGAAATAATTTAAAATTTAATCAGTAGGGACACCAAAGCCATGCATGGAAAAAAGGCAGCCTATGCAAATGTGAACTTGTCTTGCATGACAGACAGCACAGGATCTCCAAACTGTATGTGACTCACCAGTGCCTAAAGAGTATTGCTTGCTTTGATTCTTGCACCAGGATCCATCAACATCTGGCCATACAGTCATCTTTCTTGTTTTAATAAATGCCCTTCAATAATGTAAGAGAATACCTTGTATTAACCACTATCACCTAGGGTTTTGCTGAACAGTGGCCACTGCTACTTTCACTCAGACCTCATGTAATACCAGGTCTCACCAGAAACCAGTGTCAGAGCTTCATATCATCCTCCAGATGATCCTCAACTACTGATCCTGCTGAATGCTACATTAAACAAGAGTTTTCACCTCCTTTTGTGTGTTAAGTATTCAGAACTACAAATAATTTCAAGACTCTCTCTTCATCAGGGTTATTCAGAGCATGCCATCTTATTCCTTTCATTCCCTCACACCGCATCTGAAAACTGGGGAAGCAAGAACACGCCCTCATCTGGCTCTGGCCCTCAAACCAGAACTGAGGAACAACAGCTGCTCCCCGAGTCAGTGACACGTGGAGCACACATTTAAAAATTGCTAGAGATCATGCAGACATCCCTGGACAGTTCTCCAACGGTCTCTCTCGGTGGAAATGCCAAGTTTTCTAGGCAGTGTGGGCCGTCCAAAAGATCATAAAAGGAAAAAGTTGCACAGCAAGCTGCATAGGTATACCCCAGGCATGTTTTTCAATCAGTAAAAGCTTGCTGGATATCCTTCTGACATGGTGTCAAAACACTCTACTTCCACTGAACTTTGTTAGTGGGATTGATGGTGTAACTAATTTAACTGCAGAGAATACTTCTAATGAAGACTTCATCATCTACCTCTCTTAAGGCTACTAAAGGGGATGATATTTTAAGCTACAAGTCAGGAGAAGAAAGCAGAGAGAAAAATAACAGAGATAATTTGCTCTTCCAAGTTGTCTACTCAAGAAATCCAGAGGAAGTTTAAGTGGTACACAGTCATGTCTACTTGTTTCCCTGTCTTTTAACAGCACAGACAGGTAAGGGCCAGAGTGTGCCCACTTCTCCTTTGCAGAAGAAATAGCATGCCACCATGAGAATAACACCTAGCAAGGCACAGGATCAAAGTGACAACACTAGTATACATTGGAGGTAAAATTCATCTGAGCCTGTAACAGACAGACCAAACAGAGCATTCCCTGACCAGCAGAAGATGGCTTTGGTCCCATCACTCAAATCCCCACAGCCTTCCCACTCTGCCCCAGGGCCACTGAGTCACTCCACAGTGAGATGCCCAAAACGAGGCTGTGTACAACATCTCTGTGGAAGTAAAAGTCTTGACCTTTTTAATCTCCACGAGGTGTGTCCAAATACTACAGTCACAGGCAACTGTTGAAATAAATCATGAAAGGAGTATACTGTTAAGGCTCACTATTTGAAAGCAAAAGGCCAATAAAGTACAAAAGCAATGAGCCTACTTTCCTCCTGATAAAATGGAGGAGGAAAAACAGACCCAACCCTGCTGGCACACTTTGCAGTCAAATTCCTTTTGACAATTTATGAAATTTTTTTCTTCCTCCTGTTTAACAAAATTACTTCAGCAGCATAAAAGTTGGCAGCGTAGCTATCTCAGAAGAAAGTTGCTCCATTCCTTATTGGTAAGCAGTGCACACACACACACAAAAGCCCACACCCACAGGAAATTGAGAGCTATTCATTTAGTTTTAGCCAAGTCTTTGTGAGACTGTACCTTCTGACTATTAGCTGATGGTAAATGTGCAACTGTCTGGTACTTAATCTCATATAAAAACTAGACCAAAAAACCCTATCAATATTAAATTTAACCTTCAAAAAAGAACACAAGTGGTATGAATGCAATTGTCTGGAAAAATGCTACTTAGCAAAAACAAAACAACTACTCCCCCACATACATGCAATATTTAAAAGAAAGAATTCAAAGCTGTAATTATGTTCACACAAACCTAAACTGCAGAGTACAAGAAGTTCAATGATACAAAATCTTGTGTTATTTGTAATGACACCATGTACCTCCTCTTGTATTTTTTTCTTGGTATTTTGGGGGCATAATGGGATGCTGTCCATTGCCATTACCAGCGATCAGAAGGAAAATATAAAACCCATTCTTGCCATCTGTACAGAACATGAAACCTGGAACAATGGTAAGCAAAACACTAGTAAGGTTACTTTGTGGTAAAGTATACTTTTAGCTCGGTATAGTTTGTCAGAGCAGCAGCTGGTTTTAATACAACCACAACACAAAATTACCAATTTCTAGGAATTAAAAAAAAAAAATTAAAAAAATAGAGAACTCTGAGAGATACCTTTGGGGAACTGCATTTGGGAAGGCATCAATCCTGTAAAAATTACTAGAGGTTACAGCAGACACCATCTAGACATTAAATTTCCTGCACAAATCTGCAGCTAAGCAAGGAAGCGTAACCTCTGGATGGATAAGAGCATTATTTGTATAAGGCAAGGCAGGGAGGGAAAGTGTTATCTAAAAAACAGTAACAACAAGTGCAACATGCATTTCTGGTCTATTCACTTTGGAAAAGAAACTACCACAAGAACAGTGAAATATTCAGAGAATACATCTTATATAAAGAGTTTAAACAGTCTGCATATTTGGCTTATCCAAGAGGATAATGGCTATCAGTGACTTACCAACAAAATGGCTAAATGTCTCTGCCAAAATTTACTCAGAAGATAAAGAACACATTAGCCACAGCTAGGCCCCCAAAAGATGCTTCTGGTCAGATGAAATGGTTTTGAAGAATTCAGAATTAATCTTCTCTGCCTGACTGTACATAATTACAGTTGATTGATATGATGCGTAGTATGCTCAGAAACTCATTGACAGCAAGCTTGCTAAATGCAGTTTCTCCAAGAAGCACTTTCTATCTTATCCAGCTGACTAAAATCTTGTGCAATTCCTTTGGCATTTACACCTTTCCCACTGCAGCAGTGCTATCCATTCACAAGCACAGACCTCTGCATTCAGTTAATTCCAACAAGTATGGCTCTTGGAGCACAACTCTTCAGAAGCACCTGCTGCTCCCTACACACCGTTAGAATATTCAAAAAAAGGTTCATTTGTCTTCAAAGCGCTCCAAGGCCTCAGTTCAGGGTATTCAAGGCATTTGCCAGAGCTCCAGGACAGACAGCCATCTACTGTTCTGCTGCTCTACCTGATGTTAATTGGTGCTGAAGATGCAAATTTTTGTGTGGATAAACGAGGCACATGAAGTGACTTCCAAGTATGGAAATGGCATGTTTGAAAAACAAAGTTTATGATATCCATCTATGTCTCTCTCCATTTTTGAACTGATATTAACTTGTATTTAACAAAAGCACTATGAATTATACCACATCCAGGTACTGTATTACATCTCTCCATGGATAAAGAGAAACAAAAATAGGACAGGCATTTATAGTCAGGAAAGGACATCTCTGTAAGGTAGCACCAGAAGTTATGGACTCACTATGGAAATCACTGAGTGAGAATTCAGGATCTGCTCTAGCAGGACAGGATGAACAGACACCAGATACTCATTTTGGGGACGGAAGCCTTTGTACTTCCAAGACTACCTTTTCTAAAACTAAAGCCCATTCCTTGGGCTTTATGAAGCCCACAAGTCACCAGAGCCCTGGCTACTGTCTGAGCATCAGCAGGGCCACCAGAGAATCAAGAGAGTCCCACCCTGTGTGCTTGGCTGCAGAAAGGCACCCAGCAGGAGCACTGAGAGCTGCCTGCTCCTTACAGCCCACCACTCCAGTGGGTGGAATAAGGAGAACTCTTAGCCCCTTCAGCACATCCTCTCTTCCACCTGGAGCAAAAGTTACCACCTGCAGCTGGAGGTCACTCATGAATTCAGACAACACATTTTTTGTGGGAGATTAACAGCAAACTAGCTTTTGGTGTTCTCTCAGCTCTGTCTGGGTACCTTAACTAATACTTTCATTTAAATATCTAGGGGGTGGTTAAGTTAAATTTAATTTCCTATGCGAATTTTGCAATTTTTCATTCAGCCACTCCCCCAAATAATATTTTTAGACTTGTTTATTTTATATATATTTTTTTAAAGCCAGCAAGTTACTAGCATGTCTAAAGTTGGCAGCCAACTCTGAGCTTGGAAACTGTACAACCTTCACACGGAATGGGTTTCGGAGAAAAAAGCAGAACATTTCTGTATCTCACTACACCAGTAGCAAACCCTTAACCTCACTGCTAGGAGCCTCAACTCAAATTTTCCTTTTAACTCTATCTGCCACCCTGTCTTTAATTCAGGAAAGGTTTGATATGAATAATGGACAGTCAAGAGGGAGATGCAGAGATAAAGGAAAAGAGGAAGAGAGGGGCCAAGATTCAGAAGACTGGTAGTGGTGGTTGGCACTTGGGTCATCTTCCTGAAGCCACACTTAACAAAAGCAGAGAAGGTTCTCCATATCAAGGGTAAGAATACATGGCAGGACTTCAACATCTGAAGAACCATAATTAATCACTTCAACAGTAAGTATCATCCTCTTTTTACTGAAAGGGGAGCTGACTCAAAGACAACCAAGGGAGTTGCCCAAAACCACACCACCAGTCATTATCAGAGCTGCAGTTGGAAGTTTCTGGCTGGCAGCACTATTTTCAATCACTGAAATTGGCAGCCAGTCCCAGCCACAGAGCTGGTACCCTGTCACCTGCTCCCCACTCCCCATCTCCCAGCCCCAGTCACAGCACCAACACCCAGGAAGGATGAAAGGAGGGTGTGTCCGGCCAGGCTGGTAGGCTCAGGGATTACCACCAGCACTGATGCTCCCATCACCCCACAGTCCTGCTCCAGTGACTGCCCACCCCAAAGGGACAAGTGCAACCCCCAGGAGCTGCCCTGGCACCTCCCTGTAGCCCAGAGCACCCAGGTCAGGAAAATAAACCTAGGGAGAAGCCTAGTGAAGTCTAGAAGCCAGTGTTTCTGGCCAGGTTTAATACCCTGCCCTGGCTCACTGGGTGGAGTGAAAGACAGGCAACAAGCACCCCAGAGACCTCACACCTCAACTACCCCTCCCCTTTGTGCTTTACACACTCCAAGGGGAACTTCACATCAGTTCACTTCTCAAGCAGAAGCTGAAGTGGCTCTTTCCATCTCATCCCTATAGCTTTAATGTCCATTTTACAGTACTGATTTCATTTTCTTTTAATTGCTTAGTCAAGAGTGCAAAGTTACTTATTTCTTAGAGAGCCAGCCAGCTCACAACAAGGATATTTCAAAGCCAAAGGTAGTCCTTTTTGTAAGGGTAGTTGGAAAAGTATTAAATGGGTGAATTTTCATTCTTAATTTTTACAGAAGCAACACAATTCTTGTAACAAGCAGTTTGGGAAACGTACTGTGACGGAGATGTAGAGGGAGAAGTGAGTATCCTACATTTACACTAAAAGCAGAACCACAGAAATCTGCTTTTTGTAGCATAATTACTCTTAATTCATATATAAAATTACATCTAGGTCTCTGTTAGCTGTACTCCCCTCATTTCTATATTCTGCCTGATACCTGTCTATACTGAGCTCTCCAGACATTCCTTCCAACTCACTTGATCCTTTGAAGCTGACAGTTATCTACAAATTCAGGCACTGAAGTAATTTATTCTTTTAGAAGTGTTAAGCATTTAAAACTTGCAACATCAGATTGTGCAAATATTCAAATTTTCTGGAAGAAAAAGAAAAGGAAAAAGCATTTACCTTGATGTCTACATTTATGTATATATTCTCCCCCTACACACTCTTATCTAGAGGCTTTTCCTCATGCATGAGATTTCCCATTTTTCTCCTTGTGCTTTCCAGGTACTTTCCACACATTGTGACATAACAGCTAAGTAACACAAGAAAAGAAACTCAAATTACCTGTTACCATTTTATTCAAATTACCTTTCTTATTGTGAAAGTTTTCTTCTGTAGAGACAAAAGTATTCACCAGCAATGTCAAAGGAAATTATTAAAATTCATCTAGCAGTGATGCAAGAGTTCCGTGCTGACCTGCACTAACACAAGGAGAAACCAGAATTTACCAGTTTGGACAGAAGTAATTCTGGACTTTGCCTCTATTTGGTCTCATCAAAATCAAGCGTTACTCCCAGTAAACAAGACAAACACACCCAAAATGGAAAAAAAAATAAAAAGAACCAAAACCCACACAAACACTTCAACGAGTCACCGTGGTTCTGCATGTGTAAAATCGGGGGTTTCACTGCCAAGACTTATTAGAAAAGAACAACCAGAAAACGTTTGCAAAACAGACTACTATTATGAAGGGCATTAACAGCTATTAATAACAGAATATACATCAACCTACTGCTTTTTAAATAGTCAATATTAATTGGCAACCTAATTTGGAACTGTTAAGAGACCTTGCAGACACCATTTGTCAGGTCTAAGCTAACAGTGGTTGAAAATAGGCCTGATAAGAGTTACTTCCTTGTCATTTCCTTTCAAAAATGACACAATGCTGTTTCAGCGAGCAAAGTAATTTTTATCTCACAAGTGTAACTCCGAAAATAGATTAGACCTTATAGAATGATTTTATATTTATGATCTGAGCTATTGGGCAGACCTCATGCAAAACTGGACTTGCAATTCACAAGGGCTCCGGACTGCTCGGAAGGAAGCAAGATAAAGGCACAGGGAAACATAGGGGAAGGAAAAGAAAATACTGGGTGAGAGGTCTGGCACCTCTCAACATCACTACAAGCTTGCCAAGTCTCATAATTTCATCACTAGACTTCAGGAATATCAAAAGAGCTATCATTCATTTTTTTAATTCTACCCTGTCATGTAATCAGGAGAACAGATGCCAAAAGCCAGCCATTACCAGGAAGTCACCATGGCTAGCATTAAAACAAGATTATTTCTGCACAGAGTGGACCATCTATTGTTGCTTTAAATGGTATCTAAACCCCTTAAATTGCTATGGCAGCACAAAATGTGGGAGTGCAGCAGACTGACTCGTCCTGAAGAAGAAACAGAAAGGAATGGGTTGGGAAATATCCATGAAAACTAAGCAACCAATGGAAAACATTTATAGGAGGCACAGTTAAGACCTGAGGGCATATTTGGGGCAGAATCCAGATGACTGTATGGAAGGATGAAAACCTAAATGTAAATGCAGAGAGGGAATGCAGAAAGGGAGCAGGAAGTTAAAAAAAATGAAATAAATGAAGTAACACAGATGATATGTTTAGTAGCTAGGGATGGTTCAAAGAATGAGTGACACTGCAGCCTCGAGAAGGAACATGACCAGGACAGACACTTCTTGCAATACAGGAGGACAAGGAGTGGGACAGTATCACTTCTCCAGCCCAGGCTGCTGGGGAAAGGATAAACAAAGACCTCTTGGAGAAAGGAGAGCAAAACACACCCATTCCTAGCTCAGAATTGAATTTTACACTGAGAAGGTATCACACAAAATGAGGACAGAATATTTCCTTTTAGAGGTGAAAGATGACAACCAGTGGAAAGTGCTACTTCTTCATCACAGAATCTCATTTTAATGCCAATCCAGCTGCTGGGATCTATCTCACAGTTTGCATGTGCCTACAGCTGGCAATAAAGCAGTGGTGAGAGGAAGTGTCATGGAGGTGTCACGGCCTCAAGTTGCAAAGCTTGCTAGCAACAGAGCCTCCTCAGTGGCTGTTTTACAAGACAAGGAGAGAATGAACTTGCACTGGGAGAGACAGTACAACAGCAATCAGCTGCTGTGCTACAAGAGCTGCCCATGCTACAGCACACAGATTTGTCAATATTTACTCCACAGAAGAGAGCAGTACATAAAATTACACAGTGTAACGCATGTACACTGTATAATACGTGAGAATAATGTCTTCAGAGAACACCAGCAGCTGAATGACTGAATTGTTGTCTCATCAAATTGTCCCGTCCCAATTGCTGACGCACACCGAAGTCCCCAGCATTGCTTTGACACCGGACAAACAGACTTCTCAGTGAACTGAATCTGAACATGAGCACTTCTACCTGTCCCATTCTAGCTATGCTTCTTTTCAACAAGAGCACACACACGCTGGTGGCAGTGCCACAGTGGGCACCGCTCAGCCCCCAGCCACAGCAGTGCCACGGGCACGGTGCGACAGCAGTGGTGCAGAGGGGTGCCAGTGCAGCTGGGCTGGGAACTCTAAGAGGTCCTGAAAACAATTTTAATTACCTGTTCTTGGAGGATAGAAGGACTGGTTGGAACACGTGCAAGTGAAGCAGCTTGTTTACATAACAAATGAGGTATGCGAGGTGCTTTGTGCAACAGTGCTGCACACTGCAAGCTCTCTCACCTGGAGAGCTGTGTTTTACTAATTATACACATACAAGACCACCTTCATGTAGAGAGTAAGCCTTTGGATAAAATATTCATAACAAGATCCAACAGCAGCATGAAAGAGGGTCGTTTGAATGGACAAAATGTCTAGTATTTGCAAAAAAAAAAAAAAAAAGAAAAAAACAGGCAGCCACCAAGTCTTTGTTCTCGCATATACCACACAGTGCCAAGAGTCATTCAAAGTTTTCAGTTCTTGCTTGAGCAGCCACCCTCCAAAAATAAATCCACCTTCCTTGGAAAACAAAACTTATATGAAAAAAGAAAAAAAAACCCCAGACAAACAAAAAAAAACTCAAGAGCATCTACAAGAGCTAAATGAATCCAAGGAAAGTCATTTAGTCCTGATCCTCATACAATGGCATCATGCATTTAGCTGTTTCCATGACATTTTCCAACCAAAAGCCAAAAAGAACAATAGGGATTTTTGAGGCCTGTAAAATTGTACAGAACTCAGGAAGAAGGGGGAGACAAAAATGAAACAAACAAGTGATAGAGCTGGATAGCTGCAGCGTGGATTGTACATTGAAAGACAGCGACAATCTCTAGGTAACACTACTTTTGTGCTTGGCTCTTTGTTGTTTGAATGTGGTTCTCCCAACACCTAAGAGTTTTACAGACATTTATTCCTCTCTAAAAGTGGAAACCTCTGAAGTAAAAACCATAAGGAAAAAAAGTATCCACCTAAACACTACCTTTTAAAAACGCCATTAGAAGATAAATTTTAAAAGATCAGCAAACTTGCAGTTTCCTCAGCACATTAAGGACAGCAAATATTAATTTCAAACTCAAATCTAGAGCATTTCTACACATGTATACTCTTGTTCTAATAAAAAACAGTCCAAATTTGAGAATACTGCAACAAGAAAAACAAGTTTTAAAGTGTAGAACTTAAAACAGCTCAAAGATCTTTTGAACTTTTAAATATCTGGGGTGGGGATGTGGGGGGAGGCAATATCTCAAAACGAAAGAAAAACTTCTCTACATCCTCTGTTACTTGAAAAAAAAAAGCTCTAAAATAATAGCATGACTATCTTGCTAACCACTGTGCCTGCAAGGGCATCGCTTTTTGTCTTCTGGCCTTTGTACATCACTTCACCAGGAGAAAGAACTGGTCAGAAGCTGTATAGAACAGAGATGGCTTTTGCTCAGAAGCTTAGAGGCAGATTTAACTTAAAAATGATTATCACAATTATTTGCAGGGTTATGCCAGGGAAAAAAATTATCCTCAACCCAAAGTCCATCTAGTGTGACAGCTTTGTGTAGGAACATGTTTATCTTACCCTCTCTCTTACCTTATCAGACACATCTCCTCGTTCTATTCAAAATACAGCAAGTCATGAAATTCCATCTGCAACAAAAGGAAAAACCCATTAATACCTCCTGATAACCTTACAACAGAAGTCTAATAAGCAGTTAAAGGAAAAAAAAAAAGTTAAAGTTCTCCTGCCATTCCAATATAATCTACCCCCAGGCAAGTCGCCATCCCATTTGTGGCAATCTGGGAAGCATGGATAATAAAGGTATTAAAGATGTTGTAACATGTCCCGTAAGAAACATGCTCTTCCTCCTTTGGCAGGGCTACCAGAGGTGGCCAAAGTGTACAGGTTGTCCTGCAGAGTCATAAGTAAGTCTGCAGCATCCTCTCATTAAATTAAATGAGCATCAAATTACATAATGTGAACAGTTGTAAAATGAGACCAACGGTAATGGCTAGAAATAATCCCAGCAGTGTTATACATCGTGGAGACAATTTTCCATCAGGCTATCAAACCTGGGTAAGCAGTGCTTTTTATCTCCAGGCCAAGAATCTGTCAGCATGCAGCCTCTCTTAAAAAACAGTAAAACATGCAAGAAATGTATGGAACAAAATTCTCATGCTAAAGTTTAAATTATGCCTACCCCAAACAAGTACATTTAATTTCCTAACTCCTTTACAGACCAACCTTTCAAAGCAACCAAGGTGTTTTTATAACATAAGTAAACATGACATAGTCTGGCATACTTGGGGTCAGATGAAAGAATACCACACACCTAACCAAAAATTTGCAACCTTAAAATTGTCAATAAAATTTACAGTCTGGATAGGCTCAGGCTTGAACAAACACTTTGCCACAGCACTAGGAAGAAGAGATGACATGACCTGCAATCCAGCCAGTCCATGAGTCACTAGGGCAGAAGAGAGACCTCCCATCTGGCAACCTGAAAAACTCTAAGAGTTTGCCTAGAGTGAAAAGTGTGAATCAAGGGCCTACAAAACCAAACAAACCAATTCCTTCACACTCTTTCAGACCTTCCAGTGTCCTGCCCAGGAAGTCCAGAAGCCTGTTAGTCCAATGCCAGAGTGGAAAAGGTCAGAAATGTGCAATGGTGAAATGGCATGCAAGAGAATACTATTAAAAAACCAAACAAACAATGCTTAATTTTTCAATCCAGTTATCTGGGAATTAAAGCATTTGAAGCGAAGAGCTTTCATGTTTGCCCACCTGTCCTTTAGTGATGCTACTAAAGGTATCCCTGTGCCTAAAGTAAAAAAACAGGTGCACCCTCACTTGTTTTTTTTTCAACACCGAGCAGCTGCAGCAGTATCAGGAGACCCAGCAGGAACCCACAGGGGCTCAGTGCCACAGAGAGGTGACATCCTTCACCACACTGCACTGCCATCTCCCCACCAGCAAAATGTAGATGGGTCCCCAGCCAGCATCCAAATTGCCACCTCTGCGGTGCTTCCTTTTTGCACAAGGTGCTAAAAAATCATCCTATAAATACCATTTTCTCAGATTATACTGATAATCCTTAATTTTTTTGGCATTACCAGAATAATATGACTACTCATGACACCACTATGGCGGTTTGTTTGGGTTTTTTTTTAATTGTTTGGTTAGTTTTTTAGTTTTTTCCTTAGGAAGAGGAGATCTTCTGTCCATACTACAGAAAGACTGAACAAAGAGAGCCACTGACCAAGAGCCCACTACCCTCCTATTCCCCTGCCAACCCAGTAAAATTCCTCAGAGCACAACCTCTTCCTGGCTATTTTCAGAGCAACTGTAGCAATCATACAAGAACAATGGGGAAGTTTGTTTTACTCAAAGAGTAAATGTTTTGCAGCTTCCAATGTAAATATTTTAATTAATGGATTTTTTTAACTCTCTACTGCCTTACTTGTGTTGACATTCACAGAGCTACCAGGACAGAAGCAGCACTCAACTGCTGTAATACAGAGGAGAAGAGAATACAACACAGAAAAATGACACGCTGACTTCAGAAAAAGCACCTTCATAACCAAATCAAAATTCAGTGGGCATTTGCTGGGACAGACTTATTATAAGAATTTAAGAGAAGCAAGTCTGCTCTTGCTCTGTGTCCAGCTAAGGGCCCATATTAGTTCCCACTGGGACTGTGGGTCTATTTTCATAGGCAGCTTGTAGAAAACCACACCCCAGTGTATTTCTGAAACACCATAATGCCCAATGACCCAGCTACAAGGAAAAAGTGACTTATCTTCTTGTGTCAAACATCAATCTGGTGGTTCTTAACCACTCATCACTGAGCATCCACTTCACAAAAATGCTCAAATCTCCACTTAATAATCCATAAACCAAGTGTTGCAGACTGTCAGCAGGATGGGACTCAGATTCATTCCCTCTAGGCCAGATTGTTTTGGCCACTACAGAAAGTGGCTGCACTGAGATGCCAAGCCATCCTGCACATGCTGCCCTGATGGTTTCTGGATCCAGGAGCACCCCAGGTACAGGCAGCTCCTTCTCTTTCAACAGTGCCTCTCCCCTAAGAAACTCTCTTCCTCCTCTGCTCCCAGATACCAGGATAAAGTTTGGATGCACTATCAGCAGATGGCTGGCATTCAAGATTTTTTTTGAAGTTTCTTTTTCAAATGAAGTAGGACACAGATGGTGACGTTCCTGCTTTCCCAAAGCCTGGAACATGAACATAGACCTGTCTGAGCTGGGAAGCTCAAACCCATAGTACGTTTCTGGAGAGCTGCACAAATTACTGCACGGACCAGTTTAGCCGAAAGCAGTCCCACACGTGGCAGTATTTCCTTACCCCTGCTTTTATCTGAATGGGAGGTTTTGTTCTTCTTGTACTGACCTCACCACACTTGATGCCTCTTAGCAACATCCTTCCAGAAGTTCAAACAAGCTCTACAGAAATTCCCTTCCACTGTAAGCAACAGACATGGTAAAATCCTCATTGTACCTTTCAAAAAATTACCACATCTGTACTATTCCACCACCTCATGCAAGGTGCTGGATGTCCACTCATAAAGCTCCCTAGATTCTGCAATTCTCTCAACTGCTGTCCACGCTGGCAGCTCCACTGCCTCCAAGCCTGTGGCAGTGGCACTTGGCTCATCACAACCCACCAGGCAGTGGCTAGCACTGCAAATGATGAGAAGAGTCCTACTGCCTTCCCTCCTGCAGGAACTACTAACTGAAGGAGGAGCAAGACCTCCCAACTCCATTCCATCGAGGACAAACCTTCCACAGTGCTACATTAGTAAATGCTGACTATCAACCACAAATGCTGACTATCAACCACTCCCCATTTAGGATGGGGAGCAGCAGGAGAAAGAATACCTGGCTCTTATTTGAGAGGGACAAATCTGGCAGCAGCAGGAGATGCTGGGGACAACGAGGCCACTGCTGCTCCTGCACAGGCAGGCTGGTGTCGTGCAGAAGGAAGCAGGAGCAAGCAGATACACCACTCCTCATGGTGTGCACCCACCACAGTACCTGACTCCTAGGTAGGGCAAATGGGCACCAAAGGACAATGGCAGAGAGAGCTCCCCTTCAAGCAGGGTCATTCAGAAAGATGTGTTTGCAAAACCCTTCCTTATCCCTCACAACGACACAAAGTGAAAGTAAAACTCCTCATCTTATATTTGAGTGTTACCAACCATTGCTATGTACTGATACTGCAGACGTTTATACAGTACTTCAGCTTCTACATCAGAAAAAACTTTCCTTAAAAAACACCCAAAGATAAACAAACTCCCCCCCTAATTTCTTTTCCCATATTCCACATCAGATTTTTTGGCTATACATGCAACATTAAAACAGACAGTAAAGATCAAAGAAGAAAGTATCTCTGCTTGGAACAGACTTCTCAAAGTGTGTCTAAACACACTTTTCATGGAAGACCCAAGTGAGGAGACAGAGTTTCCATGAAGCCCTCAATATGCATAGACTCTAGAAAAGAAGATCTCTGAGCAAGCGCGCAACCTAAGGCTTATGCCAGTCCTTCCATCTTCCACTCTGACCTTTTCTAGGGAAACACTGCATTTGACTTCCTCATATGCCTATTTAATCAGCAATGTGAAACTTGCACAACCTTACTGGTGTCTCTGTGGTCTTCCCATCAGGGCAATGAGTAGAAACACACCCCAAAGGAGCGGAACATTCGTAAGTCTCCCATGCCCACGGGATGGAAAAGCGAGTGGGGAGAGAACAGATGAATGTTAATCTCTCCTCCTTGCCGCCAGCAGCAGTCTGTGCTCTCCCACGCAGGCAAGAGGGAGGCTGCACAATTTGTTGAGGCCAAACTGTCTGGAAAACTGCAAGGAGAGAAAACTGATGGCAAATTCTCTTCTCTATCTCTTCTTGTACTGTAGGGAAAGTGAAAGTCAGTCAAAGAGTTGCTGATAGAACATGAGACCACAGGGTCTTAAAGGGGCTGCTTTTATGCAAACCGCAGTGCTGGGCTATGCAGAACTCTATCAGTCCAACATATTTGCTGCCTAAAATATTCTGCTCACACACTGCTTGCACTCTGACTTCTTATGGAAAATACTTTCATTGGCAGATTAAGGTTTTTGTCTGATCATAAGAACACAAAAAGGACCTGATACCACTCCATTACAGATGTTAATTCACAAATGTAGGACTTCTCTGTAGCCTACATGATTCCAAACACCTGCTTCCTAACCACGAGTAGATGGCCAATAAGCACATGAAATACTGAGCTTGGAGCAGTTCCACCACAGACACTTCTTTAACTTATCTGTGCCTCAAAGGTGCCTGTCAGCACACAGGGCTGTACATGTGCCAAACAAGAGCATGGGGGAGAAGCTCCAAGAAGGAAACAGAAGTTTGTCTTAGATTAGCACAGCTCACTCAAGTGTAGTGCTATGCTCAGATTTGGTTTTGATTTGCAAACCTTGCTGTCATTGGCTAAGAGGATGTTTCAAGTTTGGTTAAAAAAGGCAAAAAACAAAAGCCAAAAAGCTGAAATAACCACACAAATGAAATTAGCCTAGCAGCAGTAGGTACCTTTAAAAACTATGCAAGATGCACATTTCTCAAATCCCGTTTTAAAGCTTGCTTTTCCATCTCCCCTTCCAGCTGGATGGGCACCTCCCAGGTCTTCAGCAAAACATATTCAAAAAGCAGAGAGAGCAAAAGGAGAGTCTCTCTGCTGCAGCAGTTTGAGACATCATCAGTCACCTCTGACCTTCATTGAGAATCCCTCCCCACCAACCCCAAATCCATACTACAAATGTGTTGCCTGTTGAGATATCTTAGAAATAAGCCAAGCCCAAGACAAACTTGGCTCCAAGGAAATTTCAAATGGCACTCTAGTGAGCTGGTGGCATATTTCCAGTTCCCACTGGTAATTCCAGAATTTAGAGTCCTGGAGTCACCATATTGCCTGGAGACTGTAGATCCTACCCTCAAACACACGTGTGATCATTGCAGACATGGTTTTGATGACTACCTGTCCAGCAGGAACCACTCCAGAGAAACCACTTGCTTACTCTAGCTCACAATAATCACAGTAGCAGAGACATACTACAACCAGTATCTTGATCATGGGCAAGGAGAAAGTTCTTTGGGTAATCTAGAGAAGGAATCTGAATCTTAAAGGGAAAACTTCAGTGAAGAACGAGGGGGGAAAAACCCGCTATTTAATGTTAGCATTTATTAATGTTTAGCCTTCAACTGTGGATAAACACAGAAGAATCTCTCTGCTTGTGCACATATTTAAATGACTGTTTACACATGAAGTCCAAAAGGATGTCCTCATTTTATAAATAATTTGATCTGATGACTACATCAGAAAAAAGTGCAACTTAAGGCTACATACAGAGGCAAAATACTTGGCTACTAATGTCTAAACACAGTGGGGAGGGGGGCAAAGACTAAACATCAGAGTCACTAAAACTCAGCAAATGGTTTATAATTGAAGCTAAGTGCATAACATGGTGCACATTCAACATACACCAAACTGCAACTCTCCTTAAACGTATTAAGCTGTCCTTGCCAGTAAGTCATTTAAGTATCCAAGATGAGAGAGTCTCCTAAATGCAAACACTTCCTTTGCTACTTATACCTGACCACCTAAGCCATCCAGCAATGCCTTACTCCTCCTGTGTGACAGGCACAACACCCCATACAGCACGCTTGGGGAGCCACAGGGCCAGGTAACACACAGCATCAGGAGAAGCTGAGACTTCTCACACAGAAATGAGGAGAAAAGGTCCTCAGATTTACTGTCTGAACTCAAAGCCTGTGGTTTTGTTTCCCTTTGTCACATGCTCATGTACGTGCATGGAGATGGCTGTAGTTACATGTGTGTGCACTTTGCTTAAGGTCAATCACTCTGCATGTCAGTTCAATGGGGGAAACAATGCACACAAGAAACTCTTTATTACCCTATGAAGAAATACTATTTCCAGGTGAAATTTCCTCTTCAGTTTAGCCAAATGCACAAACTTAGTTTCCAGGTATTTTTCTGAACTGAGAACCTGTAAACAGCACTGTAAGAATACTGTCAGCAGTCTCCAAAGAGGATCAAAGTATTTGCTACCCCAAATTTTTTACAGACTTCCTAAACTGAAAAACGGATGGGATTTTTTTTTATGTTCTCTATTTACTGTTGCAAACCTTAATGCCAGGTCATACTCTACATAAATTGCCTCTTACTTTAAGCTCAAAGCATGCCCTTGTGCAATCAAGGGGCCTGCATGCAGAAGAAAGGAACAGAGGATTAAAAAGAAAGGCAGCACACATGTAATTTTGGTGGAGCTAATTTCCTGTAACTATTGATACTGTATATAAAGTATCTGATATTCACTATCAGTAAGGAGTATCTCACAATGAAGTACAAATATGTGATTTTAAGAAAAACTACATTTCTGACCAAGGAGCAATGAGGACTGCAAGCATTTTACTTGAGATCAGCAACCACATGTGGTAAGAAAGGCCTGCCAGGATGTGATCCTTAATTATGACTTCATCCTGCACAGCTCCCTTGAAAAAGGATCAGCTGAGACATCTTGCCCAAAGCAGCTTCTACAGAGCACAGCTCAACCAAAGAGAAGACCAGGATGCCAAAAATAACAATAAAAGTTTTCCCCACAAGTAATGAGGTATCCCTTATAATTCAACCCTATAAAACCAGATTTATCAAGTTCTAAATTAGGTTGCAGCAATATTTCATTGCACCATAAATCTTTCTTACACCCTAGTAAAGATGCCTAATAATTTAATATGCCATAATTTTATTTTTTTAATATGGAACTCATCAAAAATTGCCTGAAATAGGCATCTCTTCTACAGTCCATTTTCTACATACGTACAGACTCCAAAATGTAACTGGTTTGTATTTTTTGCAAGGAAAATCGTTTGCAAAATGCATTTACATGTAGACTACCAAAGTTTGTAATTATCTCTCTTGGGCATCTTAGGTAGGTCAGTGAGCATCCTACAAAGGCTTCTGTATTATCTATGATACTCATTCAGCATCATTTTTTTCAAAAGCTGTACAACCTCCTTAAAAAAATTACACCAACAAGTAAAATTTTCAGAAGAAAAAGTGGGTTTCCAGAGTCAGAAACTTTCAAAACCTATTTTCTTTACTTTTTATTAAAAGTTCCACAGTCTTATTTTTGCTGAAATAGATTAGTTCACAAGAATGCTGAAATCCAACTGCCTCATGTACTTCTATTTCAGTGGATAACATGCACCTCACATAATGACTTCAAATAAAAAGAAATAAAAGCGGAAGATATTTAAAGGGGGGGGCGTGAGATACTGCCAGTACTTGTTATAAAAATTTCTAATTCCCATTCCCTCCCAACTAATCAGGTCTGTAATAAAAGAAACACTATTTCAAAGCAGTTGCCATGCCAGGACTGTAAAAAGTTAAAAATATGATCACATCAAGTGCTATGAAAAATACACATTTTTCCTCATGAAATAGATATGATGAAAACACCTCTAGAACTTTAAGACTGCTCAAAGTTTGAAAAAACAGTGATGTCATTATTTTCCTTCTGCTTCTGAGAAGTTTACATCCTTGCTTCCTGCTGCCTCACTTTACTTTTCTTAACCCAAGAAACGCAGGACAGGCACCACAGCACTGCAGCGCTGGGATCACTGGAGACAGTCAGGACAAGTCCATTTTACATGTCACCAAGCCTCCCCTAAGAGCAATTCAATAAAAGTTGCACTTCCAGCAATTCAATAAAAGTTGCACTTCCAGAAGCTAAAATAAAAGGTGAACTGTCCTCTTATTTGCTGTGTCTCTATGAGTACACAGTCTGCCTTTTTGTTCCTTTACCATGCTCAGTCAAGGGTCACAAGCAGTGTATGGAGAAGTTAATTTGTGGTCCTGATCCTGCAAAAGCCCACGAGGAAAAGGCCCCAGAAAGCAGCTCAATGCAGCAATGAATGCAGCAATGAAGACGTGTTTCACTACTCTGCTTATCGCATCATTGCACTGACTGGCGTGGAGTCTTGATACAGGGCTTAAGTCAAGATAGTGAGTGTCACAACCATTTCACAGCTTGCTGGCAGATCACAGAGACAATTTTAAAGACAGAAGAAATACAGAAAAAAAGTGGGTTGGGCTTTTTTTTTGAACTTCAAATGCTTTACACTGGGGCAAGGCATTAACAAAAATGTTATTTTAGGTAACTGACTGACTCATTTTTTGCTAAAATTAAAATTTATCAACCAATTCCTAAAGAGCCAGGCAATCTAAAAGCAGTTCCATGCAAAAAAGCTGAGTTCATACTATTCAAGGAACTTCCTAACCTTGATTTTTAGGCTAACATACAGCCAAGCTTGATATTTCTCTCTTGATTTCCACACTGAAACAGCAAGGACTTTATTTTCCCCTTTACTTCATTTACCAAACTGCTGAGTTTTCAGTGCTGCACATTTCCCTCAGGGGTGCTCAGGCTGGGATGCCCCTGGAGACCGAAGGCTGTCTGTCTGGTGGGCTTCTCAGAGGCTGGGGCAAGGGGGAGGTTGTATTTTCCTTTTTCAAATGCTGGGACTAAGACTGGTAATGGGAAACGGCTTAGTTAACTGATTCTCCCAGTATTCCCAGGAAACTGTCTGTCTGAAAAAGATATCTTTTAATTAAAAACAAAACAAAAAAGCCCCTCATTAACCATCTTGTCCAAGATTAATGCCCAGCAAGTTTTGCCACAGTTTTTAAGAACTGGGTTGGCTCTTCCAGCCAAGGACAAAGTGAGGCCAGACCCTGAGAGCTGTTGGGTTGATACTGATTTGCAAGAACTCCATGAAGCCAAGCAAAATTATTCTGTTTTTATTTATAGCTCCACCAATAAATGCAAAATCTGGTAAAAATGCTTTTCAGATACTGGAACTGTACAAGCCATAAAAATTTCCTTCTAGACAATTTCTGACATTTGAATTGCTCAAATAAAGAAAGGAGCCATCTCAATACCTGTTTTTCTAAATTTGCTTCTCAGGCATCTCTGTTAATTCAGTGCATCTACATTTAAAGCTTACGTCTGTTATTCTACTCTGTGCTTTGTATTTTGCAACATCTGTAATTGTTTATATACATAAAACGCACATCAGAATTTGTTTATTTTTAAACAAGTGGCTGTGTAAGTAATACAAATATCTGACCTTGCATTACCAACTCACTAATACTCCAAGCATGAATTTTTATTCACTTCGCACTCTTCTTTAAAACACACACACATATCCCAAAGGAAAAACACACAAGAAAATACAAAATCTTATCCTTTAGAGTAATATTTACTTACTAAGAAAAGTTATTTCCCTTAACTGGAACATTTTTATAGCTGGGAAAACAATTCATAAAGAATTTACTACATTCACATGCTTTTACATCTATTAGTTAAAGTATTTCCCAAGGAAGTTTAACTAACAGTTATGTCTAACATGCACAGTCATTAAATACTGCTGTCCACAAAATACTACAAACAAAACTATTTGTATAAACAACAGAAGAAAGATAACCTGTTTATCACACTGGTTGATTATCTCACCAATCATATTCAGCTTTTATGGCATTCTAAGTGACAGTATAAATCTTTAACAATCACAGCTTTGATCAGTCTTTGTACCTGACAGACTTTGCACCTACTACTTCCAAGGCATTTAGTCTTGATTTTGAAATCAAGGTACACCAATTAAATTAGTCAAATCCTCAACACTTACTAATCCCCTTCCCATCTTCCAATGACCAGAAATACCCAAAAACAACTGAACTCCAACACCTCTTCCCAGAAGTACACTTTCTAGGTTTTCATATACAACAAAAGCTGGAACTTGGCTCAATTTGATAACTGCATTTTCAAATTAGAAGCCAGGAAATTAGTCATGGTAGGGCAGCATCTCTAGGGGACAGTTTGGTGGCCACCAGCAAGATGCGTGTGGAAGGCTGTGTGAGAGGGCAAGATTGGTATCTACCACTTCCTCCCTTCTAACATAGGCATTAGAAAAGCTGAGAGAGTCCTCCCTCACTTACTGTGGGCTCAACCCCAAGCACAGGGGAGGGACAGTGCAGGTATTCCCACAGCATCTTGAGAAAGGCTAAGATCAACAGACCTGGTGGGGAAAACTCCTTGAAGCCAAAGACATGTGGTTTTGCCAGTTTGGTTAAATAGTGACTTAATTGTCTCAAGAGAGCCATACTTAGAACAATCAGACCATAGACTTATAAAGGATCACACTTGCAGGACAATCCTTTCCAGTCACCAGCAGCTACACGATAGCTGTTTGACTCAGCAAGGTCATCGCAACATCCTAAAACACACCACCTCCCCACTATGGCAAACCCACAACAATGGCTTCACACCACCCCCGTCCCTCACCCCCGGTGGGGAAAGTGGGGCACCACCGTACCCCAAATAGGAAATATAATAGGAAATACAACAGCACAATCTCGCTAGGTGGACTGGGGGCTTTCTCGACGCCCCAAGACCGGCACAAAGACTATGACCCAGATGCCAGTGTATGACCAGACTCACCCCAACAGCAGCAGGCCAAAAGCAGTGCACTTCCCAAGGACATTTTAGAAGCAGAAGCAATCCAATCCAGCAGATTTAACCATTTACACCAAATGTGTGCCAGCTGCTCACAGCCAGCTCAGCCTCACCTTGCAGGCCCGTTCTCCTCAAGGACACCACTGACAACCAACAACACTCCATCAAGATTTTTTTACTACAATCTGCAAAAAGTCCATAGTGCAAGCAAGGAGACAAACATCCTGCTAGACTGAGGACATGTCCACCACTGGAGGAAGGGGAAGAAATGGAAACTAGTGGCCTGAACTACAGGATGTTCAAAGCTTAATGACTGGCTGCTCTGCCTACAGGGACATAGAGGGAGTCAGAGCCACAACAGCTCTGTGAGCATGGCACAGTGAGAAGAGAACCTCATTTCTCTTCAAGGACATCGTACTTCCTAAATGATCTCAGGCAGCCTCCACACTGCTGCAGCACCCTGACCTCACAAATGCCTTCCAAAGGCTGCAGCCTAGTGCTTTGGCCTGTGCTGCCTTCTCGTGCTTGCCTCTCCCCACACCTCTCACTGACTCTCCTCCTTACATCAGTGTTTGGCGCAGGTCTGGGCACAGCAGCACTGCCCAGCACCAAGAGGTGCTGGGAGCCAACATGCCTGAGCAAGCCCAGGGGGAGCAAGAGGAAGGAGGAGCCCCCCCAGCAGAAGAGCAGAGCAGGGATGCCAATCTTAGCAGGCAGCAAACACAATTTGGCCAAACCTAACTACCCCACCTGCAATCCCAGTTTCAGTGGGCTGCTGACTTCAGACTTCATAGGAAACTAATTGTTGTGAACGATGCTGTTCTGCTTTATCCTCATTAACATCACTTGCTTGTTTTTTCAAAAGCAGAGATGCTAACTATCACTTCTGCTCAGGGCTGTGTAACACAACTAGAGGCTTTCCTTTTCCACACTGAGAAGCACCTTACAGGAAAGATTTTAGCTGTCTGTACTTAGGAAAGTAAGCTTTAGTCCTTTCCCTTTAGCATCTCCACCACACAAAAACTACACAGGTTAGAGCCCTTCTTCTAAAAATTCAGATGTTAATTAACAGTGAAAGGGCAGTGTTAATAACTTTGCTGTTTTTAAGCTTGCTGAGATCATACTCCATATAGCAATGAAAGAGGAAATGTAAACAACCAACAGCAAGAAATAAGCTAAAACTGTCTGTGGATCAGTGAAAAAAGGAAAAATTGATGAACAATGCAGGAACAATTAATCGGGCTATTGAGTTGTATGTACAGACATGACTGTAGACAGGGTGCATATTTTTGCCACACACAAATGTGTGGTGAGTTGGAGTTTCTCATTTGCCTTCTGCCATGTTCATTTATGTAGTCTGCTCCCACGGCCTCACCAAGAGCAGTGCTCTCCAACAGCCTGCACTGTCTCCTGGGGAAGGAGAAGCCTACCTTTGGACCAAATAAGAGTTCACCATTTTTTTCTGGGTATTTTTGGAAGTAAATAAAGGGCATTTCTACTAGAAACAGTTTTATCCCAGGATGGAAGATGGTACAACACAAAACTATACAGTGCCATTTGCATTTTAAACTCAACAGTTTCAAGATCAATCTTCTTCAGCTATTCAAAAATATTCAAAAACATGCTGAGTGGAGGCAAAGCTTATACTTCAACACACTACTTCTGATATTTGAGAGGTTCAGCACAGACACTATCCCATAAACTTTCCAGCATCATATTTATGAGCACACGGACACATTTATTTCTTTGGATAGAAAACATGGAATAGATGACCATCACATCACTGGTGAAAACTGCTATGTCATAAAATAGCCCATAGCTACTGGAATTTATAAGTTCCTGTAACCAAGTAACATGTGCCAAGCCAGGCAATCCTGATGAATTACATTAGAAGCCTATAGAATTCTCAGAAATAATTAATTTGCTCAGTGTTGCATCTGCACAAAGACATACATACACTCACACTTCTGAAGGAAAATAAATTCTGACTTCTTACGTTCACGAATTTCCCCTTGAGGATACACCTGTAAGATTATTAACTGTAATAAAGCTCTAAAATGGATGCTAAAATGGTGTTTGAGGGCAGCATCCATCAGACACTCCAAAAACATACATAAGCTAAATTCTAGTGCACTATATAAAGGCAAGTTTCAGCTAGAAAGCTTTACTGTGATTTGTGGCACTTTAAAAGCACTCTTGTAACAATTTTAATAGTTTAAAATATTGGAGTTTAGTCCCAAAGAGATGTAGCTAGTGCTAAACTGCCATTTTAATGGAATTTTTGCACCCTCTCTCTATGCTCTACTTTATAAATAAACCTCTAGACTTTTTATTGATTTCTTTTAGCATGATAGATTGAGCCTCTCTGGCAGAGAGGGCGAAAGAACAGCACACGAAAAATTACAGGTTCACAGTTTGTGAAAGGGACAATAACAAAACCCCCAAGAGAAAAAATTACAACACAATGCATACAGGCCTGTGTTCACTGCTTTCAGATCTGCCTTGTGCATATGTGAATATATATGTATCTGCCATGACTTCCTCACTGAATTCACCATGAAAAATAAGTAAAACACATACAGTTGCATGATGTGCTGCACATCCTTTCAGTTACAAAGCCTAAACTCCACTTCAGCGTGCCTGACTTGAGTAGCTGTGCTCTGAAGTGGTGCAGGACATGCCATCAAAATTATTTCAAAGATTTTGTAGTAGTCCAAGGTTGACGTTCTGCAGATGCATAAGTAAAAACACACAAGGAAGTTTTTTCTATTGTATCTATATATCATCTATATTAGGGTAAATTAATACAGTCAGTTGGTCTTAGAGGGTCCTGTGCCAGACAGCTCACCAGGATACTGTCCCGCTGACCCAAATTCTGCAACCAGCTCTGCCCATGTGGGCACTGCCAAGCGCACTTGTGGTCAAGCTGTGAGATCACTCCTCCTCCTACGACCCAGCTCAGAAACATACTACAGAAACACCATGGCAGAATAAAAGCTTACTACCCCTGTGCATGGATGTCCACCCACAGGAAGGAGAAACTGTTAGTTTTCTGACACAGAGACAGACCTACTTTAAGTCGTGTGATCCAATTCTCACTTGCCAACATTATGCAAGGGATAAGCAGAACAGCTCATACCACAGGTTTCTTTCTTACACAGGAAGAACATGAAGGACAACCAAACAAAAAAGCAACAGAATACAGGCAGCAAACTAAACTAGGTAAGTACAGTCAAAAATATTTAGCAGCCTTTTGTCTTTATCCTGTTTGGTTTACCTCTCCTTACTGTATTTGGTTTACCTTACTCCTTACTGTATTTTTTAAATTCTGGATATATTCACTATATATGTGACTAGATTAAAAAGATTCCTTGAACACATGACTGTGCAATATGATTTAAATTCTTTGCAAGATCTCACAAACTACTGTGTGCTTAATTTTAGAAACAAGGACAACAAAAAAAATAAAAAACCCAACAACGTCTGCCATTTCCATATGTGCTCTATATTTCACTAGTTCTTTACCATAAATGAAGAAAGAAAGAAAAAAAAAAAAACAACAGACCAAAAACCTCCCCACAAAAGAATGTTAGGGACATTATGTCTTTCCTGACACTTTGAAATACAAGGTACTTCTGATTTGTTGGCAACCTAGACATCTGTTACACCAAGCTGCCCCCAACTGAAACACAGGAGTGGTAATTCACAGAGCTATTTGTGGAGATGTGAAGATGATGTGACAGCAGTATCATGGATACTGGGGGATTCTGGTCACACAATGACCCAAAATGATTTTCAGTGGACACAGCTGCACCATTCCAAGTCTGGAGCGACTACAAGTCTCCTCAGATCCTCCTCTTGGTGGCTGTTTCTCAGATGATGGAAAGAGATGCAACATCAGCAATTACTATCACAGCAATGATCCATGGAATGCAATGCACAAACGTGCAATGTAACAGCAACCAGTTACACAACCTGAACAGCTCGGGATGCTTGACAAACACGGGGGGAAAGGCAGGTTCAGAGTGGGAGTCTGCCAGACGCAAGATTTCATGTCACATCTCAAACCAGCCCTGCACCACCCAAGCCACCAAGCACGGATGCAACACATATCCAATTCTGTTCCTGGGGGCTGGTACACACGCACATCAGAAGGGACTTAATGTTTTCCCTGATTTAGCCAAACCACATATACAGACCCAAAACTAGACCTCTTGACTACTACTTGAAGGTCACATCTCTACAAGTGGACAGTGGAACTGAAAGACCAGCACTGCTACCAATCATGCTGCTGCTCTGCGAGGAACATGACCTTCAGAGGCCAATGCTTTCAACCTGGTCTTTTTGCTGGTGCTTAACACACACAATTCTTTAATCCCATTAAGCATCTGATTTTTAAATACCGCTCCGCCTTGGCTCAGAGGCACCTGCTACTGACAATTATCAGAGAACATATGTAAGAAAAAAAAATAGCATATGGCTATACAAATAACTGCAGCAATGAAGTGCTCCTCGCAAGCTCTAAAAGAGACAAGTAATTGCAGCGGCTCTGTGGTGTGTGCAAGCACTGACCGCTCAAACACACAGGGTTACACCAACACGTGCCCTCCCAGCACATCCCCAGCCCTTCCCCCTGCATCCCCTTGCTCTTGGCTACGGCAGAAAAAGAGTTGTAAAAAAATACAAAGTGTGTGAATGGATATCAGTACGTTTCACATGCCATGAGCCCAATCCAAAGCTGTTCCTGCAAGTCTTCCTGCAGGCCTCCTTGCCTTTCTCCCTGGGCAAAGGGCACTGACTGAGACACACACAAGAAGAGAAATCTCTCCACATCCATTGAATTGTCAGATGAGTTTGTTTCGCTGTGTTTTTTGGGTTTTTTTTTTTAAGTTATTGGGATGAGTCCCATCCTTACAGCCTCAGCCTTCCCAAAATAGTGAAGATAAATTAAAATGCTCTACATATGGGACATTATGGCTGGAAGTTTAGCAGGAGAGTTAGAACACCGGTTGTCCTTTTGTCTCTGTGCACACTGGTACCACCAGCAGCTTGCTACCAAGTCTGCTGCACTCAAATGCACAAATTCAACATTTCTCCCTTTTCTTAATGTATTTATTTTTCCTCTGGGAAGTGACTTACTTAAAAAATTGCTTTGTGATTAAAAAACATAGCAATCAACTTTTCAAAATGTCAACTTTAATTTGATTTTTGTTTCCCTCCTCCCAGGTCCTCAGGCTCTCACAGGAAACCCCTATGCCTCCATTTTACACTCTGCCACAGCTGTAGATCTACATCAACCCCAGAGGGAAGCTCCAAAACCTGGAGATTTCTGGTAGAGATGAGGAGCTCTCAACTCCCTGACATGGAGCTCAGCTTTGCACATGGGACATTCAGCAACAACATAAGAGCTTTTTTTACTCAGTCTCACAAGGACAGGTTTTGCCCTGCAGGGCTACAGGGACATAACCTACCCAACAATGTGCCACAGCAAACTCCTGACCTGGTCACCAGAAGTGCCAAAAGGCACAGTGCTGTCCTTCGGATGCTTCTGCTGCAGCAGAGATCCTGGAACAACGCAGCATTAGGGGGCCACCCAGTTTGGCTGCACACAGAGAAGGGAAACGAGCTACATTCCCACCATTTTCAAAAGGTTTTACTCCAGATCTTCATTTCTCCTCATCGCACAAGATTTTGAACATTTACGATGAAGTTATCGATGTGCCACAGTCAGCAAAGGAAGACTTGCAGCACAGAGCTATTGCTCAGTTAATAACCCAACAGCGAGGAGAAAAAAACCTCTGAATTTAGCATGGCTGATGTAAGCTGTGATGTCATTTCCACACATAGGCTAGTGAAAAAAAAATTATTTTTTTTTTCAGATCCAAGATACAGAGATATGTAAATTGCTTGGCTTCCATTTCAAATAAATAGTGTGAGATAACCCCAAAACTTAATAATGCTTTCAGCCTTCACTCCTGCTCTTCAGAAGACTCAAAGCCTTCGACAGGATCAGCTCACTGGGAGAGCAGTGTGCCAAACCACTTGTACAGGCACGCACCCTCAGCACCGTCCCACCCAGCAGTGCCAGCACAGTCTGGTTCTCACTCTTCAACAAGATGTTTGGTTTGGGCTTTTTTTTTATTTTGGAGGAAGTAATTTTAAAGAAAGAATAGGAAAAAAAAATTTTGCTCTAACAGCTGTAAAGGATTTTTTGGCATAATTATGGGCAAAATTAACTATTCTCTAAGGACAGATTAAACAAGCCAAGCAAAACAGGTCAGAAGATCAGAGAGAAAGGACATCTTAGAATTATGAAAGATGCTCAGCTAAATTAACAAAAAAAAAAAAAAAGGCACCAACAAAAAAAAACCCTTCAGCCAAATTGAAGAAACTGCTGAAAGAACAATTTGAAGGTACAAAGAAATTCACTTACTAAATTTGGGTAATTCAGGAAATGCTGCAGAATAATTTTACCACTTTTAAAAAATAATTACTTTCTTTAAATTAATCCCCCCCTTTCCCCCCCCCCCAAAAAAGGTAACTTCTTAATAGGAACTTTGCTGTAAGTGCTGTGCTTACCTATTATGCCAGTAAAGAATTTCAGAACTTGAGAACATTTATAAGAAAATTCAACCTAGAGGGTAATTTTCCTGAAATTTCTGTTTGGCAAATGAAAATAGTGTTTTCAACAGATGAATATCCTTCCCTGTAATTGTTATTCTGTTGCCATCATGTAAATTGGTGTTTTACACAAATGCAGCTTGAAACCTACCTACTGAAAGAAAAACAATCCAAGATAAAACCAAGCTGCACAGAACAGGGTAGAACAGTACTAATAACATGTAAGCACAGGTTTCTAAATAGTAAAAAAGAGGTCGTTGCATAATTTATTCATTTTCCTAC
This sequence comes from Passer domesticus, assembly GCF_036417665.1. Taxonomy (NCBI): domain Eukaryota; kingdom Metazoa; phylum Chordata; class Aves; order Passeriformes; family Passeridae; genus Passer; species Passer domesticus. The sequence goes on from NC_087476.1 coordinate 91,282,067, forward strand.
CAGTTTCACAGATGAAGATAGCAGCACCATGAGATAGCCAAAATATTTTTTTTTTGCCTTTAGCTTAGTAATTTACAAGCCTTTGAGTTTCACTGTGTTTTGTTATTGTTGTTCACTGGGAAAATACTGTGGAAATAACATTTACCTGCATTCTCAGTCTACAAAGCTTGCTAAGTGCAGCTCCATAGAGACACATCCCCAGCAAGCACCACACAGATTTACCGTAAGTTGGTGACTAATCCTTACAGCTTACCCTGTACGTGCATCACTGAGTCAGCTTGAAAGTTTGTTCATTCACTCAAACACCACTTCTTCCACTCTCCTCTCTCTCTGATCAGCAGGCAGGTGTGAAATCTGCCTTTCCTCCATTCAAGGAGAGCTTCTTACTGCCTGAACAGGCAAAAAGGTGCAGGTACAAAAACTTGCTGCTCTTGTAGAGGATTGCCCTAAGAAAACGCACGCTTGCCTACAACAGCATAAAACCAAACAGACCAAAAAAAGAAAGCCCTACATTTGCTTTCAGCAAGAAACTTCTGTGTATGGAAGGAAGGAGCCCTGCAGGGAGGGACTCTCCAGGGGGCACAAGCTGACCCTGCTACTGGAAAAACTTCCCGGTTCCCACATTTGGCAATCTAATATACACAGCCTGCGAGAAATGCCCAGTTTAAATTTTACTGGTAACAAAAGCAGTAGCAAAATAATGCAGGTACATATTCTAGATAGCTGTAATGGCCATATATGACTTTGTATTTGCTGAAGCCTAAAATAAGATGCCCCATTCTTTTGTTCTCTTTTTTCATTTCTTGCAATTTACATAATTAGCAGTACGGATTTTCCAGAAATAACCTGAAAGTAAAAGTTCTACCTGAAAAAAAAAAAAAAGAAGAAGAAAAAGAGCTGTTTATGCAAAGGATAGAGTGGGGCTTAAAATGTAAGGATTTTCCTTGCAGAACCGAAGCCCATCATCCTTTGTAATTATGATACTTCAACTAGAAGAACACAATTATTACAAAATAAAATAATTACAACAAGAAGCTGCAGTCAGTCATACAGAGAGACGCAACCTTGCACCTTCTTTCAAACAGTCACACAGGTAGTTCAACCAACTATAACAAGAGCGGGCATTGCTACAGATGACTAAAAATTGAAAAATCTGATCCAAAACTGAGCACACAATCAAACGGAAGCCTTCCCATCAGCCAGCTTTATGTTGAAATCTATGTGCCACTGCGCTGTAATGTCTGCACTGGAACCTTACTCGTTTTGGACCATCGCCTACTGGCTGAGAGGTGGCCTTTAAAACCAGATGAGCCCATGTTATTTTAATGAACCCCTACTTTAACTAACGATCAAGCAGTTAGCCTAGGGATTGTATGCTGACAGACTTCCAGCATCAAAGTACAGCCCCTTTCAAAAATTAAAGTAATTCTGTGGTATTAGTCTATCATTTATGTATATGCATGCAACGTCCAGATTAAAACTTCTGAAAGTTGGAAATCGTGGAAATAAAAGTCTGCTAAGACTTTATTTTATCATTCCCAATCATGTTAAGCAGTACCTTACTATGCAGGCAACCACATTTGGCTTAACTTACATTCTTTTCATTAACAAAACAGTACTTAATCCAATGTCTTTTTTCTGTGAACCTCCCTTTTCAGGTGTATTATTTCTTTAAATCTAAAGCTGTTTTCAACTTCAAAGACCAACTTTTTACTACAAGCAATACAGAAGCAGTAAAATTCATCCTCTGCAATGCATCTTTGGTTTTCAAGTATATAAACGGTGAAATCTTTTTTTGTTTTACCTGCAAGGCATATTCTCTTATTCATGCTCTTTCATTATAATAGCAGCAACTTTAGAAAAGTATTAAAGTTAATTATAAACCATCTTTTACAAAATTTCATAGTCCTAGAAAACCTTCTTTCCCTCACTTTAAAAAAATGTTGCCACTCATTTTTTAATGTTATCGAACTCATACAGACAGCAGCAATACTTTCTCATTGTGATCCATGCTGCTCACATACCAATTTACAAAATTCTGACAGCATAAAACAAGCTTAACTGACCAAAAAAAAAATTCAGGGAATCACTGTTCACCACCACAACTGAGAAACCCCTTTAAGTCTTGGAAACACAGCATCAATGGAAGAATGAGAGAGAATTTGCCAGCCCATACTTCTGCAAATATTTTAGCTTAGAGGAACTACAGCCACCTTAAATGGATATATGCCCCTGCCATATTCAGAAATATGAGTTTAACGTAGTTATGAATATGAATCTCACTTCTCCAGACATAAATTGCCTGCTAATCTAGAAACCTCTCTCCACTCCCCCGCTCGGTACCTGATGCTTTGCCATGCGGACTTATTGGAACCCATGGCGATGGTGTGCAGGGCATTCCGGCAGATTGGGACAGAAAGGTCATTAGTGCTTCTCTGCTTGTGCTCAGAGACACCTTCTAACAAAGCAGACATTTGGTTCCTACAGCCTGTCTTACCTTGGCGTGATCAGGGGAGAGAAAGCCCTTGCAGACAGAGGTAAGAATGCCATTTCTGATGGCATTCCTTGCCATCAAATGCCTCCATGCAAAGATGGCATCTTGCCCTATTTGGCATGCTCCTGCTCGTGGCAAGTGTGTTGCCAGAGAGTCAGAACTTCAAATAGCTTTACTCAACCCTTTCAAATAAAGTATCCCAGCTCAGCATCTCACCACTAAAGCACGTCAGTCTCTGAGATGGTTTTCCACCTTATTTCTGCCAGAAGCTAATTAGAATATCACTGCAAGTACTTGTTTATTATCATTGCTCTGATGCTGAATTCACATTTTTACAGTGATCAATAAAAACTAAATCAGCTCACTACACACTCAGCCCACACATGAAGAAAATTAATTTAACAAGATCAAAGTTTTCTACCTTCTACCGCTGTAAAATCACAACCAGCCTGATGTTTTTTGCCAGTTATCTTTGAAGAATGATTGGAAACGAATAAAAAAATCATTCTGGAAGCATATACTGAAATTGCAGATACAGAACAGAGATAGGACACATGCAAGCAACCACATGGGAGACGTCTGCTTGAATTTGAACTGCATGGCAGGCCAAAGTATCAGCGCTCTTGCAAAGCTGCACCACTCAGTGTAGCTGAACATGAAGCATTTCTTCTGTTTCACCAAGATACATAAGAGTTCCCCTGCAACGCTAAATATAAGTTTTCGAAAGGTAACCAAAAAACCCCCAAAATCATGCCACTGAGTTATCATCTGAACTGCTTCCACACATTTCCCTACAAAGGGGCACAAGCAGCAACAGAACTCCTGCGTTCAGCATTGAGCTATACATGGCGTGTACTTGTGGTTCAGGTGACTACAGGCTGCAGCTCAGCTTTGGTAATGGCCACAGAGCTCAGGGCTATTTCAAGGCCCACTGTGGCCTAGGAGTCATTGAAGATGCTTTCAGCCTCTCAAAAGAGTGCAACGTGCAGCCCTCTGCTTGCTGAAAGCAGCAAGGGGCCAACTCAAACACCACCATCTCTCTGCAATGTAAGCCCAGCTTGCACACTCAGGATAAAACAAAATATAAAAGAGGCAGACCAAAAAAGATGCAATTGAGACGATGTTTACAAAACTTTAAGTCAATATCCTAAATATTTCAGGGCTTTGGCAGCCTACATTTTAGGGAAAAGAAAGCTCAGTTTAGATATGTAGGGTCTTCCAAGTATTCCTACTTTTGAACAATGTAAAGTCTGGCCAGCACCCATTATTTTATTTAATACACTGCTACTGTTGCTAACAATGCTAATTTTAACATCACAAAAAGAGCAAATACGTAGCAAATCTGCTTAAAAAATAACAACAGCACTATTTACTAGTCAGGATTGTTTTTTTCTGGTACAAACAAGATCTTCCACTAGGACATCTTCTCCACCAGCAGCCAGAGACAGCAAGGTAGCAGCAGAATGAAGCACTAGTGGTACAAGTCCAGGAGGCAGCCAACACCTTGCACCTACAAGCACTTTCCAAAGAAGCCCCATTTACCTCCTCCTTCTTCATGAACCACTGCACTGCCCAAAGAGTAAATAACTTTTAGTTTCTGATCACAACATGTATTAAAATCACCTCATCTTATGTCTCCAAACTTTCACAGATTTGCAATGCAGTATCTCCTAACCTGCAGTATTTAAAAATTGTATTCAGAATTAAAGTACATGGGATCTCTTTTGAGGAAAAAAATATTTTTACATATGGACAACATACTTCATAACATATTTCCTGCTCCCCAATAAAATGCATTGATTTCTGCCTGCAGAACAGAGGGCTATTTCAAGTTATGCAAAGCTCTAGCAGTATTCATTTCACGAGGATCCACTTAAGATCATACTCTTGCAAGAGTACCTATATGCATTAGAGCCACAGGACAGCAGGTTTACCTTACTGACATTCCAGAATTGTTAAGAAAATTAAAGAAGTTACTATGTAGGTCAAGTGTGGAATTAAAATTTTTTAAAAAGCCTAATGTAGCTGTAATTGGCATAACCCTCCAAGTGTAAATAGAGATCCTTCCAGGAAAATGCACTTCTAGTTCTGATTTGGCATGTGAAACATACAGGACTGGGAAAAACACTTTCCTGCTAGTACAACTGGAACTCAGACAGGACCCTCACCTACACAGAAGTGTTGCAAAACCCCTCAATGCCCTAATAATATTCACTATTCACCAGCAGAACTTTTGGTTTACTGAGGAAAATGTATTTTAAGTCATTTCTACACACACCAGTATTAGCTATTTTTTAGTTTTAAATATAAAAACTAGAACACAGACTTCCTTCCTATCCACCCTCATGCCCCCCCAAACACATATACACTAAAAATATATAAATAAAGGAAATGAAACTTCCCCATCAATGAAAATTGGGGGGGGCAGGGGGGCAGGGGGGGAGGGGGAGAAGAAGAGAAGAGGGAGTGGAGAACAAAGACAAAAATTACTTTTTTTAAATTTTTAAGGCATAGGACTTCATCCATTCTCAAGTTTTAAACTTGCTTTGCAGTGTTGGGTACTCCTTTTTGCACAGTCTAATGAAGAAATTATTTAGGATTTGACATTCACTTAAAAAGCCTTTAAAAAGAAAGTACCTGATATAAATTCTGCACCTCAAATGGCCCCTGTCCTTTAAGAGTCCTGGTAAGCCTTGTTCTAGCCAGATGGCGTGAACAAAAACCTCACCATCAGGGATCCTTTAAAAAGGAGGTGCTGATAATTTAACATTTAACTTACACCTACCTGCTTTGCTGGGGCAATCCTTCCCAGTCTGTATTTTTGCAGTCTTTACATGCCAGGGTTAGCTAGAGTAAGTTTAAAATCTAAATCTGAGTTTTTGCTTTTTACTGAACATGAGATTTTTGACAAAGGGGGGGCAGGGAAGGAGTCAAAAAAGACCATCTACAACAATCTTGCTTTGCCATAATTGCAATGAACTTTAAACATGAAGAGAAAAAATGGCAAATGAAAACAAAACCTTGCAGCTCTGCACTTCAAGGACATATCACAATGCGGGCTCTATAAAAAATCTTACCATGAGCAGTTGATGAGGGGAGGGAGGGGAAAGCCAGAAACCATTTTCTGGCTGAACGAAACAGACAGGAGAAAATTTGTGACAAGACCCAGGATGGCTGCTTTAGACATTAGTGGGGTGTGGAAACTTGGCACTTGTCACCGTGTGCCTGGGAAGTGACAACAGCCCACCTGAGCAGTGGATGGGAAGCCGAAGAGAAGCAATTTGTCTGAAATTCTAACAAAATTTAAACTGTAAAGTGGAGAATGACAAACTGAAATGAAATTTGAAAAAAAAAAATCAACTACCTTTTGACTCTGTCTCATATCAGGATTTTGGGTCTTTCCAGAGCAAATCATCAGTCAATTATGAAAACTTAGGTGGGCTGTTCGTGTGCGACACATTACTCTTTGTTACAGAGTAAGCTGAAACCACAAGACTCATTTCACTCAGAACCTCAAAATATAACTAACGCTCCAGGAGCATTCCAAAACCCAGCAACACCCCCACTCTAATGCAAAGAGTTTAAACTTAAAAAAAAAAAAAATCAAATACTATTACACAGTAATAAGGTATATATTTAAGAGCATGTCCTGGGTTCCCCAAACCATTAGCCTCTCAAGAAGAAAGTAACATAAATTATGTATTTTCCTTCAAGTTTCTGTGGCAGCAGGTTGCACCCTGAGCACATTTTCCAGTTTTTCCCCACACAAATCAGTGGTTTGGGGTTTTTTTCTGCTGCAGTTTTGAGCAGGTCCAGGTGAGCCCACATCCCCACCATCATGAAGTAACACAGACAAGCCAGAAAGAGAGAAAAGAAACTGCTATCAAAACACTATTCCTTCTGCCCACAGAAACCAACATTCAACAAGAACCAGTGTCAGTATGAGCTGCTGGCAGACTGTGTCACCCACTCTGTCCTCCTGGCCAGCCTGGACATACAGAGACAGCAGCAAGGAGATGATGGTGCAAGAGCCCATTCTCAGCCTTTCAGATCTAACAGGAGATACTCCCACAAGCTCCATAGTTAACCTGGTGCCTAAACCCATGCTGCTCAAAAGCAGTTTCAGTGAGTCTCTTTAATCTGCTTGGTTTCAAGCAAAGAGTTTTTAAAGACAAAAAAACAACCCAATAAAATTGTTGCTACTGATCTTTGAGTCAGGTTCAGACCTACTCATTGAAGGAAGAGTCGCCTTTCTTAAAATATATTTGAATGTGCTATTTTAGTCTTTATCTTAGAAGGCCCAATTTCCCCTCACAGCCCTGCAACTGATTACAATAATAGGTTTGTCAGAGATGGACAAGTTAAGAAGAGGTTTTGTAACTTCACATATAGCAAAACATATGGAATTTGCTGCCTTCCTTTTCCTTTAGTTTTGAATGGAGCACCCCCAGTCCCTCCCAACTCTACCCTTGGAAGCAGTGCCATGCAAGTCCGTGTGGCCCCTGTGCTCCTCACCTTATGTAAATAACCACGGGTGTGGCAGCTACGCCAGGCAGAACTCACACGTGCACTTGAAGATGCTTTTGCCTTCTTCTCTCAGATGGAGGGCAGGCAAAAGGATCGGTTAATTTCAGGGACAGGAAAAATGGTAATTTTGATGATAATTTTTTATTGGAACTATGCAGCTCTCAAAAGAATGCAAGGGGAGGAAACAAATTGTTTCCACACCAACCATTATTTTGTGTTTGTCAAACGCTGCTTGCTTTAAAAAGAAAAACAAACCAAGAAAACCAAACATGTATTTCTAAGGAAGCTGAAATGAAACTGCCTTATCTCACAGTTATTATGACACATATTAAGGAGGCACAACGCAGGGTCCTTCTTTTTTTACACTGTCCCATTATAATATTGCCAAAGGGAGAGAAGGGCCTTCTCCAACACTTGGCAGAATAAGTTTTTAGGTGACATATCCTCCATTTGATTAGAACAAACAAACAAAAAAAAAATATCAAAATATTCACAGCAAAATATTAACTTACTGTTTTAGTAGGAAACCTACAGTACTTTACAGAACTGCTCTTGTATTTTTCTCACACTCCCTGCCAGATGTCAAGTTATGAGCACAGTTTATAATTGCAAGCCTCACTGTATCACCTGAAGAATTAAAATGGCCAGAAGAAGAGAAGCAAGTTTTGAGTTTAAAATCTAGGAATTCCTTTTTTCTATCTAGGCTAGTTGAGCACTACCCAGAAGCAAAACAAACCTAAACAAGGACTTGCTTTATGGTCTTAATGAATACTGGAGGATTCTCAATAGGCAGGTCATCATTAGTAACATACAGGTTGAGAAAATGAAATGGCTTAGAAATGGAGACTGTTTCAGTCTATCGAAATACAACATGAGTCAATGTTAGGTAGAGAGGTTAGTCATGCTGTGGTTTATTTATGCTCATGTTGGCCCATGATACTAAACACTGGAGGCAGGATGCCTGCCTAGCTACCTGTGGCCTCATCCATCTTCCCCAGGGAGGGATGCCAACAGCAGCACATACACTGACACAGCAGCTTGATTAAGCTCTGGTGTTATCACATCACCAGAAGGCCAGTTCTCCAGCTCACACTCAGGCTAAGTTTCAGTGAAGTGCATTACTTGTATTTGAGTTCTTTTGGCATTTCAAGATACACGGGTTTGACCACCACACCACAGTGCTGCTCAGGTCCTCACTAAGGTCTCCAACTTTAGAAACACAAGCTGCTAATCGATGGCAGAACAGATTACTCTAGAGTGTTCATTTGCACCAAACTTTTTGAGTAGGCTATACTTAAGCCTTTAATTTTTCCAAAGATTATCAGAGTATCCTCTACAGAAGAAAGAAAGTGCATACAACACGTTTTCTTCATATGAAAAATCACTCATCTAAAGTCTAGGAAAAAAGTCTTTATTTGTTTTATGCAAAGCTGCAGAGTATGCATGCATAGAGCATGCATGGAGCAGCCCTCCTATTGTTATATGTGTGCCTTCGACAACACTTAGAAAAAAGGTAAGGTACCAGCCAGGACACATTAAATTTTGTCACTTCAGAGGGCAATAAAGCAAAATAGGTTATTTCTAGATAGATACACCTCATTAATGCAACAGCTCCATTCTGATCCAACTGAACATCCAAGACCACAAAGCAGATAAACGATGACAGCAAACAGCTGCACGTACCACATGCAGGAACAACTCATGCACACGCTGACATTGTAATGATGGGTCACTTCATCATGACTCTATACCCTGAGTGATGGCAGCAGACAAATCCCTGGTCCCCAGGGAAGCTTTGCAGGCCAGGGGTCCAAGCAGGATGGGTACAGGCAGCAGAGTGGCCCTACCGAGCAGCCAGGCCAACCCAGACAGGCGAACTCTCTCTTCCCATACCCACAGTAAAATTGTAGCTACCAAAGGCATAAAACTCCCCCCTCAGTGATTACATGCTTAAAACATTAATCATGCAGTTAAACACTTCACAATATTTTCCATAAATATTAAAGCTACAGGTCATCCTACGTATTTTACTGCCATCATGTCAGAGTGTACCAACCTCACCTGTAACTACCTGAATAATGACCAGCACTGATGCGCAAGGACAGCAAGTGCAGGTCAGATTTTACTGGACGAAGGCAATAACCCGGCTAGGTTTACATCTCGATCAGTCAAGCCTGGTTAGTTGACAGGCAGACGTGAAAACCACTCTGTAAAGTCAGCAGAAGGATGAATAGGCATTATCCATTTATTAACTGGTTAACTGCCGATTAATTTCACTTGCAAATCGCCTCTCCGGTATTTAAACACCTGGCTGAGAGTTTTTGTTCCTCACCACCCCGTAATTTTGACGGGCCAGAAAAGCGGAGCGCCCCTCCAGCGCCCAGCCCGCCGCGCTCCTCTCTCCCGAAGGAATGGAGGGAGAAATCCCCATTCCTCCGACACGAGCTCGCCCCACGCGGTGCCGCCCGGCAAGGGCTCCACAGCCGAGCGCCGGCACCGCTCCGCTCCCAACACTGACACCGAGACGGCACCGAGAGCGCTGCGGGACGAAGGACGGGAGGAGTAGCGCTTGGGTCGCCCACTCGTGTCACGGGCCGTGACGGGCAGCGCGGCTCGGAGAACTTCCGCGGCGAGCCGAGCCGAGCCGAGCCGCCCTTCCCCGCCTGTGCTCCCGGCACGGCGCGGCGGCGCCCGGGACTCGCAGCAGCGCCGCGGCGGGGGCGCCCCGCGCCGGCCCCGCCGCCCGCCCGGCCCGGGCAGGTACCGGGCAGCGCCCCCCGCCCGCCCGCGCCCGCACGGGCAGGAGGCGGCGGCAGCCGGCAGGGCCTCGGCGCTGCAGTCCGAAAGTCAACTGCGAGCTGCAAACTTTTTTCTCCCCCACCCCCCCTTTTTTTTTTCCCTCCTCTCCTCCCAGCGCAGCCCCGGCTCCTGCAAAAACGAAACTTGCGTTGCCCCTACCTGGCGCGAAGTCTGCAACAAGTGCAGGCGGGCGGGGGAGGGGGGCGGGCGCGGGGCTCGTGGCGGTGTCGGCGAGGCGGGAGCAAATCGCGATATTAATTTATTACGGAGCTGCCCCGGGCTCGGTCCTACTTCACTTACAGTACGGCGCCCATCCTGTAAACAAATATCGCTCCGCCAGGAAACGCACTCCCCCGGCCCGGCCCGGCCCGGCGCGGCCCCGCTGCCCGGCACCCACCCCGGCGGCGGCGGCACATGGAGCGGAGCGGGGCGGGGGCCCCGCGCCGGGGGAGGCTCCGGGCACCGGCACTTACCTCCGGCACGGCCTCCCCCGCCCGCCGAGCTGCCGAGTCCGTGATGCAAAAAGAAAGAAAGAAAAAAAAAAAAAGAAAAAGAAAAAAATCCCCGGTGTCAGCAAATCGCTGTCAAATAATTTCCTTGCAGCAGGGAGCCGGGAAAAGCAGAAGCAGGAGGGGGAGGAGGCTGCGGGAGGCGGCGGGATCCCTCCGCCGCGATGGGTCTGGCCCCGGGTAGCGAAGCAGGAAGTAAGGTGTCGGTGGCGCCGCGGCCGCCCGGCCCCGCGGCGGGGCGAGGGGCGCCCGCCGCCCCCGGGGGCCCGCCCGCCGCCGGCCGTGCGCCGCCGCCGCCGCCTCCCTCCCTCTCTCTCTCCCTCCCTCCCTCCCTCCCGCTCCGCCGCGCCGCGGTCTGGCCGGCAGCCCCTCCTCTCAGGGCGGTGAGCGCAGCGCAGGTGCCGGGGCCACTGGCGGCGACCTGTCAGCGGCTCCCGCCGGGCCGGCGGGGTGCGGGCGAGGGGCTGCCGCGGGATCCCGCCGCATGCCGCAGGGCGGTGGGGCCGGGCACCGCTCCCGCTCCCGCCCGGGCGGCGGCGCCGGGGGACGACACCGCGCCAGCCCTGGGGCCGAGGGGGTCCCGCCGGCGAGGGGCTGGGATGCAGCGGGTGCTCCCCTGGCGCCGGGATGTCATGCGGAGCGGGGCAGCCGTGTCGGGGCCGGGGACTGCGGGCGCTGTGGCCCGGCCTCCCCAGCCCCGGGGCGCCGGAGGGGGAAAGTGGCCGCGGTAAAGGCGGGCTCTCTCACCCGGGAGCTCGCCTGCCCTGAGCGGGGAAAGGCTGCTGCGCCTGCCGGGGCGGCTCCGGCTCCAGGGCGGCTCCTCCGCTTTGGGTTAATTTAGAAGTTAATACAGCGAGCAGTGTAGGAACTTGCTCCTGCGGTCACTGATATTTGCCATTGGTCGTCCTAAATTATTTTTTTTAAGTCTACACAAACATTTTGGTGAAATACCTCATCGGTCCTTCTTCCCTTGGGCTCGGCATTTGCATTAGATTGCACCAAAATGTTCCCTCGGATCCTCGGAAGGATTTTACATCTTGGGGACAGATATGTGATGCATACAGCTTATGCAGTGCTCTGTTTAAGCTCACGGACAATGACAGACTGTAAGAAACCATCGCTGGGAAGAGAGAAACTGAAACAGGGATGGTTATAGGCCTACTTCTGCCTTCAAAGAGGGAAAAAAAAAACCCCAACAGACAAAACTCTCAAGGGTTATAACTGGAACAGAAAAAGGTCTTTGGTGTTATCATTTGTGATTCAGCCTTACATTATAATGGTTACCAGCAGCCTCATTTTCTTTTTATGGTCATCCTGGTTTCCTGGTTGCATGACACTTCCATCGGCCCGCTGTTCTTAATAATTTAACCTTTTATGAAATTGTTTTGATTTACAGTGTAGATTAGAGCAAGAGTGAAAAAGTATGATATCACCCCTTAGCTATTAAATTTCTTTGAACTATACACAAATGTGAGAAAGGATTGTTTCCTTCCTTGCCAGCTACTAATTTTCTAATTTTATTTTTACTTAACTGAAGAATACCATTCCAAATATTGTAAGTTCTCTGTGCTGAGCTATACTAAATCTATGCTGAGTTTTGGATTCAATGGTTGGCTTGTTTGCTTGCTGGAGTCCTAAGTCATATAAACTATGATGAAAATAGAATTAAAACCACAACTCAACATGTGCTTTGCCTCTGTTTGTTTTTTGTGTCTAGTCTGGAACCCAGAATAGCCCATATTACTTGTGATTTCCAAAATGACCTCTGAAAATAAGCAATGGAATTTAGCAGTCTTTCTAGGTTTGTCTCAGCATCTCTATTGCTCAGTTAATCAATGCAAGCAAATCTCTGTTGAATCAGCTAGGTGTTATTTGATTTACCTGAAACACAAGGGTTTGAGGTATAACTCAAAATAGAAGCAAATGTCTAATTTAAATTTGAACAGAGAATCATTAGCTCAGTTTGTTAGAGCATGGTGCTAGTAAGGCCAGGACTGGGTGTTTGTCTCCAGTATGGGCCATTCACGTAAAAGTTGGACTTGATGATCCTTATGGGTCCCTTCAAACCCAGAATATTCTGTTGATTATTAAGCAGCCTTCTGACACGCTGTAAATTGGACTCATCTTACTCTGCCATAACAAGTTTAGCTACACAAAACTCTTAGCTCTGGACAACATTTCCATAAAATTGTGTGGGCTGGCTACAGCCAGACTGCATTCTTTGTGTTTATCCTACCAGTTATGAGCTGGTCTCCATCAAAAGCACAAAACCTTAATTTGTGTTCTCAGTTTTCCTGATCCTTCTTCTAATCTTCAAAGGATTTGAGTATCAAGCTTCCCACTTTTGAATAAAAAAATCAGACTGCAATTTGCAGTATTCAACCTCAGAATAATTCTATGGGCTTGTCATGATGTTGTTCAGCAAGGATTTGGCAGGGATACCTGGCGAGTTGGTGAGCTGGGGGCTCTCAGGTCGTGGCCGGCCCAGCCGCCCGCTTGCTGCTGTCAGAAGAGGGAGACCTTGCCCTCTCTTCCCTGCCCGCCGAGCTGGTTCAGCTCGCCAAGCCAGAACACTATTCCCTCTCTGGGCTGAGTTCCTGCCATTTTGGTGAGCTGCCTGGGAGATGAGCACGGGGGAGCTGGGGGGCCGTGGGGCGGCCAGGGCCAGGGCAGCCCTGCAGCGAGTTGGCACGGTGGCACTGCTGCCTCTAAACCCCTCCAGCGCTTACAAACCACACAAAAGCAGCAAATGTCTTACAGTAACTGCATCACTCTGTCAGAGTCTTGTTAGCAATTAATGCATTTTAATTTTTTCCTAAGCGGGGCTGTTTCATAAATGAAAGCATTACAGAAGTTTAGAAGTGACAGAGGTCTCTGGTCATCCTCCTGGTTCATACCTTTCTGGCACAGAATTGCTGTGTCATTATTTTCCCAAATGCCTTAGTTTTTATTTGAAGGCTTTGCCTTGAATTTGTAGGCTTTCCAAGAAAGACAATGCTGAAGAAAACATACTATGGCTGTGGTAGGAGGCAACATACCTTTGTTCAACAACTGGAGTCATTAAAATAAAACCACTTCAGACAACTTTAAAAAAAAAAATCACATTTATGCAAGTGTCTTACTGGTCAAAGTCGTAGCAGCCAAAATAGAGATGTTCATCCAGTTTCTTGGTTTTAGATGCCTATTCCCAGGTGGAATTTTGAATTGTGGATGTTATCCTAAAAAAAAATAAAAATCAGACTGTAATTATCTGAGTTCATTGAACAAGAATAATGACAGGCTTAGATTTGTTTCAAGGGGGAGCTTTTGAGCCATAAATTCTACTGATGGATTTAGGTTTAAAAGCAAGTTCAGTTTCAAAATGTGACATTCGACATAATGTGGACTTTATATTTGTAATTGAGATTATGGCCTTATTTTCCAGCTATTATGAAAATTTCAAGAGATGACAAATCTGCCCTTTGGTACCTGTTGTTTTGTTGTAATTACTGATCCACCCCGTGGTTAAATGTTTGACCTTGATTTTTCTTTTCAATTTGTGCATTTCCCAGTATGAAGTTGCTGGATCTTTCCTTTCTAAATCAGTTTAGTATCATGTGAATCTCTTGGATTTAGTCAGTCATTTTTCTCTTTCCTTTTCTGTGTATAAGACACACTGGGGTCTTACAGGAGTGGCACTGGTAGAATAGTTTTAAAAAGCCAAATGTGTGTTTTCTATGATAACATTCCCTGTGCATCAAAAGGGAAGTAGACACAGCTTCCCACAATATGAACACACACAAAAAAATACATTATTATTATTGGCAATGGGCTTGCTCAGAGAACAACAAATGCATAATTCCAGGTTGTCCCTGGAAACATTACCTCTGCTTTGTTTCAAGGTAATGTTAACAACACTGCTCTCACCTCGGTGTTCTTTTCTTTCATGTACATTGGGGTGTGGTGTTTCTCCCTCTTAGGTCATGTCACCAAGAATCTCAGGACATGGAGAGCTTCCAGGATAAAATATCTTACCCTCTTCAGTGTCACTTCTGACTGCATCCATTGCAAGTTAGAAAAAATGGCCAAGGGTTGAAATGGAGCTAAATATTTTTAGTAGAAATGAATAATTTCTATTAAATGAAATTATTCATTCTAGAAAATGATTTTTTTTAGTAGAAATGCATCAGGATCCCAGCAACTGCAAACTACCATGTACTTCCCTTTGTCCACTTCCACCACCCAGGTGAGGAGCAGGCCTGTGTCAGAAGAGCAACGTCCCAGCCTTGCTGGTCCAAGTTGCCTCTTGTCCAGTGAAGTGAATGCTCTGATTCCAGATATGAGGCAGTCATGGATTTCACTGGCAGCCTAGTATGATCTCAGACCATGCTGCTGCCATTTGAAAAGTAATCCTGGAAGTAAGAGTTTATAATTTATTTTTTTTTTCCTTCAGCCAGATTGGTTTGCTGATTGCAGAGCATAAGGAATGGTGCAGGAAATGTGCCAAGGGGAGGAGAGGATGAAAGCATGCTGCTTTCATTCAGACTTCTGGTGAAAGCCCTGCTCACAGGGCCCCTCACTACAAGAAAAAATTGAGGTGCTGGAGCATGTCCAGAGAAGGGCAACAGAGCTGATGAAGGATCTGGAGCACAAGTTTTAGGAGCAGTAACTGAGGAAACGGAGATTGTTTAGCATGGAGAAAAAGAATATCAAGGGAGACCTCACTGCTGTCCACAGCTACTGGAAAGGAGGCTGTAGCAGGGTGGGGGTTGGTCTCTTCACTCAATTAACAAGCAATGGAACTAGAAGAAATGGCCTCAATTTGCACCAAGAGAAATTTAGAATGGGTATTAGGAAAAAATTTTTTATGGAAAGTGTAGTCAAGCATAAGAAGAGGTTGCTCAGGAAAGTGGTGGAGTTACCTTCCCTGGAGGGGTTTAAAAGATGTGCCAGATGTGGTGCTAAGGGAGAGTGGAGTGGTGGATTTGGTAGTATTAGGTTAATGGTTGGACTCAATGATCCTAAGGGTCTTTTACAACCTGAATGATACTATGAATCTTTTCATGAATGCTAAAACAAAAGCGAATTGTGATGTCTAAGGTCCTGCTAGCCCTTATGCAAGTTACTGCCTCCAGCTACATGGATTTGTTTCCTGTTTGCAGCCAACGCTGACACTACTTCCCTGGTGAGCCGGATCACCTCCCAGTGCTGGCAGAAATGCCCTGTTGCTTTTTCCCATAGATAGTTTCACTGAGTCAGCCAGACAAACAATAGAAAAGGAGGCAGGACTGTGTGCTCAAAAATGGGACAGCCACACCACTTTAAATTGTCTCTAATTGCCTCAAAGACACAGCTGCTATCTCATCTGACAGATAAGATGCTTTCTAAGAAGGTCCAGGTAGTGGACAAAAACAAAAGGAAAACTGAAGCTGCACAGCTGTTTGCACTGCAGTCAGCTCTGGAAATCCACAAGCACTAGTTTTCTCTCAATGTCAACCTCAGGAACTTTTTAGCAAAGTTTAGAGTTGCCCATCTCTAAGTCAGACACTGAGCTGTTGAGCTGCTCCTTCAGCACAACCTGCAGTAGCTGCTCAGCCCCTGGAGCTCTGGCCCAGTGCTGGTGGAGCTGGGTGCTGTTGGATGAGAGAGCCTCCTGGCAGCTCTTGGTGGGACATGGCTTTAATCTTTTTGCATCTCCCTGCAGCTGGGCACACAGGAGATACAATGCCACTGCACAGGGATGCCCTGAAGCAAATTAAATCATGTAAAGTGCTTAGGAATATTTTAGTAAAGAAATTACAGATAGGCATGTGAGAAATTGTGATGACTTAAAGACTTTTTTTTCAGTAACGCTATTAGTGTTTTGCAACTGTGTGTGAGCCTTAGAGAGGAGAAAGAGCTAGATACATTTTTGCTTCATTTGGTTTGTGCCAGTTCTCATTCCTCTTGGAAGAGTTGCTTATACTATCATGCTGTCAGGAATAATCTGTGGGCATATACATGTGCGCACAAGAGACACAGTGACATGGGCCATCTTGCAGGATCTTGTCCTAGTGCGCAATGCTCCAGTTTGTGTGGCTTTTTCACATGCCAGAAAAGAGGAAATGTTTTATCTTATACAATACACTGACATATGTATTTGTAAATTTACAAATTTGTTTAATATATACACATTACATAAATTACATTACATGTGTTTGTAAATTATGAATGCATAAACATATTAAACCGATGTATCTTTATAAAAATAACATAAGTGAAAATATTTTTTTAATAATTCCCAGATTTTAAGTTGATGGCGTGGTTTGAACTATTCTGCACTTTAAAACCATTGACTGTGGATCTGAGTTGGGAATACAATCAGGGGCCAGTAATACTGTTTCCATTTTACAGATGGCTAAAGCAGGGAACAGAGGTCATCCAGTGTCATCCAGGAATGTAGCTGCAGGTAAAGTATGAAAAAAACCTTGCTATGTCTTGATGACTGACCAGTATTGTTCAAGTAAATCTTATGCCCAATTTGAAATGTTTGGAGCTTTGGATCACATGCAAGAAGCTTTATCCCACTGGCTTTGTATGCATTCCCAGTGGTAACAGCTGAAAACTGCTCTATGAAGAAGCACACCTTAGTCTAAATCTGCTGCTGTTGTACTGTTGGAAAAAAATACATAGTCCTGTTTGCAAAGATTCAATTAAATAACACTATTTAATGAAAACTGCCTTTACAGAGGCACCATAAACTTGAAATGCAGTAAAATCCAGTGAAATTACAGATTTAAGGTACTGTCTCCTACTACTTTTGTTGAATGTCCCCACCAATCTTTCTGAATTGTTTTATCTTGGCCTTAAAAATCTGTTATGTGATAAAATTGATATATAAAAAAGAGGCTTTAGGACAGCTTGCTACAGAGAGCTGTATTAACTTCTAATGTGTTTGTTGAAGAAGTCCTACTTTTGAGTACAGGAGGAAAAATGAAGCTGAAAAGTTTTCTAAAGATAAAAGGCTATAGAAAAGATGTATGATGAGAGTAGAAGGAAGCCTGGCATATTAACTTTAAGTTACAGTTAATCTAAATAACTTTATGTAACAGAAGGATAATATCTAAATACAAATATGATTAAGTCACTGTGGTTCTCTATTGCAACATGCAATGTGTCTGATTCAACTGGCAACTGATATCAAGATTAAAATTTTATTCCTTTTTCAAAATTTTGTCTATTGGAAGTCGATGCAATATTGACAATAGCACACTGCATATTGTGTGGACGAACACAGACAGTCACCTATGATCAGAACTATCATCATCCCATCACCCTACTTTCAGCCATTTCTGTTTTCTATTTTGTATTCTTCAGCACAGAAGCAAATGATTTTGCTGATTTAATTCAAAATTGAATGTACCCTGTGTAGGCTTTGTTGAAGGAGTTTAAAATAGCCATCCACATCTTCTGCTGTGAACTTTCCCATTCAGAACTGTAACCTGAATTTTTATACAAGTCTTTTATAGTCATATACATACCAGTTACTTCAAGGTCTCACTGTGTCTTACTTATTTGTTTCTTACATATGTGACAGTGGGCAGATATGCATTTAAACTGTATGGATACAGCTGTCAAGATTTAAAAATGCTATTAACTCACATGGCTAGATTCATACTGTACATCCAATATTTACACAGTATATTCTGTTTATAGTGATGTGGGGCACTTTACATCATCAGATAGAAATAAGCTGTACTGTTTCACAATTTTAGTGATGGGAATGCACTTCTAGAAGACAAGCATTTACATTTTTGTGTCCTTTATATTTTTGTGTCACTGTTTTCATTTGGTGGCCCCAAAACACTTGAAGAGGTGAGAACTGCACAGAAAAACAGAAAGCAGAAAATGCAGTGAAGTTACTGTACATCTGCAGTGAAACATGGAACTGCAAGGAACCCCTACAAAGCAGGTTAACAAAACTAATAGTAGAGGAAAACCAATTGGCTCTGTAGCTGAAGATGACAAATCCAGGCATATGTAAACATATGAAGTCTTTCTGATGGACCAGTTTTGCTTCTGGAGAAGTAACTATCTCTATCACATTCAAATGGCCTGTGAATCTCCAAATTAGTATGGAAGTTGGGAAATTAAACAGGGGATCTCCAGAACAATCTCCTGTAGTGCTCCTGGTACAAGCTTAGGTCTGTGAGACTAAAGTTCTCAGACTTTTGGGTCTGTTCTGTTGAGAAAAGAGGCAGTGGTGCAAATGAGGCATGAGATTTTTTTCAGAGGTGAAGAAGAAGAGACCTTCTTTTGGGTCACTAAAGTGTGGAATTTTCCTATGAAAATCTTCAAAGTTTTCTTCTAGACATGAGTAGTATGAGCTGGTCCTCCCATATCTGAGAGCTCCCTGGGAACCCACCAACAATGGCTGGAAAACCTGGGGACCAGAAGGCTCATCTTTTAAGTCTGCAGTACCTACAGCATTGCCAGCTTGCTAGAAAAGCTTGAAGAAATATGGGGAGGGAAAAGAGGTTTCTCAAATCAACTTTTGCTTTAGTTGACGTGTTGGTCTGCAGAATCCATTTCACTTTATTCAGAAATTCTAACAGCAACAAGGCAAATTTTAATAGAAACAAGGTGTTTCTCTGGGTATATATTTTACAGCTTATGTGTCCTCTTATCATGCCAACACATCTAAACCCCCTTGGGAGGACAAGTACAGCTCTGTGGATGAGTCCCATGCCAGTTGACTGACTAATCTAGCAGCTACCAATAGCTGAAGATTGAGGCACTGATAATTCCTCTGCACCTCAGACAGGGGCAAAGGAGCTAATTATACTCTGATTGTCTATCAGTTGAGGAAATCCCCAGATGAGGAGTTGTGGGTGTATTTCACTTTTCATACACTACTTGAGTGATGCGCTGGGAACAGAGGAGGGCAAAAAATAAATTCAGCCCTAATTACTCATACTGAACTTGTGGCCTTCTTAAACTATGCTCAACTCGAGAAGCAAACCCAGGGCTGAGAGAGACTTCTTCCAGACTTGTTTTAAGACTGCGCCATTAGAGGCTGCTCTCACTGAAGTGTCTGCCAAAAACCTCTTGAGTGTGTGTTTAAGGAGCAGTCCTGCGTGGAGGTCCTTCCCTGGTGGTGTGCCAGTATTTTTCCCTTCTTATTAGAAGACTATCTGAAGATCTTGGACCTGTTCCACACTTAAACTCCAAGCATCTTTATTGTCTATCTGTCCTTGCAATATGAGAGGCCAGAAACTTTTACTGTCTGGCCTTTTGTAAGTCTTGTTTCACTATCTGGGTAATATAGATTTCTTAGTTTCCCATTTCCACTTTTGTAATGTTTGTTATATTCAATTGTATGTCTTGGGGTTTATTTCTGCAGCTCCTGCCTATGCTTCATGCAGTTTTTCATCTAATCTGCAATTGCTATCTATACTCTCAATCAGCTCATCTCGATTAGTAATAGATCCAGTCAGTTCTTGTGTTTGCATACACTCTAGGATGGTAATGTTTTGTCTTGCCAGCAGAGATTTTAAAGTTGTGATAACCTATATGCTTGTCTGAGGGATGTGAAAATAGTGTTATGAATGTTGTTTATGAAAACTGGGGTTCGCAACCTTCAGTTGTTTTCACATACTGTAGCTGACTGTCCTCAAAGAAGCGACAAGCAGAACAGACAGCGTTGGCAAGCCCATCGTTCACATCTGATCCTAACTAATTAACCATGAAAATCCTCAGCATTTTGCCTCAGTTACCTCTATGTAGATACCACTTTGAGGACAGTTTTATTTAATTCATTCTACACTTTCTTTGCTCCATTTTAGACTCTGATTATACTTTATTTCCTCTTCCTAATTTTTTCCTACTGACCTTGCACTATGCATAAACATTCTTCATAGGGAAATTAGCGAGCTTTTTGTTGTTAATTTTTTATATCTTAGTTTTTGTGCCCAGTACATAATGATCCACTTACATCTCAACTTGCATGCTGCAACCTCCACTTTCGACTTCTCTTTCCTGCCAACAAAACAAGTATATTTTCTAATAACTTAAAATACGTCCTTTTATCCTTAACTCTCTAAAGATGCTTTCCTCCTTCTTTGTTAATTAATTCTCTCTGTTTCCAAGGATCCTCTGCCTAGGATTGTGCCTGTCTCCTTCTGTGCCACGTTCTGCTCTGAGCTGGAAAGCCACAGGTAGGCACTTCTCCCTCCTCTCCCATTCCTGAGCATTGCAGTTAGAAGGATGCCAGCTTGCCCAAAAGGGGCTCTTGGCCAGTTTTTGAGCAAGTGTTTTGAAAACTAGTTAGGCAGTTTTCCCACTGTAGACAGGCTCGTGGAAGGACCATTAATTACTCACTGCAGGCTTAACTATGGGCAGAAAAAGGGGGCTTTTGTGCAATTGTCAAACCCTCACCATTATTTCTACATGTTGGTTTTGTATTTAATAGGATTACATGACTTCTTTGCTCTATATGCCAAAATGGATGGTTCCTTTCAGTAATAAAACAAAGCCAATAACCTGAAAGGAAACACGGCTCAAAAGCACAAACTTGACCTCTGAGTGACCTTGACATTTACAGACTAAAAAGAACTTTTCTTTGAACAGACAGAAGTCAGGGAGCCAGCAAGAACCAGGAGAAAATGGTTTTGTTGCTTTCTGATTACATTGTTTAAACCAACATACTACATGGTTTACAATACTTCATTACAATGTATTAGGGCCTGGAGGTGATTTAATGTCTGTTTATAACTGAGACTAATCTTGAAATAAACAAATGAATGTTTGGAAAATGGATGAAGCTGTTCTGCCGGAGACAGCGTTAAATGCAACTCTGAAGAGTAAATCATGACTGTAGAGCACTTAAATGCTTTTTATTTCTACCTTCAGTTGTATTTCAGTAGTTTTATCTAGCAAAATTAATCATGGTGCAGTAAAAAATTTCTAATTGGTTAGGACTGCCTAGCAGCCATACATTCTATAACAAATCCACAATTTTAAAACTGTTTAGCCCTTTAAAATCAGGGGAAAAGATAAACTAGAATATGCTGTAGCATTATACTAGGCACCATGGTGATCTAAATTAAATCTGTTACAACCTGTTCTAATTTAAAATTGCTCCGTTGTGTGAATGAAGGGGAAAAGAAGAAGAGTTAGTTCACTTGTTCAAAGCATTTTCATATTCCCAGATAAATCTTTCATCCACCCTGCTTGTGGCCTGTATGTTCCCATTTCCTTTGTGCATCCCCTGTGTAACTGCACATAAATGTGGCTTCTGACGGAATCAAGAACTCTTTCTCCAGTGGTTCAGTATCAGTTCTCTGTCAGCCAAGAACAAGCACTGTCACCGAGTGTCACCATCGGATGCCCAGCTGCTCTCGACACTCAGGAGCTCCTCTGCAGTGCTGAGGCAGAGACCTTGCTTGCTACAGGAGGTTGCTCCAGTTTCTTCTCCCAAAGGATAACTCCAGCACTCATCCTGCCATTCATCTCTGCAGGCAACTCCTTGGCCACTTGTGCTTGCTCCCTGTCCTGCCTCTCCTACCACCCAAAGTCCTATTCATGGCCCCCAGGCACTGCACAGCACATTTCTCTTCTTCTAACATCTGACTCATTTCAAAAATGCCTTGAATTTCCCGAAGTATCAGCCACTAAGCGCTTAACGTTTGATTTGAGTTGGGGGGGGGGAATACAAAAGTGAAGTCTCATGGCTGCTCCAGCCCCAGCACCCACCCACACCCTTCCGGTTGCCGGCTGGAGCAAGCGGGAGCCGGGAGCGCGGGCTGGAGCGGCGGGAGCGGGGCGCTCCTGCAGCGCCGTGCCCGCGCCGCCTGCCGACACCTGGCGCCGGCAGCGGGAAGAGCAAGGGGAACCGGGCTCGTCCCTCGCCTCCCGCCGGAGCCTCCTGCGGGGAGCCACCACAGCGGGCATGGCTCAGCAGGGCTGCTTAACCTGCCTACCCACCGCGTCCCACACCGCTGGAGCTGCTTTGGGGCCCCGAGCTTTGACAGCGCACTTGCTTGCGCTGCAGTCGATGCTAAATGCCGTGACTGCTCTTTCGTAGTGCAAGGGTTCTAAAGGTCTGCTCCGACGGCAGCACAGCATCGACAGTTGCACTCCATACACTTCATACGGCTGACTGTCTCTCTGTATGCCCCCCACTCCTGCCACTTTGTTTGCCACGCAAACACAAGTGGCAGAAGTCTCAAGAATATTTGAGTTTGTTCAAAC
This sequence comes from Passer domesticus, assembly GCF_036417665.1. Lineage (NCBI taxonomy): Eukaryota > Metazoa > Chordata > Aves > Passeriformes > Passeridae > Passer > Passer domesticus. The sequence continues at coordinate 91,304,606 of NC_087476.1, forward strand.
TTGCAAAGTAGTCAGCCACGTGAAAGAAGGTCCTGCGAAGGGGGAGCTTGCAACATAAGCCTGTAGGTTCATTGGCATCAATAAGTGCAGGGGAAGACGTTAGCTCTACAGAACAAATTTCAAGTGGTTCTTGGACATTCCTAGGTGTTAAAGCTGACCAACTTTGAGCCACAAATATAGACTTTCTTGTTACCAGCTCACAGACCTCTTTGTATCCTAAAATCATAGAATGGTTCGGGTTGGAAGACACCTTAAAATTCATCTAGTTTGAAACTGCCTGCTGTTAGCAGGGACACTTTCCACCTGAGCAGGTTACTTAGAGCCCCATCCAACCTGGCCTTAAACACTTCCAGGGATGGGACATCCACAACTTCTTTGGGCAATCTGTTCCAGTGCCTCGCTACTCTCACAATAAAGCATTTCTTCCTAATATATAATCTGAACCTACTCTCTTTAGTTTGATCCATTCCTCCTTGTCCTGTCACTATAGGCTCTTGTAAAAAGTCCATCGTTCTTGTAGGATCATTTCAGGTAGGAAGGCCACAATTAGAGCACCCTGAAGCCTTCTCTTCTCCAGGCTGAACAATCCCAACTCTCTCAGCATTTCCTCACAGGAGAGGTGCTCCATCCCTTTAACCATCTCAGTTGCCTCCTCTGGACTCCCTCCAACAGGTCCATGTCCTTCCTGTGCTGGGGACCCCAGAGCTGGACACAGCACTGCAGGAGGGGTCTCACCACAGGGGAACAGAGAGGCAGAATCCCCTTCCTTGGCCTGCTGCCCAGGCTCCTTTTGATGTAGCCCAAAACACATTTGGCTTTCTGGGCTGCCAGTGAACATTGCTGGGTCATGTCCAGCTTTTCATCCACCAGCACCCCCAAGTCTCTCACTGCAGAGCTGCTCTTGATCTATTCATCCCCAGCCTGTATTAACTGCTGTGTCTAAATACACACTAGCAGTGTTCTGAATTTACAGTGAAAACAGATGAGATCAGACATATTTTTGCATGTGTAGTTTTTTATCCCCTTTGCTCCCATGTTAGTTTTCCCCCCTGTGCAATTCATTAGAGACTATTATCTTAGCTTCTGTTAAATCTCTTTTAGAGGTTGATGTTTTAACTTACCAGCTTGAGCTCTAGACTGCTGACACGTTACACTGCAGAAAGCAGTGAAATTATAATGAACTGAGTTGGCACTGTATTTTTTCTAAGGCACTGCGTGATGAAAATAAATCATGTTGTCCCCTTGACATGATCCACTAATGAAGATGCACATCCTCTTGCCCTGCCTTCTCACTGGATGTGAGAGCCCTTCCTCCGTCTTTTTTCTTCATTTCCACTGTGGAAGAAGCTTTCTAATTCCGCACATTGGTTTGCTTAGCAATATTGCTGTTGCCTAATGCAATAAAAATCAGTTATGTAACTGCCTTTGCTAGACTTGCAGAGAGCGTTCACCAGACGGGAACATGGCCACAGTATCTTTATGCTTTCATATGCCTCCTATATTTGCTGTTATTATGCAATATTCTCTGCTTTCAGAATATTTTTTAAAATAATTTTCCTTGACATCATGTTTAGAATATTATACAACTTATAATCTAAGCTCATGCAAAGACAGAGAGGGGAAAAGAAATAAGCTTATTCGGATTTATTGCTAAAAGGGCTGATATTATAGCACTAGTGCCTCCAAGGAACAAAGAATCGCCTACAGGTTGTCAGATAGTATTTTTAATACTCTAATTCTGAACCAAATTCCTAAAATAACCTGTGTTTGCAGATTACTGTGTGCTCTTTTGTTCTGAATAATGTCTTGCTTAGTGAACTGTGTCTTATCAATCCACCAAATACTGGGTGTCATTGTTCACCTCATTCACAATTCATCTTTTAATTAACATTATCACAGGAAAAATTCTATTTTGGTCAGCATAATTTGTCTTTGGAATTGGCAGTACAGAAATAAAAGAATTACCATCTGAATTTATCTGAAGACTATGAAGGAGATGGTGACTACAAACCTACCTCATCTGGCACTGAAGAGGAAGGGAGGGAAACCATGTAAATGATAATGGCTTTAAAAATTGTATTTGCTATGTAAAAATCACTACTTTGGTCATTCAGTATCTACTAAGCAAACAGTTTCATCAAAATTACTGTTACTGAAAATACAAACCGGAATTCCTCATTTAGACACATGCTTTTTTTTTGGTGGAAAAAGTTGCTGACTTAGGGAAGATTTAGGAGATACAAATGTCTTTTCAAAGTGATGTTTTTAGATATAGGTATGTAATATCAACTTCATGCAGCAAAAGGCTGATCATTTGCTTTAATAGTTAAACCTCAAATTAAGTTGCAAGTGCATCATTGTTTTAGTGAACAGCCACGGAAGCACCTTTAAAATGTTTTTTAACTGTACCAGGAAACATTTCACAGAGAATTGAAACATTTCTGAATCCTTCTCACAAGACTCACCTTTCATAACGATTTCCAGAAAACTCCATTAAATAGCATGTTGTTTTTCTGAGTCTTCTTTATAAACATTTATCCCTGCATTCTAGATATGCAGTATTTTTCTATTTACATTCAAATTAATACAGTGATGTCAAATTGATTGCGTCTAGGGTACAGTGAACACACCAGCAAACCAGCTGCTTAAAAATTTCTTCCAACATCCCTTTACCTCTTGATTTCATCCATTTCTAGTTGCAAATGCAACAGGCCCTGAAGATGATCATGTTCAAGCAGCATTCAGCCAGGATAACAAGAATTACTGGATGCTGAGTCCTCTGGAGCATCCTCTACTGGAGGTCCTTTTCTTTTAAACCAGCCTGGCTGCCATGGGTGAGTTCTGGTGCATCGAGAAGCAGTCTTCAAATGAGTGTTTCATTAGTGCCTTCTAAAACAGATTTAAGAAAGGAACCATCAGTCTCCCCTGTGACAATTAATATTTCCTCAATTATGCCTATTGTGCTGGTTTAGCATGGGTAGTTATTTTTCTTCCCAGTGGTTCTCTAGTATGGGGCTCTATTTTGGATTTGTGCTGAACACAGGGTTGATAATATGGATATGTTTTTTGTCATTGCTGAGAGGGGCTTACACAGCTTTCTGCTTTTTGTGCTGCCACGCTGGGAAGTTGGGGGTGCATGGGATATTGGGAGGAGACACAGCTGGGACAGGTGACCCCAAGTGACTAAAGGGATATACCAGACCATAGGACGTCATGCTCAGTGTATAAAATGGGGAACAGAAGGAAAAGAGAGGGACTTTTTGAGTGATGGTGTTTGTCTTTCCAAATAAATGCTACACGTGATCGAGCCCTGCATTCCTGGAGATGGCTGAACAGCTGCCTGCCCTTGGGAAGCAGTGAATTGATTCCTTGTTTTTATTTGTTTGTGAGTGCAGCCTTTGCTTTCCCCATTAAATTGTCTTTATCTCAAGCCACAATTTTCTCCCTTTTACCCTCCCAATTATTTTCCCAATCCTACTGGTTGGGGGTAAGCAAGTGGCTGCATGGTGCTTGGTTGCTGTCTAGAGTTAAACTAGACATCTTTTCACAGTGTTCTTAACGGACACAGCATTTATTAAAAATACTCATTGAAGTTAATTGATCCCCAGTCAAACTATCATTTTGGTTTCTTTTTTTTTTAACTTTTAAAATTTATTTTTATTTTTAATGGCAGAGGCAAGCAGTGCTTGAACAGACAGTTGGGAGATGAAAGAGGTATAGATGACATCTGCATCTTTCATAACCATGGTCTGTAGCATTCTATGGGCTATCTTGTGTGTTTAAAGCATGGTGAGGCCCAGAAACATCTCAGCGAGAGCAGAGAAATGCCATGAAGATTTACTATTAACCCTTCTGAAACATTAAAATTGTCTCTATTTCTCTTTTTCAGTTTCTATCTGGTAATAGACTTGGTAAGACTTAAGCTTTTTGGCAGAAGATAAAGGCAGTCTTCTCAACCTTAATTATTACTCCTGAATTTGAATAGTGTCTTTGCTTATGAAGTAAATGGCACAGGCTAAATATTATGGAAAATTCTTCCCAAAGTTGTAAAAAATGATAGGAAGTTGTTATATTCATATTGAAATAATGTATTTGTAGGGTAATTTCTGTTTGGGTTGCCCACTTTGCTAGGTAAAATAAGATGCTTTTCACATTACCAAACTCCAGAATTTTTCTTACATTTTCTTCATGCAGCTCAGAAAGGGAAACAATTAAGTCATACAGCTTTCCTTTACCCTCTGCTATTTTCCAAAGAAGATTCATATTCGTATTCCTTAGACATGCAGAGTGCATGAATGAGAAATAATGTGGGCTTTACTGATCTTCTAAGGAATATGTAATTATTTCCTGCGTTTTAAGAACAATTACTTAAGAAGTGGCAAAGGAGATAAAAATAAATACAGTAAAACATGTACCCTGCATATAGGAAGGGTACATACAAAAGGAATTTATGCTTATTCTTGGGAAACTCGATATGTACATTATTAATTGAAGGAAGAATGAGGAGAAGGGGGAGAAAAGGAGATTAAAAAAAGGAAGAAGCAACCATGCATACTCATTATGAGAATTCTTACAAAGTTTTAAGGAATATAAGATGTGAAGTGGCACTCACTTTCAGTGCACAGCTTTTCTGTAACTTAGCAGTGTTTGGCAAAGGCAACATTTTAAGGTGCCTTCAGCTAGTACTGCAGGCAGTTGTGACTTGCTCTGCCTTTCCCACCTATTTATTCCCCTCCCATGCATTGTCTAGATTTGGAAGTGTAAATTCTCCAGAGCAGAGATTTCCTCAGAAGGATTTGCTAGGTTAGGGTCCTGCTGGGTGGGTCCTTATCTCGGCCATGAAGGCTGATAGGAGGTGCGAGGTAGAAATAGTACTCAGCTTGTGCACGATGCTTATGTCCATGCAGAAGCTGCCAGCAAGTGAAGGAAGGTGTGTTTGTAAACCTCAGCATGCTCAGGTGCCCCGTGGCTGCCCGCACAGTCAGACACGTCTGCTTGGTTTGGGCCCAGCTGTAATTACAGAGGCAAGCCCATGGCTACAGCAGTGGTACAACAGGTTTTCAGAAAGACCTCGTAAGACGCTGAGCCTGCATGTGCTGAAAAGGAGTTGTGGAGGATGATTGTTTGCAGGGTTTGGTGGGGGTGGCTTGTTTTTGAGAGGTAGACTGGGCACCCCACTTGAGTGAGCAAGCCACGCCTCAGTTTGGGTCGCTCCCTGGAAGCTGAGTAACAGAATTTATAGCTTCTGCTACTTAGTAACACTTGTCTTAAAGCCATAGATGCTGCGTTCATATAATTTACCGATTTATTTGCTTTCCACCTGCATAGGATGTTGGAGGCTTCCAGGAAGCCCTCACTGTCCACTGGCAGTGCTGACAAGGGCATTTCAGTGAGGGGGACACCCAGCTTTGCCAGCTGCACTGGAGATGTCCCCAGTCCCAGACATCACTTTGCACTGGGGGAGACTGGTGGACAACAAGCTGGTGGTGCTGCTGTTCAACAAGCTGTCCATGAGCCAGCAGTGTCCTTGTGGCCAAGGCAGCCAAAAAATCCTGGGGTGCATTAGGAAGAGCATTGCCAGCAGGTCAGGGGAGGTGATCCTGCCCCTCTGCTCAGCTCTGGTGAAGCCCCATCTGGAGTGCTGTGTCCAGTTTGGGGCTCCTCAGTACAAAAGAGATGTGGAGTTTCTGCAGCAGGTCCAGCAGAGGACAGTGAGGATGACTGAGACACTGGGGGATTGCTCTTATGAGGAAAGAAGGAGCTGGGTCTGTTCAGCCTCAAGAAGAGATGTCTGAGAGGTGACCTCATCAATGTCCATCAGGATGTGAAGGGAGGGTGTCAAGAGGATGGAGCTGGGCTCTTCTCAGTGCTGCTGAGCAATAGGACAAGAGGCAGCAGGCAGAAACTGATGCACTTAACTCCCACCTGAACATGAGAAAGAACTTCTTTACAGTGCAGTGACTGAGCACTGGAACGGATTGCTCAGAAGTTTTGGAGTCTCCCTCACTAGAGATACTCAAGAACCGGCTGGAAGAAAACCTGTGCCGTGTGCTCTGGGATGACCCTGCTTGAGCAGGGAGCTTGGACCAGATGTGTTCCCTCCCAGCCCGACCTATCCCGTGATCCTGGGATTCCGTGAGGCGAGAAGGGCAGGCGGCGGGCGGAGGCGGCCGTGGGGCGGGTACCGACTGCCGGCCTGGCCCCGCAGGTCCCGCAGCGCGGCCCCGGGCACGGAACGCCGTGTGCGGGCCGAGCAGCGCCGCGGAAGGACTGCAGCCCCCAGAACGCGGCGCGGCGGCCGGTGACGTGCGGGAGGCGGGGCGGAAGTGTGTGTTCCCCGGGCTGGGCTGCCGCCCGGGCCCCGTTCCGGCTGTCCCGGCCGCGGCCTCGGCAGCGCGGGGCAGGGGGCAGGAGGAGGCAGAAGATGGCGGCGGACCTGGAGGCGGAGGTGCAGGCCATTGACAAGAGCCTGCTGGAGTGCTCCGCCGAGGAGATCGCCGTGGTGAGGCGGGGGCCCGGCGCGGGGAGGGAGTGGGGGCTCGGAGGCCGCGGCAGGCACCGGCCTGGGGAGACGTTCCCGAGGCCGCGGCGAGGCCGCTCCGCGGGGCGAGAGAGCTCTCCGGGAGGGGCTGTCCCTCTCGGGGCTGGCTCGGAGGGCACCCCCGGCCGGCAGCGGCGTCCCGCTGTGGCCTCAGCGCGCTGTTGTCGCCAGCGTCGCTGTTGCAGCAGCCGAAGTCCATGGCAGCGATCAGCCAGCTTTTCCTGTTGTGCCGGCTGGCGCAGGTGCTGGCTCCTGGAAGCCGCCTGGACGTGGCCATCCCCTGCCGGGGGCGGCCGGGCACCTCGCCCCTTCCTTAACTGCTTCCTCAAGTTACCTTCCTCTGCCTCTGCTGCCCCTTCGCCTCTCTCTGCCGGCAGTCACGCCTAGACCTGAGGAGATCCCCCCCTCCCTGTTAATTTAGGTGGATATCTGATCCCAAATACGCTTCACAGTGTTAAAGTGCCATTTCAGGATTCTTCCTTTCTCCCCAGTGTTTAAGATGCGGTCTGGAAAATCTTGCAGTAGTTAATCTTCGGATTATTAGAATGAGGTGTTTGTAGAGGAAATATTAGTAAAATCAATGTAACATTTGAAGAAATCTACTTCTGTTTATATACTTTTCCTGTTCTTACAAAGAGTAGCTGGAAGAGGAATGTAGTCTTGGTGGTGAATTCTTAGGAGGAAGTTTTGTTTCTGACATAAATGTTTGTCCATTTAGACACTTGGGCATTTGAGGAACTGGATGTATGCGTTAAAGTATTGAGACTGCTCATGTGCATATCGGTAGGATAAAACCTTGAAGAGCTGTCTGTGTGTGTCTCAATGGGAATTACATTGGCTGCTTTCCAAATGAAAATAAAAGACTGTTATAATTCAGATTATGCTTGTATATCTTCAGTGCAGACAAAGGTATGATTAGATGGGCAAATGTGCATAGTTAGCTATATCCTAGCTGGTTTAGCTCCCGGATTAGTCTTCCTTCTCTACAGCAAACCAAATAATTTCATCAAATGATTATAAAGTAGTCCAAATTGAGCCCAAATTACCTTGTCTGTGTGAATAGCAGATGTTTTTTCTGGGTCACACTGTAGGTAAACTCAAGGCAATCAGGCACCCAGGGGAAAGCATTTAGGAATGTGCTGTAGGTAGCAGTGCCAGCTTAAATGTAGTCAATTCTTTCTCATTTTTATTTGTCATCACCTGCACAAGCTCCAATTCTGAAATCTATCATTCAAATCTAGTGTGGTTTTTCTGCCTCCTTTGCTGATAGCATTACTTTGCTGATAGCCCAGTATTAACAAAAGAAATATTGTCCCAAAGCAATAGTTGCAGCACTTAAGGCTTCAGTTTCTCATGGCAAGAACTTAATAATAAACTTTCAAAGAGCAAGAATAATAAAAATAAGTTCTCTTTAACATAACATGAGCCTGCATTGCAAGTATTTTTTTTTTGGTGTAGCTAAAAACCCCATAAATTGCACCTTTTAGCTTTTGAAACAGAAGTGAGTTATTTTATGGCTTATTAGTTTTCTACATTTTGTTCTCCTGGTATCTCTTACTTAGATGGAAATTTAATAGAAACCCTGATGAACCATTAGGTATTTACTTATGTAAGGTATTGTTTGATCAATACTGTGCACTTTTTTTTTTCCCCAGGGCAGTTAAAGTTGTTGCAGGAGAGTGTGAGGAGGGAGGAAGTGAAGAGGAATACACTTCCTTTTTTAATAAAAATCCTCTCTTGGGAGAGTAGAATATTAGCTTTTCTTGCGTGTGACTTCAGGTTAGAAGAAAAGACAAATACTAATTGAAACCTTGCCTAAATGCGAAATGCTTTTATGAAAGAACAAATTCCAAAGTTTTGAGTAGTTTTTCTGGAGTTCAGTGCTCCCCAGGTAGCGATTTAGAAAGGCAGTACAAGGTATGTATATATATATCTATTAACAGTCTTACTTGCACAACAGACCTGTGAGTTGCCTTCCTGGCAGCTCTTAGAGTCACATCTGTTTCCTTGTCCTAGTAGCCTGGATTTCCTTCTGGTATTATTTCATCCAGGATCTGATTTTCAAAACTGTGTGTGCAGTTATGTGCATAGAACTGGCTCCACAAACGGATTTAGGTGTGATGACGTTCATCATTGCCACACCTAACTCTCAGCTACTCCCAGAATTTTTGGGATGGGAAAGCCATTTACTCGAGGAACAAGAATTTTCTGTGCCTAGGTATTTGTCTGAGCTTGTAGTGTAGCTAGTATGTACTGTGTGTTTTCTAGATAGAAATTAGTAATATGTTGCTGAATTAAAAGTCTGACATTAAAGATATTTTGCTGAAAAATTCCTGCAGTTTAATAACTAGTATATGCTATAGAAAATAATGAAAAAACAAGCTTATTAAATGGAAATCATGGAAAAGATTAAGTCACTGCCACTGTGATTGAGTTGGTTCCTGGCAGTAGTAGCAATTTGGCAAAACTGATGAAAGGAGAGGAAAAGATGAATGAACTGGTGGGAAAAATAAAATTCTTGTTTAAAACTTTACTTTTCAATCTTTTTTTTTCTTACGGTATTCTCTGAGTCGTGGTGGGAATGGTGAGATAATCTGTAGATTTCTAGATTCTTGGCTATGGCTTTTTGGCAACCTCTTCCCATGGACTTCCTTGGGAAAAAAACTGGGCTTTGACCATCAAAGCTAGATGAATATAGAAAGATTTAGTCAAACTTAGGAAAAGAGAAGTGAAGAAAGCACCCTGACGAATTAGGGTTTTTTAAAATACCAAGGTCTACTTCAGAAAAACATATCTAATAAATGAAACCACTTCAATATATTTAAAAAAAAAGGCAAAAATGCAGCCAGTCTGCACAGATGCTCAGCTGACTCTGTCTGTATCCCGAGGAACTTACTACAACTGTGTTATCTGAAACATAAGTTCTTTAGAGTAAGTTATAAATAATTCAGAGTAAATAAAGCTCTAACATTTAATCACCAAACCCATTTATTTTGGTATAATTAATTCTGCATTTTCATGTACAGTTTTAGGTTGATTTTGAACTCTTTTTTTGGAAGCTGCCAGGGGGTATCTGGTTGTCACATTTACAATGAGAAATGGCATGCTGAGGCTGTTTATGTAACACAAGATTTAATCAGTGGACACTTGCAGTATCTGCTTGCTCCCATTTGTTCCTTATAAAAACCTTGCAGTCTTAACTTACAGTTTAAACCTTTCTAAATTTGTTATCCACAAGACAGAAGTAAAACAAATGTTGTCTTCGAGTATTTTTTATTCTGTGTGTATATACCGGGGGGGGGGAAAAACCCCAAACTAGGAGAAGCTGTGAGTTTTTGAGTGGCTTAGGGCAGTTCAGTGATTTGATGCCTTGTAAAAATGGCCAGCATTGTTTTTGCAATTGATTGACTAGGAGAATTGTAGTGAGTTGACCTTGGCTGGGTGCCAAATACCCACCAAAGCTGCTCTCTCACTCCCCTCCCCAGCTGGAGAGGGGAGAAAATACAACAGAAGGCTTGTGGTGGAGATAAGGAGCAGGAAAGGTCACTCACCAATTACTGCCATTGGCAAAACAGACTCGACTAGGGGAAAAATTTATTTTGTTTATCACCAGTCAAATCAGAGTAGGGTAATGAGAGACAAAACCAAATCTTAAAAACACCTTTCCCCCATCCTTCTCTTCTTCCCTGGATCAAGTTCACTCGTGTTTTCCGTACCTCCTCCCCTGAGCGGCACAGGTGGATGCAGAATGGGGCATGTGGTCAGTTCCTCATGTTGTCCCTGCACTCATTCCTTGTCTGGGGCAGGACTCCTCACATCCTTCCTTTGCTCCAGTGTGGGGTCCCTCCCATGAGGACAGTCCTCTGTGGACTTTTCCAGTGTCAGTCCTTCCCATGGGCTACAGTTCCTCATGAACTGCTCCTGCCTGGATCTCTCACAGGGAGTGCAGTCCTTCAGGAACAGGCTGCCCAGTGTGAGCTCCCCAGTTCTGCCACCAAACCTGCTCCAGCATGGGCTCCTGTCTCATGGATTCATAGGTCCTGCCAGGAGCCAGCTCCAGCTGTGGCTTCCTACTGTGGAATCACATCCAGCTGCTTGATCTAGCATGGGGTCCCCATGGGCTGCAGGGGGATCTCTGCTCTGGTGTCTGGAGCACTTCCTGCCCCTCCTTCTGCACTGATTTTGGGGTCTGCAGAGCTGTTAATCTCCCATATTCTTACTCACATCTCCCAGCTGCTCTTTTTGTCGCCTTAAATATGCTATTTCCTGTTAAATCTGTTATCCCAGAAATACTGCTGCTGTCTCTGATGGGCTCAGCCTTGGCCAGCTGTGGAAGCCATCTGGTGTGGGTGCTCTCGGACATGGAGAAGCTTCTGGCAGGTTTAGTAGAAGCCAGCCTGTAGCCCCCTTGCTACCAAAACCTTGCCTCACAAACCCAGTGCAAGAATTCGTGAATCTAACATCACACTTGAAATAGTAATTCAGATGAGTTATTTTGGTTGAAGGAGAGACCAAAACTCCTTCATTTTCACAGGTGATTTTCTGAAATTAAATGAGAAAGGGACTGTTACCTAATGCTGTGTTTGCTTTTCTCCATGTACTTTTTGTCTCTCTTCCTTGCCAACTCCAGGCTCCCGCTGATCCTCTGTGTCCCAAGCTGGCAGTATCTGTCTGCACTCCAGAGAAATGTGACCAACATAGTCTAGGCCGTATCCTAAAAATCACTGGCAGCATTTTACTGGTCATTCATCCTGGAGGAAAATTTTAGTGAATTTTTCTGTTAAATCTTCTATATGTCAAAAGGATAAAATATGTGAATAAGGAAACAAATTCTTCCTTTCCTAATGTCTGTCTTTTGTGGTCATTTAGATTTAACTCTTAAAAGGGAGCATGACTTTCTAGTTTTGCAATGACATTTTAAATATTTAGTGTAGAAAATAAAATAACGTAAATGACTAGAACTATGTTTGGTGTGTTTATTAATGAAGCATTTGTGTTCTCATTTCTTCTAATACAAAAGAAATGGCTGCAAGCAAATGACCTTCAAAAAGAAGTATACCAGCATCTGGCCTATTATGTACCAAAAATTTACTGCAGGGGCCCCAACCCTGCCCCTCAGAGAGAAGATATGCTGGCACAACACATTTTGTTGGGACCAATGGAATGGTATCTTTGTGGTGAAGATCCTGCATTTGGTTTTCCAAAGCTTGAACAAGCAAACAAACCTTCCCATCTGTGTGGCCGTGTCTTTAAAGTGGGAGAGCCTACGTATTCTTGCAGGTAGTTCAACTTAACATTGTGAAGTATTTATGATTTGTGAAGTCATGGAACATTTTGCAATAAGAATATACTGTCTTGAAAAGTTAATAACTGAAATATATTTTTTAAGTAACCTTGCAGTCTTTCATGGCAAGTGGGATCTGGGAGAATTAACACTATAGATACGTAAATGGAAAAATATTAGTATAATGTAGAGTGTTTTCTGTACAAAAGAAATGCAAGATTATAAAATAATTTGGGGTGGCCTTTTGGGGTGATTTAAGGGCATTAATCAGAAGTAAGTGGGCAAGTGTATGTGTTTTGGGTGTTTAATATCAGCTGTTAGTGTTGATCTTGTCTTTTAGACCTCTTTCAATGACCTGCTAAACCAATCTATCAGATGCTTAAAACAAATGTATCTTGAAAGAGAACAGAGAGTTCCTAACCAATTACAAGTATTTAAAAGAATCTTCAGTTTTAAGGCATTGTATTACTAGCTGTAGGTTCATTTTCATCTTCTATTTTCTGAACTGTTTGCAGTTTAAGTTTTGTTTGTGTCACAAATTCCTGTACTTTTGTGTGGTTTCTACCACTCACTGGGACACTTGAACACTTGGTGAGATGACATGGGGACAGAATGTCTCTCTAATTTCAAGGGTTTATTTATCTGGGTTTCCATCCCCTTCATTTACAAGGAGAGAATGATAGTGGACGAGTTTTTCTTTATAGTGCTCTCCTCTTCTAGAAACATAATACCTTACTGGCCTTTGGGTTTGGAAATACTTTGAGACCTCTTTATAATGAGAGAGATAAGATTGAACTGGTGGTATTTCACATACATACTGAGTGGTTGGTCTCAAAAAAGCAAGTGTGTTTAGAAGAAAATTACAGAATTCCCAACATTTTCATTTCTCCGTATGAACAGTATTTGATCATTAACATACTGAGGATAGAGTCCCTCTCTTTTTTTGTTTTTTTGTTGATCAGGAAGCATTTGATTCCTGCTGAGTGCTAATTTTCTTTAATTTATAGCTGATAATGAAGAATAATGAGAGTTTAAATTAAGCTTTTGTGGAATACAGCAAATAAGTCCACATTAAAAAGCGGTGGATTTTCTGTGCAGTTGTACAGCTTTCAGGTCTGCTTCTGCTTTAGGTACAGGCACGGTAACTTGTCTGAGAAATTACTTGACAAATGGTACTGAATTTGTAAGTATACTGCCACAAGTTTAGAGCTCGGAGGAATCAACATTGTAGAACTGATTTACCAAATCCTGCATGCACGTTGTTGCATTAAGTGGTAGCTTGTTTGGGTTTTTTAAATCTAAAAAAAATAATGCCATGGACATAAACTATTCTAAAAGAGAAAGAGTATTGTATGATTTTGCTTTGACATTTTCACCTTTAGTGACTCCTCTGGAGAAAAGACGTGTGCATAGTAAGTCATGATTGCCATAATTTATTTTGGTCAAATGAAATTAAGACAATTATTGATAAGGAGATTTTTCTCTAGTGTTTTCTTTTGAACAAAATAAGTTGTTTCTCTGAATTCTGGCTTTAATAACCATCATAAGACAGACATTCTCTTAGTATTTATTTTTACATTTCAAAACCCACCTGCCTTAATCTTGAGGTGCCTTGAAGTCGGTTGCATTACATGAGTTCATGCATTTTCAGTGTTTTTCAGGGAGCCAGTTAAATATAATGCTTAATTGTCTCATTTGGTTTAGCCCATTTTACCAGAAATATTCCTTCTGTCTAATACAGGAGTGCTTGTAGACCAGAGCTTATTGTGGTCTCTGATCTCCTGGTTGAGAAAATTGTGCAGCTGATCAGTGAGCTTGCAGGGCTGAACTTGCAAGCAGAGGTTTCATTTAGTCTGTTGCGTGCGATCTTTCTTCCCAGTGTTCAGTGGAAAATGTCTTCTCTGATTGCTGGAGATCATTAATGCTGGTACTCCGCACTTGAGAGAACTTCCTTGGGTTGATTCTGGGTTATGTAATTAAGCTGTTTACTTGCCTGTATACTTGTCTCACCTCTTGAAGGCAATGTCTGTATTACCCAAACTAGACATACTACCCACACAATATTTTAAAGGCTCTTCTGTTGTGAGAACAGATTTTTTTTCCTATTTAATTTGTTTACCCTCTTTAAAGCCATCCCTTTCCTCTTTCAGAGTAATATATACATTAGTTGGAAGGTTGATATTGGTGATATTTGAAAATTACCTGTTGTAAAATGTGTTAAGGAAAAGCAAGTGTTTAATGCTTTTTTTTTTTCTTTCTGTTGTTGCTGTTCTCAGAGACTGCGCAGTTGACCCAACTTGTGTGTTGTGCATGGAATGCTTTCTTGGAAGCATTCACAGAGAGCATCGATACCGGGTTAGTGATCCTGCGGGATAGTGACGTGGTGATTTGTGTGCGTGTGTGGAACCGTTTCAAGTTTGAGGATGTATACAGAATTTCCAAATGCTGAATGAACACAAAGTTCTGAATGTCTGCAGTAATCCTATGTGCACTTGATTGTTTTGATTGGAGTGTAACTTCTGGAAGTTAACACTTTAAAATATCAAGCAATTAAATTTTATGTGCAACAGTTAAGTTTACAAATGTATGTTATTTTTGACACATGCCCTTTAGTGAATTTTACAGGTTTAGACTTAGATTTTGAATTGTTCTGACTTTTGTGTTTGACTGTTTTTAAAAGCTATTGAAAAACCTTTATTAAGAAGCCACTTCTATGTAAAGCTTAAACATGAAGTTAAAATAGAAAATGAAACCTGTAAATGCTGTTTATTTTAGTAATATAATATGTTATTAGTAGTACAGATTAGTTTAAAAAACTCTGCAAACAAAGCCAAGAAGATGTTGGTGTGCTTTTAAATAAGAAGTTAAGTGAAAAGTACCAGTGCAGCCTTTATGTAAATCTGTTTTTTACAGTACTGCACTGCTGCTTATGTAAATCTCTTCACTGTATGGCTACATTGAGCACTAGGATTCAGGAAAAAATTCCAAGCACAAGAGCTGTCAAGAAACCCTGCCAAATTTGCTGATATCAGCTTACTTCTTGTACATAGGTTTTTACTTTTTGAGTCTATTGAATAACAAGTCTAAGTAACATCCAAAAGTGTAAGCAAATGTTTTTCAAATGTCCATCTAGTTTTTTTGGTACTGTAAGATATGCCTGCATGTATAGAGTATATCAAGTATGCCAAAAATAGGTGAAAGAATTCTTCTATGCATCAGTTAATAGGTGTGATTAAAAAAAGAAGTATTATTACACTTAATAACTTGAGGTAGTCTTTAAAATAAATTTTATTAAAACAATGTAAATATACCATTAAAATTTTCCAGTGCTTTTATCCTGTGCTTACATATGTGAAAAGTTTAAGTCTCTCAATTCCTTTTGTCATAAACCACATCTTTCACTCACTGTATAACAGTGCCATGTGAAATGATTTAGCTTTGTAGATTTAAACTGTGAGAAATTGGCATAGTACAGATGCCATGGCAAGTAATAGATTCAGAAAATCTGAAAACTTCAGGGGGATAAAATGGAGGTGTTTGGAGGTGTTTGAAGGTGTTTTGTTGTTCAGGATTTTTTCTTTTGACATAGGTACACTGGTAAGGTAGAAAAGCTTTCAGCTGTTGGGTGTTGTGATAATGCTTTTGTACTACAGCTGTGACTACTAATTTCTTAATGTGCATATATGATATATATGCATATTCACATGAACTGCTTTGTTTTTAAATAATTTTAGATGACAACATCAGGTGGAGGAGGTTTCTGTGACTGTGGTGATACAGAAGCTTGGAAGGAAGGTCCTTACTGTCAAAAGCATGAACTTAACACTTCAGAAACTGCAGAAGAAGAGGTAATTACAATTGAGGCATTATGTTTCAAAACATTGTTAACTGTGTATTTATAAATTGTGCACTTGAGGTTATTTTTGGTCAGCATGAGAGGCTGTAGGAACTTTAATTGTAATAATTGGCCCACAGTGTTAGACAAAAATTAATATCTTAACAAGCTCCTTAAAGTGTTTTCTACTTAAACATACATTTTGTATGTTCTGGGTCACCTCTGCAGTTTTAGTTCTGTTTCTTTGTGTTTCTGTATATTCTGAGAAGTTAAGGGATTCTGCCACAGACAAAAAGCCCCTAAAAATCTGTATGTAATCATGTGCACCAAGAAGCCAAATTCAGCTGTCTGTGCAACAAATACTCTGATTCTTACCAAAGGGAAGTGCACAGATTATTAAAGATCAGAATACCTTGCTGTCCCAGGAAAGTCATAATGAGATGTAATGCAGAGGTCTCTAAAAGAGCTTGTTTGGTAGGGAGAAGGTAAATAGAGAACACATCTTCACCACAGAATCACTTGGACATATAACAACTTGGACATATTAAATGCAAAAAGATATGCCATGTCTTACAGGAAGAACTCAAGCTGTTGGACTAACCACTGCAAAACACCATTGTTTAAAGTTTATACATGTTTGAAAGGAAATTTAACATGGTTGTGGAAGGAAAGATTACTGATGGCCATTTAAAATTGTAGGTACCATCTTTGGTGTGGGAAGTGTTAGTGTCTTAAGTTACTGGAGACTAAAGAAGCATTCTGTCTTCTGCTTATAATCTTCTTATCTGTTATTACATCTCAGGAATGAGTGTGGCTAATTGGGCTTCTGACCTAGCCACTCACATCTGTTCTTACATAGTATAGCTTCTGTGAGACTTTTTTAAAAAAGGAACATCTAAGGCAAGCATTGGTAGTAATTTTGCTGATCTGATGATTTAAGTGAAGCAACTGTAATTGTATTTTCAGTGGCAGTGGTCTTTGTAAAATCTGCTCTCACTCTTCTCAGCCCTAAGACTCTAGCACTGTTGCTGGGCTCACCACTTGGTCTGCATGCTAGTTTACATTAGTCAGCAGCCTTAGGAAACTCTCGTTATGAAATGTTGGGTGCTACTTCTGTGCCCAAAGGTACTCACACAGTGAGTGTGCCTGACAGAATAATCAAGGTTCTGGACAGGCTTTGTGTTTCTTCCCCATAAATCAGGGAGATTGAGATCTCTTATGCAGTGTTGTGTTTGAGGTAGATTAAGGATGGTTTGTTGAGCATTATTGGAGTCTGTTTTCTGCCTTGCCCAGATGTGTACCTTTGTTGAAAGTGCTGGGAGTGGAGGGAGAGCTGCTGCTTATGGTTTGACTTCGTTTTTGGTGGCTGATAGTTCTTCATACCCTGGATAATTTTTTAATGAAGGAAAAACAAAAAGAGAAATGGCAGTTCTTACCACTCTTGTAAAGCTTGTAAATATTCCCAAAGAATCTTGGGGTGGAGGGAATAAACTTTATTAGTACAGTTGAATTGCTGACTGTCAATTGCTGACCTCCTTTAGATGATGCAGACTTCAGTTGAGAAATGCTTATTGTGATCATTTTTATACAACCTAAGCTGTAATGAAGCATAGAATTTCATATTAGGTAATCCTAAACCAGAAATTGGGCCACTGTTAAATATTTTAATTGTCAAGCAATAACACATATGTCAAAATATCAAATGATGAATCAAGTCAGTGACCCAGTGTATAGTGTACATCCAGGTAACCTGCAGGCCATGCAGTGTTCCATTTCTAGGTTTGCCGAAAAGGAGCTAGTTGTTCTCAAAATTTTGATACAGTAAAAGACAACTTCCTTAAGAGAAGAGGTTTATAATGTTTTCTGTTCACCATCCTTGAAATGGACTGGAGTGAAGTGGCAGTGGTACTTACACTATCTTATTCAAAGTTGCCTGTGGTTCTCATTTGCTGTTCCAAAAAGGGGTCCATTTGACTTAGCAGACTGATGCAGCTTTCCTCTTCTTCCCCCTCCACATTCCCATTCCCCCACCTGCAGCAGCCTCCATTCTGCTCTGGCACAGAGAGCAGGACAAATTTGTAGGGGCTTCTGCAGTTGTCAAATGGAGAGCACAGAGTGGGCACAAATGGGTGCACAGTCCACAGACCAAAGGGGAGCAGCTCTCTGTGAGCAAGACTGAGGCATGGACAGATCATTATGAAAGACCTATTTACATTTCAGCAGTTAATTATTTATATACCACAGCATATAAGAAATGTACATCATAAATCATGATGCCAGTGTGCTGCATGTTGTATAAGCTTGGATAGATAAGATTTATGCCTTTTAATGCATACTGCATATAAAACAGGACAAAGATGCTTGGTCCTTTGTATTCTGCAGGTTACTAATATTGATAAGTGGAACAAAAGATACAGGGATTTGAAATTATGGTTTTGAAGGCATAGCAGAAGAAGCAAATTTAAATACAGCTGAGGTTAAAGTTCTTCCAAAGAACTATCTTAAAAGGTGTGCAGGAGTGAGAACAAGAAGACTGGGAATGGAAGAATGTGTGAAGATGTAAATGGGTGATCGGAGGCAAGTTAACATTCAGGTACTGAATACTAGATTGGAGGTTTGGTGACTGTCAGTGTAGAACTGGAAGAAGAAAACAAGGTGATTATTGACTCTGTTCCTTTCAAATGAAAAGTCATTTAAAGAAAGACATCGTTAAAGATGCTTACATAATTTTTGATAAAGAGGTGCAAGTTTGACAGTTTGTTTTGAATGTCATTTAATTTCTCATTTGCTATTTATATTTACTTTCCAGGATCCTCTTGTGCACTTACCAGAAGATATGGTGGCAAGAGCTTATAATATTTTTGCCATTACATTTAAATATGCAGTAGATATATTAACATGGGAAAAGGAAAATGAATTGCCTGGACTAGAAATGATGTAAGTATAATATTTGTCTTCTGCCTTTTAAAGGCTTACAGATATTTACAGTTGAAAATGCAGGTTCTGATTTTAAGAATCTTTTCTGCCTTTCCTAAAGTTGTCAGAAATATTTTTTGTACAATAATTGTAGTAGATCTGTATTTCTCATATTTTTCCTTTGCTCTTGCTTTTGCTTCTAACATTTCTTTAAATGACATAAATTCAATCCTTGCTTTGAGTGACATATATTCAATCGTTGCTTTGAAGTGAGAAGAGTGACACTTACTACTGCATGCTGTTTAATGATGAAGTCCATACCTATGAACAAGTTATTTATACTCTTCAGAAGGCTGTCAACTGCACACAGAAGGAAGCCATTGGTTTTGCAACAACAGTAGATAGAGATGTAAGTGAATTAATTGTTAGAACTTTTAATTACCTTGACCTAATGTTTGTTTTATGACTATACTTGCTTTAGTCTGTTTTCCCAAAGCATGTGGTTAATGTGAGTCTCTGAGTCCTGTGTGTCATACCACCCTAAAATGCCTTAATACTACTGAATGTCTAAGTGCCTAAATACTATTTGGCTACTCCAAACCAGACCTGATACTGAATATGTTTCAATGTAAATGTATTCTAGTAGGTCTTATAAGTATAAATACCAAGGTGTTTCTCACTCCTCTGTCACGGACAGGTAGCAGCTTTGGCACTTCCCTTACTGACCCCTGACATTGAAAGAGCCCCTAAGTATGTTCCAAACATAGGAAATGCTTCCCAGAATAACACCAGTTAAGTGTGAGGGATAAAATCCGTAACTGACTGCTTTTTTTTTCTGGTGCTTGTGGAACTATTAATGATTTGTGGTTTCTTTTTTAAATTTTATTTTCTTTTTCATAATTGTCAGATTACAGTGGCAGGAAGAGCTAAAAGCATTTAATATAGTTTTTAGGAGGAACAGTGAGCTCAGAGTCACTATATGCTGAATATAATTGTAACTGGTATTTCAGTTTCAGAAGCACTCTATCAGCTGTGTTTGTAGTATGGCTGACATTCATTTTTTTTAAGAAAGTGATAATTCATTGGGTAACTGCACCTTGTTATTTTTGCAATGAACCTGTAAGCAGTTGACATGAAAGAAGTGTCTTTTTTACCTGGCATATTGGCTTGTGCCTATTTTTGGGGTTTTGGTATGAGGAGGAAATCTTTTCCCAAATGGCAATGGGAATGTCATTTTGGATGGTTAGATTACTTCAGGGAGGTCAGTGGAGCAGGAAATATAACCACTTCATATTACTTTACACTGAACTAGATTTTGGTTTTGTGTTATCACTGCTCTGTCTTTCGTGATACCAGTAAGGATTTTGTGATACCAGTAAGGTGTGAATACCAAAGGATTCACACCTGATCCCCGAATATGAGCTGACCTGAGCATGTGCTGTGTATTGTGGGGTACACTCAGATTTTCCCTACTGTTGATGCCTTCTACTTCTAAATGCATATGTGAATGCATATATAGATGAGCATGTATGTGAAAGAAGTGAGAATGTTATGCCTGAAGCAGTGATTTGGCATCAGATCTAAAATACCAGTGAATTTTTCTGTCTGCAATACACTATAAATTCAATCAACTATCTATTTTGATGTGTGGATTGGCAGTAGAGAAAGACCAAAAACCTTCGTTTGGAATAAAACAAGTGTTTCAATTGTTTGTTTAAAAGACCAGTTAACTTTAATATCTGCTGAAGGCACTGAAGTATCTGAAATATCTTCAAGTTATATCAAAATTAATAAATAATGCCTTTGTACTAATGTTTTCAATATTTTAATAAAAGAAGTGTAGTTATTTTCATTGTTCATCTTAAGAACAATATTATATACAGAAAACTTAATGTAACAGATAAATGAATATAGGATACAATTTTATCTTTTTAAAAGTACAGGGTACATTTGGGAAATCCAAGTATCTAACTATGTACAGTACTTAAAAAAGTGAAAATAGCATGAAAGCCAGAGTAGTTAGTATGCATCTGAATCTTTTACTCTGTTTTTTATGCTAATGTAAAACACAGAATTGGAACTCCTCGTTTAGGAGCTGGTGGTAATGTTACATCTTTCTGAACTTGCAGGGCCGTAGGTCTGTTCGATACGGAGACTTCCAATACTGTGATCAGGCAAAATCAGTAATAGTGGTAAGTAATGGGGGTAAAAGGGGTGTTGCCTCCTTACTTGCCTCATCTTAAGCAAAAGGAGGCTTTGCTACGCAGTTTGTGATACTGTTATCATAATGATTCATTATATTTTAATGATACAAAATGTTGGAGATTCTATTTACAATGCAGTAGAGGTATCAGAATATTGGTTTATGGGGTTTTTGTTGTTGTTGTTGATCTTTTGTTGGGTTTTTTTTTCCTACTGTGGCCTACCTGACACCCAATATAATTTTCTAAAAAGAAGTTTGTAGTTTGTTTTCCTTCATAAAACAGATGTGGCCCGGAACTTTGAATGTATCTTTTAGAATTACATGCTGGTTCAGACCAGTGAAGTTAATTTATTACAGTTTTTATGTCTTTCACAGCAACAGTTATGGAAATTATTACTGAATCCAAGTGTGAAACTGCAAATAATTTCATTTTGCATCTATGTGTTTATATATGTATATATATTAATATCTATGTATTGCAAGATTCTTCCATGTAAAAATGTGAGAATGTTTTCTTTTAATTTTTTCTTAACCGGTGCAGTGCATTTCAGTTCAATCACATGAAATAAATAGTTTATGTATGATACTGCAATCTTTGAAAAGCAAATGCTGCAAATAGAGTTACTGTTTGTTAACTATTGAAGGTATTTTGAAAGCATTAGCATATTTTTAAAGATAATGTTGTACAATATTTTTAACTTGCTGCCCATGCAGGCAAAGAACAAATGGCTTTTATGTGTAACATCTAACTATTATGCTTTCTAACACATAAATGAGGGTAAATTATTTTTTGTTTTAACTATGTGTATTTAATTTGTATTTTTGAAAATAGTCTGTGCTCAGTCAGTTTCCATGATGGACTGCAGTGTGACTTGCCTGTCATGTTGAGAGGGACAAACATGCATGGCTGTCTTGGGTTGAACGTGGGATTGCTTATCTGTAAAATGCAGCAGATCAGTGTGAGCATTGATAACAGGCCAAGAGTGGAAAATGGTTTGACCTAAATATGCTGATATTGCATAATAAGGTCCTTCAAGTATTAATAGGATAAACAAAATTCAGACTTCTTTTGGGTTTGCTATGTCTGTGTTAGTAATTAGAATATGTATTAATATTACAAATTATCAAAATTAGTCATAGGAATGCTGCATTTCTGTATAGAAGTATATGGAGTCCTCACTTAAATATGCATTGCTTCCTTTTTCCTTTTCTTTTTAAGAGAAATACCAGTCGTCAGACAAAGCCATTGAAAGTGCAAGTTATGCATTCATCTATTGTTGCCCATCAGAGCTTTGGTCTGAAGCTCCTAACTTGGCTTGGCAGTGTTATTGGATATTCAGGTGGGCAAAATTGATCTTTTTGAGATAAGTTAGAGAATATTTGTGAGAGGAGCTGATTTTCTGAAGCAATTTTGTCTACTTATTTGAGATATGTAATGTATAAGGCAAAGCTATTAATAACTTGTCAGACTTCATTCTATTTTCTCTTACTGGAGTGCTGTTCTGAATTCTAACTTCCATGTGAAAGTGCTACCAGTCTTACATAGTCTTTTCTGTTTAGTTGCTGCTGAACAGAAGCTGAGACTCGCTGTCAAATGCAGTGTGCCAAAAAGCTATTTTTTCAGTCCCTACTTCTTTTTAAATGAGTGCAGTAAGCTGAAAATAACCTGTCTGATTAGATAAAACAAAATTATTCAGAAGTAATTTGATGAATGTAGATGAAAGCGATTGCTTCAGATTTTTTGCTAAGTAGAACAGAGAAAATGCAAGGAATTGTGAAGGGTTTTGGTAATTATAAAAGCTGACAAAGTCTTAATCAGATTTTTTAAAAGAGGTTTCTTCAAAGGACTCAAGATGCACAGTATTAGATTTTATGGGAATGCTCAGTTTTTGTTTTGACTTTGTTCCCTCTTTGTCCTGGTAAGTCGTAAGATTGTAAAGATGTAGGGTATGAGAGGAAATAAAAGGAAAAGTGACAAACTGCTGATATGGAGAAATGTAGATACAGATCCCCTTGCAATTTGTATTTTTTTTCATCTGGAAATGTTAGCAAGAACTATTAGCAAAGCACGCTCAGCTCTTATATTGCATATATGTTCTGCATGGGTGCATCATTTCTCCAGAGACTGTATGTTTTATTAGACTGATAGTTGGAAAACCAAGATTTCATGCACTGGGTCTTCATAACATGTTCTCATTTTTGAAACATAAGTAGTACAATGTTTCAATTTTAAAGATAAGTAAATCAAACTTTTGAACAGTAGGTACTAGTAGATAGGAGTTATGAAGAAGATTTCCTTCTGTGGGAAATTTTTCTTTCAGTGAAACATTTAGGCAGTCACTGTCTTTCTCATTTTAAGCCCAGTGTTGTGCCACATCATTTGTGCCAGGGTGCCACAGTCATTAATTTTCAGCACTAAATGACAGTTGCAAAAAAGTAACTTGAATATGTCATTTATGTCATTTTATTTATATTGCAGAAGAAAGTACTGAATTTTGAGTTGTGTAGATAGTGTTTCTGAAGTTCTGAAGAGTTCAGCTCATTAAATGCTGAGTTCTTTATGATTCAGAAGGGCAAAAGGCATGTTTGTTTGGAAACAGCACACATATTTTGTCTGTGACCAGTGTGCTCATTTACTTGAGCTGCCTTCCATGTCTTGGGATACAATTTTGTACTCTGAGTCTGGTTTTGTGTAGTGCACTTCTGAAAGAATTGGTTTCCCTTAGCTTTTTAACAAACACACCCAAACAATTAAATTCTGCTCAATCTTTTAAACAGTCTGTTATCCTTCATCTGTGATGTGGGGTGATAGAGTTGCTGCTTGGGTGGTTACACTGAAATGTCCCTGAACAATGGCTGAGTGACAGCTAGAGGGATCTTCTGCTGTGACAGAATGATGATTGCTGTCAAAGGAATGACAAATTCTTGTCAAAAAAAAAAAAAAAAAAAAGAAAACTGGAAAACCCTTGCTGTGGAACTTAGTCAGAAGTTTGACCACTACATCCTGCCTAGCAAATATCCCTTCTTCTGGAATAAGTTTGACAATTGCTGAACAATGCAGTGGTTTCCATTGATTTGTTGTCCTTCATAACAGTAGTTGGAATTGAACTCTGCAAAGCAAAAAAGGAATGACCCCAAACTGCTGCAGGGGTTCTGAGAGAGTATATTACTGCACCATGCTGCACATGGTGCAGTGTACACAGCACTAAGCCACTGCCCACTCTGCCTGAGGAGCTGAGATGCCAAGCAGGATGTGGAAGTAAGGGCTCTGTAAGTCCCATAGTTCTATGGGAATATGCATTACCTGCAGTGCAAAGCCAGGTTGAACATTCTTAACCAGGAGCATGTCTGGGCTGTGCTGTGTTTCAGATGCAGCCTTGTCTGCAAGCATATGACTCACATGTCCATATAATTACAGTTGTCACTTCTTTCCATTAGAAAAAAAATATGCAGAGAAGCCTTAAAATGATAGCATGAATATATGAGTCATTTCATATATGAATTATATTTTCCTTTTCATAGGAGTCTAATCAGGAAAAGTAAACCCTGGGAAATTAGTCTGCTGTATAACTGTTTCTTATTTTAGTAAGCCATTTTTAAGGACGCACATTTTAATTTGATAACTTTAAACCAAATCATTGCGTTTGGTGATTTTCACTATATTCCTATGTTCCATAAGGCTAGTGTGAAACTTGCAAGGTGTGAAATATTTGTGTTTGTATCAGCAAAATATGAGTGCTGTTATTCAGTTGTCATGAAAAAGGGGGCAGTGTGAGGGCTTCTGTGTTGTGTGAAAATTTCAGGATGTCAAAATAGCACATGTTCATGTTTGAGCTGTAACTAACTTGTACCATTTCTCTTCATTAAGATGGCCTTCGCCGAATATTGTGTCAGGTTGGTTTGCAAGAAGGGCCAGATGGTGAAAATTCTTCTCTTGTAGATAAGCTGATGCTGTATGATTCTAAACTGTGGAAAGGTGAGTTTTCTCAAAGCTCTGGAAAATGCTAGAGAGTGCTATGCCTAAGTTTTCCTTTTACTGTATCTGCTAATGTTTGATCATTTTTTACTGTGGTGTATTATGGATGATTTTGCCTAATTTGTTACAATCTCTCCCTTCAGGATACACTCCCAAGTGTATTTAAGACAAGAGCATACAAAGACTGTTTGGAGATAGGGCTGGTTTTAGGTCTAAGTTTTCAAAGTGGTCTGAAACTAAAACTGACTTGGTATATGCAAATGATAGTGATAGTTAATGGAAATTGAGTAAATGATAGAGAAATCAGGGGTTTGTCTGCTTTATAGGATCTCAGCATCCATTTCATATCTACCAAAATGCCTATTTTTAAGGGGTTAAGGCAGAATCTTTCTGTTTTGACTTGTGTTATTGTTCACGAAGTATTAACTGTTCTGAGAACATTCAGTGAAAATTACTGTTCTGTTGTTTTAGAGCTGTTGAAACTTTGAAAGGCTGGTATAAAACTTTGGTGTAATGGAATTAGCTAGAAAATTTGTAATTCTGAGGAAGGTGAGGTAGTTAATTTCTATTCCTTCATTGATTCTGTATCTGATTTGATATCCTGAAAGGGTGTGTAAGGCCAGGTGTAAGAAAGAGAAGCCCAAAGAACAAGTAGGGAATGATGCAGTATGACTGTCTGGGGGACTTCTTGGAGTACCAATAAAATAAGTAAGAAGTAAGGTGGAAAGTGAATGTAGTATGGAGAAAAACATTATTTTAGGTTTTGTTTATCTACTGCCTTTATCTTGAGAATGTATTCCTGCCACTGCAAATTTTGTAATCTGAAAGATACTACTTCTGTGGAGCATTACAACATTTTTAATACAGGTTTTATTAGGATAATGTCTTCCATGTAAGCAAGGAGTAACTTGCATTTCTATTTCAACATCAGTATTTCTCTGCTTTTTCTCATATTCCATTGTTCTGTGCGTTAAGGAAAAAGTTTCATGGCTTTTGACTGAAAAATGACCTACAAAAAAATTATGCATATGTGCATTTGTTTCCAAGCTACATAGAGATGAATAACATTTGTATTGATAATACTTTCTGGGAGGCTGTCCAGACAGACTAGAAGTTCAGAGATAGCGTAGCTGATTATTTTATGGAGATGTTCACAACTAGGAAAATTTGTTGCAGTTCCCAAGACTTCTTATAAGAGTCTCTTCCCATCTAAATTGAGATTGTTTTGTTGACTTCCCTCATATTTGATGATATACATTCCTATTCGATGTTACCTTATTACAGGAGTAATAAATAATGCCTCTTGAAGAATTTTGATTTGTTATTCTTCTTTATCCTTTGCTACCACCTTACAGACTTAATCAAAGCAGCTTCTACTCTGAAATGCACATTTACCTCATTCTGTAGAAGTTTACTTTTCTAAATATTTCCATAATATGTTGATAGAAAATAGTAACATGCAATATTTCATTCATTTTTCTTGGCAGGTGCTAGAAATGTGTATCACCAGTTGTTCATGAGCAGTCTTCTTATGGATTTGAAATACAAGAAACTTTTTGCTATCCGCTTTGCGAGGGTAAGTATCTTTCTTAAAAAGAGCAATTAAATGCTAAAACTGTCTAGTGAAGAGAGTCTAGTTAGCATACAGTGATTTAAATGAGCTGTTATCCATTTTTTTTCCTTTTTATGGAAGTGAAAACTTGAAATTAAATGCTGGAAATCTTATTTTGCTCTTCAGTATATTAGTTGTAATGGCATCTCATCTCTTGGGAAGGAAATGGCCTTTCAGACGCCCCAGAACTAAAGCAGTTCAGATGTTTTTGTCTTCACCATCAGCTATACAGGCTATTACTTGTTAAGAGCTAATCGCTGCTCATTGTTGAGGTATAAACTGTTATAGCACTGCTCAGAAATAGTGCTGAAATTCAGTCATGCTGATTAATATTTCTGCAGTAACTGGTATTTGAAATGCTTTAAATCAGCGCTGCAAAATTCTGCTCACTCTGCTGAAGACTCTTGAGTAGAAAATAAAATAGTAGCCTTTATTGTGAAAATGAGAGTGAGTAGATCTCACATGTGAGCAGATTAAGTTGTCATACTCTTTGTACAAAATACCATGATAATAATAATCCATTAGAGCTACTCTTCCCTTTTTCATGGCAATAAAGTTTCCCAGAGCAGACATTTAAGTTAAAAAATCAGGTCAGTGTGGATTAGAGGTGAATTTCCCCTTGTTGTTTAGAATTACCGGCAGTTGCAGAGAGATTATATGGAGGATGATCACGAACGGGCAGTATCGGTGGCTGCTCTGTCTGTCCAACTCTTCACTGTACCTACTCTGGTGAGTAGTGCCTGTCTTTCTTTTAAAAACTGATAGTTGGCACTCCTTGCCTTTTTTTGCCTCCTTCTTAATAGAACTATGAGCGATTGCAGAGTGATTTTATGAAAGATGACCACGACAGAGAGTTCTCAATTGCTGACCTCTCGATACAGATATTCACAGTGCCTTCTCTTGTAAGTACTAAAAGACCAAAAAAGGAAATCTTTATTTGTTAAAAGCCTCTCAAGGTTCATAAATCAAGGCTGCAGATTTCTTTAACACTACTGTGGCAATGCAGAACAGTCAGACTGTTTGCATACATTGCTATGGGTTTAGAAGTTAAAGCATTCAACATCGGGAAGTTCCAGACTGTCTTCCCAGAGTGGGCTGGGTGTTTCTGGTTTTTCTGTTTACATTTTTCTTTTACTTTTTTTTTTAGAAAGGTGCTTTCATATTTATGTAGAGATACATACACATAACATTTAAATTCCTCATCATACTGAGCCACATTTACTGTTTGTAGCAGTCTATATTATAGTTTGCATTTCATGGCTTCAGAGCACTACTCTGGTGCAGTTTTATAAGTGATCCACTTTATGTTTATTTTCCAGTCAACACAAGTGCAAACAAGAATTATCTCATGATACTCCCTACTTCCTTTGGTACTTTGAGTCTCAAGACAGTGCCTTCTTTTAGATTTCCACTTAACTTTTGTTTCGATGCTACAAGCACTGTGACTTCTCCCAGCTCTCTAAATCTGCTGGTCCTTCACCAGCTTGTTTGGGAAAGTTTTTTTTTTTTTGTTCCAGTCTCCATTTAAGTCTGTCTTTGCTTGTATTATGAACTAGACAAATAAAAATTTGCAGCTGTACTGGAATAAAAGTCTGATTTTCATACCCAGAATTGTTAAAAAAAATAAATGCTTCTGAATCCTCCCAAATTTAATAAGCTTCATTGAGGTCTTAAATTCAATAGTAGCATGGCAATCACAATACTGAGCAAACTTCCTCAGTTTCTTAGGGATGGATGATACTCATGGGAATTCAACAGGAACTCAGGATTTTGTTCCCATGGTTCAGGACAATATTGTATTACCTCTTTTAATTGTGATGCTTTCAGTAAGAGTGTTCCCAATATTTAGACTTAGAGTTAGACTTAACCAACTAATATTCATATGGTTATGGTATTTTACCCTTTGGCAGATGGGTTGGAACAATATTACTTTTTGAAAAAGTAATTTCAAACATTTCTCAGGGCAGAGTGATTGCAGTGCCTCTTT
Source organism: Passer domesticus (assembly GCF_036417665.1). Lineage (NCBI taxonomy): Eukaryota > Metazoa > Chordata > Aves > Passeriformes > Passeridae > Passer > Passer domesticus. The sequence goes on from NC_087476.1 coordinate 91,332,960, forward strand.
TATATGTGTTCTATTTTAAAAACATACAAAAAAAGCAAAGCAAATGTGTTTTGACTGTTGTGCAGAGTGATAGATTGATGGCATGAAAGTAATTATGATAAGCTTCTATCACATGAACTAAGTATTATTTTTTAATGTATTTATAGCTACTCATTCTTAATTAAATGAGTAAGTTGAAGAGTTTAAACCACCCCACCATCCTCCAGTAACATTTTCAGACTGATCTTAGTAATTTAAGAGTTTGAGCTCTCCAGGAACTGCTGTTTTTTGATTTGAGGGTGGATGGACAGCTCTGTTGGTGATGATTTTTTGGGAGGAAAATGGAAAATGTTAATCATTAGATTATTTTCCTTCACTGCAGTAGCATTTTAGAAATTGTTTTGAATTATCATTAGCAGCTGCAGAACCTGGAAGCTCTAGTCAAGAGCCACATTGTGGTGGTCAATATTGTTGAGTCTGCTAGCCAGATCCAAGGATTGCAAGGCTCATCCCATTTAACCTGGAGCCCTAACAGAATGGGGGAATTATGGAAGTGTTCATGAGTAGGAGCTGGGAGTAACTCAATGCCCCCTCCTCTCTTGTGAAGTTGGGTTAGGTTAAGCTGGGTGATGATGACAATCTGTCAGACTTGGCTGATTTGTTTCATACAACACATGGATATAGGCAGTAGACCTTGAGGAAAATTAGAGGTTATTTCATGCAATTTCCATGTGGAAGTTGCATTTGCAGTTCCTTACTGGCTCACAAGAGGCTCTGCTCACCACAGCTCTTGACAGTTTGTAAACAGAAAACAAGAGCTGTCACTCCCTTAAAGGGCTTAAACTGTATGAGAGGAGACAACACATACTTAAAGGGAGGTACAAGTTCATAATAAGACATGTAATAACATGTCTTGTGCCATAATTATGGGCAGGGGCCTTACCATAGACAGACTTCTGTACAGAAAGGATCTGAAAAAAGAAATCTGGCTTATGATAATTTTCGACTAGATTCCTTTTTTTTGTCTTCTGTGATTCTGTGAAAAGAGTGCTTTTTTGTGTTCTGTTCTAATTGTTGATGTAATTATTTTGGATTAAAAAATAATGTATTTTGTAAACTTCATGGTGCGGTGTGAAAATCTTGTTAGCTGTGTCTGTTAATTACAGCAAATTTCAATGTACTTTGGCACAGGCTCGAATGCTAATAACAGAAGAGAATCTCATGACCACTATCATCAAAACTTTCATGGACCACTTAAGGCACCGTGACATCCAAGGCAGGTTTCAGTTTGAACGTTACACTGCTCTGCAGGCTTTCAAATTCAGGCGTGTCCAGAGCCTTATTTTGGATCTCAAGTAAGTATACTAAGTATATGCTGATTTGAGAAATTGAGGAGTTTTAAAAAAAGTCACAAACGAATGCTTGCATCTTTCTAATCTCCCCAGGTATGTGCTGATAAGTAAGCCGACGGAGTGGTCAGATGACTTGAGACGCAAGTTCCTGGAGGGTTTTGATGCCTTCTTGGAATTACTCAAATGTATGCAGGTACGTAAATCTGTGAATTACAAAATTTGGCAAAATTTAAGCAGGAAGCTAGCTATTACGATATCAAAATAGAAGAAATTTGATCTGTTCTTGATTTGTTCTTCAGTGCAATATCACTTTTGGACCCATAGCGTTTTCTAAAACATAACATCTTCTTAAAATGTTGTAGAGGACAATAGAAAGGAAGAACAGTTCAAAATGAAAAGTGTAATTTGGGTCGTATGTTGCACTTGTAGAGGCAGACAAGACAATTCTGTGAGCAAAATCTGGTTCATCTTAAGTGTCAGCAGAGTTGCTCCTTGTATTGAGGAATAAACTGTTCCTGACACACAAATAGACCTCTTCACTTGTGGTTTCATTCCCTTTCATTCCCCCAAGGTTCTTTTTACGTGTTGCAGCACCAATATGTTTGTAAGGATAGCTAACCACTGTCTCACACCTCTGCTAATGCTGTCACTGTATTTCAGTGATACATTGTTGAAATGTGTAATTCTTCTTGTTTTAGGGTATGGATCCAATAACTCGTCAAGTAGGACAACACATTGAAATGGAACCAGAGTGGGAAGCAGCATTTACACTGCAGATGAAATTAACACTTGTTATTTCAATGATGCAGGACTGGTGTGCATTAGATGTAAGTTCCTTCGGAACTGTTCTTCTGTGGGAATGGGTATAAAACCCAAATATTAATACACGTAAAAACTGACGTAAACACAACTTCACCATAAGCCAAGGGCACCTTCTGTGAGGAAACGCAAATCTTTACTGTATTTAAACACAAGTGTGGTTTGTACTGACCAGTTCATAAGAACATGGTTGAACCTTTTATACTACAGAGAGTTTTGTCATACATCCGAAGATTGTGATTATCACAAATCTATCAGGTTATAATTTTCATGGAGGAGGGAATGGAGGAGTAGGTCCTGGATCTACCAAATACTGCTTGATTATAAATCATGTTTTTGCTGCCTAAGTGTTTCAGGATTTCAGAAATTGAGCATGGTAAAATATGATTGTGGAATAAGTGATCCTGGAATACCTGAACATGCAGGCTGGTTTTAATCTGTTACTGGTAGTTAATATGCAGTTTTTACTAGTCTAGCCTGATCGTTCCTTAGAAAGTTGCCATAATGTCAGTTACAAAAAAACCCCAAATCCAAACAACATCCTAGTGTGTATTTTTCTAATCAGAGACACCAGTACAAGTTTTGCAGTTTGTGCCCTCTTTAATTTGGCTCTTTTGTTGGATTCCTTATCTTAATTTTGCAGGACTGTTGTTAAAGGTAAAAATTGCAAACCCTTCAGGGTCTTTATTTTGTTGTCTGTATTATTTTTCAGAGCTGTGGTTTTGTCACAATCTCTTTAAACTGCAATCTTTCTTTTAGGAAAAAGTATTGATTGAAGCTTACAAGAAATGCCTGACTGTGTTGATGCAGTGTCATAGTGGGTTTACTGATGGAGAACAGCCTATTGTCCTCAGCATGTGTGGACATTCAGTTGAGACCATCAGATACTGTGTTTCTCAGGAAAAAGTTAGCATTCATCTCCCAGTTTCTCGTTTACTTGCAGGTATGAACTGTTGAAAAATATTTCAGGAAATGAAAAATATTCTGCAGATGTGATTTGTGTTTGTGTGTATGTGAAGACACACACTAGCATTGTTTAAGACCTGAATTTTGGCCATTTTCTAGCTGTTTGGTAGCTTCTAGGCCAGATGTTCTCAATCACCAGAAAACTTGTTATCGTTCAGGCTGGGGGAGATTGTCTCATGCCTCTGGATTTGTATTATAGGCAGCTACTGCTGCTTTTGCCACTTGAGTGATGCAAAAGAGCTTCAGCAAAATGTGGACTGTAGTTGACTGTTTGGGAGCATGTTTAGCTGTCAGCTTGAATAGACTAATCAACATTGTGCTAGAGAACAGATTTATCAAACAGATGTGTCAGCAGAAAATTGAGCTATGCCTTTCTCTTCATATTGTGCCTATCTTGTTCATCAGTTGTGTTGAAAAAAACTTTATGAATTTTGGTTTACAGAATCAGAAAGAATGTGGTAAAAATAAATTCACAAATAATGAAATGAAAAAGGTATTTCTTAGGTGAAGTGCTATGCAGCTCAGTGTCAAATGACTTTGAATATTTGAATCTTTGAGCAAAGTCTTTGTAATTTCAAAAGAAAGCAAACCAGAAAATCTTCATGTGTTTTGTAGGGGCCTTATTCTAGTTCCTGAGGTATTTTATAAACCCCACAAGGACTGATAAAAAGGATGAGGTATCTGCTGTTGATTGTTTGGCCTGTCAGACCAAGGACTCTTGGCTCTCACTGTGGGTACATGACAGAGTCAAAAAAAGGCAAAAATGTCACTTGTACTGCAAGGCTTATGCAGATACAAAGGGAAAACATTAATTCTCTTAGATTGTATTCTTTGCATTGTTTCTTTAGGAAATAACTGTGTAGCTCCAAGGTAATAAATTTGGAGACTTGTCGCTATCCAGAAAAATGGTCTGCGAGTAAATAAAATTACTTTTTTTGTCCTGTTTTAATTACATAAAATATTGTATGTAATATTCTGTACGGTTTTTTCGTGTATTTTTGTAGGCTTGCATGTTTTGCTGAGTAAAACAGAAGTGGCATATAAGTTTCCAGAGCTGCTACCCCTGGTATGTCATTAAATGTTGTCTATTCATTAAATATAATTAATGCTGAACATGAAATTGGTCATGTAAATGTAGGATGATGTTAAATAAAACAAAGGGCCTTTGTACTGTGAATTCTACTCGGAGAGAACATCTTTTGTACGTAAAATTACCTCTTACGAGATTAATATCTAGATATTCATGACTAGAGCATAGACAGGCAGTATTGCTCTCTAAAGTAACTAAGACTCAGGTCACACAGCCTCCTTTTTGTAATAGAAACTGTTTTTAGGAATCGCAGGCAGGATGTAATTCCTTTCTCTTGGGCTGGGTTCTAATTTTCTTCCCCAGCTGTTTCTTGCCTGCTGCCTGTTCTTATTGATACGCTATTTCTTTAAGGGGTAGTCAAAAAAGGTGGAATGAAAGAGGATAAAACCTAACTGGGAGAAGAAATTTCAGTGTCTTTGGAGAGAAGTAGTACTTAACCTTTGAATGAAATAAATGAAATTACAGTGTTATTAAATTGCTGATGTTGATGTTTTAAAATATGAAAGCCACTGTCTTTAGGAATAAACTAAAACCCTCATGCAGTAGCTGTGCGGAGCAAAGACAGAATGTAAGGGTGATTAACAATGATTTGAAAGATTGTGAATAGGCTCATCTAACTTGTTTGTTGGATTTTCCTTGCCTTTTGTAGTGCCCAAATATTTTAATGATCACAAATATAATCCTCCTTCATTTCAGTCCCATTTTCTTTTATTTTCTCCGTGTACATCAAAATATTGCATTTTCTTGATGCAGAGTGAACTTAGCCCACCCATGTTAATAGAACATCCTCTACGATGCCTAGTCCTATGTGCCCAAGTGCATGCAGGGATGTGGAGAAGGAATGGCTTCTCTCTTGTTAATCAGGTAAGTAGTACAGTAACTGTAGAATCACTCTTATCTGATAGCTCTCTCAGGATAATTTCAAAGAGTCACAGAATCAATTAGGTTGAACAAGACCTCTGAGATTATTGAGTCCAACCCTTGGCCAAACACCACCTTGTAAACTAGACCACAGCGCTAAGGGCCGTGTCCAGTCACTTCTTGAACACCTCCAGGGGCAGTGACTCCACCACTTCTGTGGGCAGTCCTTTTCAATTTTTACAACCCTTTCCATAATGAAATTCTTCCCAATGTCCATTCTGACCCTGTCCTGGCACAGCCTGAGGCGGTGTTCTCTTGTCCTGTCGCTGGTTGCCTGGAAGAACCTCAATGTATTTCTTGAAGTGAAGGGCCCACAACTGGAGACAGCACTCGAAGTGGGACGTCACCAGGGCCGAGTATGGAGGGAGTTCTTGGTCTTTCAGACCCCAAAACCTTCTGTTTCTGTATTGATTTGAAATTTTACTTATGTCAGTCATGTGGAAGGCAGTGTGAGGTAGGCATTTTTATCAGCACTGGCATAATTTCAGTATTTTTGCTTTTAAACTAGTCTTTGATTTTTTTTTTTAGTCAGAAGTTGCTTTTTTATTTCAGGACTGCTGCAGTGGCTGCTGAACTCAGTGCTGGGTGTGTAGAGTTTTAGTTAATGCAGTTAATGACTCCTAGCTTTTTTACTGTGTACTGTGCAGCAGCAGTTGGAAATGCAGAATTAGATCTGCGCATCCATGGTAATTTATCACCTCCACATCAAAGTGTCTCAGATATAAAAATATGCAGCATTATGGTATTATGGCTATTTATATTTATAAAGTGGTTCAAACCCAAAGACTCCACAGAAGCATTAGAAGCAGTGTAGAACAAAGTGTTTCTTGGCTTCTAGCTCTAATACTTTTGGTGACTTTCATTTCTAAACTTACGTTCTCAATGTTTGTATAAATTAGGTGTTTCAAGCATAACAGCTATAAAATGGGTACTGTGGTGTCAGTACCACCCACCAGGGTGATTGTCTCAAGTGATTTTCTCAGCAAGACTTTTATTACAACAGGAATAGGGGTTTAATTCTGTGAGGTGTTAACTTGATATATTTGCAAGAAAATTCCTTCAATCCTGTCAGCCCTCAACTCCATTAGATAATTGCAATGTATATTTACTAGGAGACTGAATTAAGCTGCTCAAATATATTATATTCTGACACTTCTTGACTCTTCGTAAGGTGGTATCCTTGTCATTAGAGCAAAAAGAGCTCCAGTTATGTACAATTATAGCAGTGCCCATAGTGCTATAGACACACATCAAATCTGGAATTTCAGCATAGCTTTTGGTAGTGAAATAAGTCTCTGAGTTAATTTCTCCAGGTTGTCAGGATCTTGAAGTTAAGAGCTTCATTTAGTTTAGATAACATAACTCCCACAGTCTGCAAGTCCTTTCTCTTTACTTTGGCTATGGGGAGAGCTCATGTTCAGCCAGCTCCTTTTGACTCCTTCCCAGATAATACGAATGGGCATCTATATGTGTGTATTATTGTGATAGAGAAGAAAGGGAAGGCATGCCTAGCTGTCTTCGTGTAATTCTGGTGGAAATGGTATGTGTCTAGAGGAGACTTTAGCATGCTAAAGTTTTTTTCCAGGCCTGTGCAGAAACTTGCCAGCCCTATTTATTTTTCTTCTCTTGTGGTAGAACCAAACTTTCCCACATTTCAATGCCATGCAGTGATTGTGGTGTTGCTGACGCCTGGCTCAGTCCTGTTGAGTTCCTTCCCGGGATGGTTTGGGTTAAGCACAGCTCTGTCACAATATTAACATTTTGCTGACACTGGCAATTCCTGAAAGATGGTATCTCAAATGATTAAAGAGCAGTTCATGGAGCGAAGAAAAAACATTTCCCCAACTGCAAGGGCTTTCTCTCCTGTGAATTTCAAACAGTTAATTGCTAAACAAATATATAAAAAATAAGCTAAAGAGGTCAAAAAGATTTTTGCTTATAAGTTTATGCAATTCAGACATTGCATCACTACAACCCAGCCAGCAACTATGATTGTATTGTGCTTTATAAAAAAGCTTTTTGCATGCAGATAAAATTATGTAATTTTTTCAAATTACAGATTAATTTTTTGTTTATGAACACAGTATAGCAAAGTTTATTTTTTATAGAAGTAAAATAATTTTAGATGAAATATTATCTGTGTTAATGATCATGGTGTGGTGTTTTGGGTATTTTTTTCAGATTTATTACTATCATAATGTGAAGTGCAGGAGGGAGATGTTTGACAAGGACATAGTAATGCTTCAGGTAACCAAGTATACCACTTTGCATTTTTTTAAGTATTTTCATGATGTCTTTGTGTTTATGTTTATCTTCATCAGAACCTTTTTAAGAAAAAATGTCTTTTTTTTGTGGAAGGACTTGAATTTTCTTATTTTATCTACATAATTATGGCATAATTTTAAAAGGAAATAACTATTATTGTAATACTTATTTTTTAACTACAATTTGAAAAGTGCAGAGTTTGCAGGTGAGTGTATAAATGCCATATCTTCAAGAATGAGATATTTTAACTAATGGGTGATGCTGTACTGGCAGTTTCATGACTCTGCATGTTATCAGAAATGCAGTTAGTGTATGTGTTGATTTTTTTGGTTTGCCCCTTCAGAACAGATTTTGCTAATGTGGAATTCTATTTAGCTCTATGGCAGATGCAATGCTTCTACACTGAGAGCAATACAACCTAAAATTTACGGCTTGGGGTGCGTAGTTCACCTGGACAGCAAAATATTTTCTCAGGAAGTCCCTGAAATCTTAACTGGAGTTTATCCAGTAGGATAAACATGCCCCAAGATGCTTCTGCTTTCAGACATAGTGGCAGATCAAGCCTCAGGAAACTGATTTTTAATTGTAATTTTCAGCTGTTCATTTGGGTAGATATTCTTGAGCTTTCTTGGAAATTTATTCTGTTTTAAAGATGGTTCCATTAACAGTAGTTAACAAGCAACAAATATTTGTAGTTGGCAAACTTAGATAACATATTTAATAAACTGAAAAAACATCAGCCAGTAGTTTTCAGAAATGGAAATTTCTGAAAGTTGATGTTTGTTCTGCATTGAAACTTCAGTTTTTTTCTTTCCAAGAAGGTTTTGGAATCTTTGCTCTACAGGCTTCAGCCTTTATTTAGAGGATTGGGTTTTGTTGTTAAGATCTTTAGTGGTATATACTAAGAATTATTATGCCTGCTAGAAGATAAGCTAGCATGAACAAAATTTTAGATTAAAAACAACCAAACAAAAGTCTTTCACTGAAGCTTGCTTAGACTGCTTAAGATAACAGGAGTAACCCTGAATATTTTACATTATGCCCTTAAAAAGGCATCAGAAATTCTTGATAAACCATAGGATTCTGCTTGTCAAATGGGCTTACAGTTCTGTTCTTGGTGTCCTAAGAGAGTAAACTTAAATGTTAAGTCTTCATTCATAGGATTGAGAGAGGAATTAATTTTATAAAGAATACACAGTGAAGATCATATGTAAATATAAAAACTATGATAACACCCAATCTGTTTTCTCTTTATAATCTTTTTTTTCTTTAATAGACAGGTGTGTCTATGATGGATCCAAATCACTTCCTGATGATAATGCTGAGTCGCTTTGAACTTTATCAGATATTTAGTACTCCAGACTATGGCAAAAGATTTAGCACAGAAAATACTAACAAGGTATTTTATGCACTACTGCAATGGAAAATCTTAAATTTTGTTTTTCAAAGTGTATCTGATACTGTTGTACTGAGAAAGAGCTATTTCTTGATAAAAAAGCAAAACTTATCCTATTTTAATTTCATTTGGCCAGTTTGAAGTATGCATAAATATTTTTACCTGTCAAACTGGTAAATGTCAGAAAATGTTGCATTATTTTTGCACTTATGACTGCGTTTCAGCATAGCTCAGTTTGGGAGTACTAAGGGTGAAAATATGCAATGTTTTGAATCACTGAAAAAGTATTTTCAGCGTATGGAATAATTATTGAAAAATGTATTTTTTTATTGTTTTACTTCAGGATGTTGTTCAACAAAATAACACTCTTATAGAAGAGATGCTATACCTCATTATAATGATAGTTGGTAAGTTCAAAACATATTTAATTAATTTTTAAAATTTAGGCTCTTTAGTGATCTGGGCAATTTTTTTATTGCTCTGTGAGGTTCAGTTCTGTTGTGAACATCCTGTAGCTCTGCCTTCTTTCCTAGGAGAAAAGCCTTGGAACTAGCTTAGATCAATGTAATGGATTTTTGAACACTGGTGTGTGAACACAAGATTTCACAGAAGGCACCCTATTTTCCAGCCTTTAATTTAGAGAAAAAGCTAAAAAAAGTGTTTAAAAACCAAAAAAAAAGAGGTGTGTTTTATTTTTACAGGTGAAAGGTTCAGCCCTGGAATAGGGCAGGTAAATGCAACAGATGAAATCAAGCGAGAGATCATCCATCAGCTGAGCATCAGGCCAATGGCACACAGTGAACTGGTAAAGGCACTCCCTGAAGATGTAAGTAACTGGATGTTGAGGGGGGAACCAGCTTCCACTTGATAATGCTGATTGCTGAAAAATTGTCTCATGCAAACTCATGTCACTTAATGTGGAATGAGAGCAGCGCGATTATGCTCAGAGCAAGGTTAGCATGAGTACAGGTTAGTAGTTCTCATGGCAAGGGTAGGAAAGAGGCAAAGAAGGAACAACATGTGAAAGATGAAGGAATCTGAGAGCTTCTTCAGCTTCTCTCTCTTTTTAATACTATTTCTAATCAGGCCATCTGGCCAGCAGCCTCTGCAGGCTGCTCGTACACCCTGAATTAGATGTATGGAAGTGGGTTGTTAGAACTATCCAGAAATATAAGCTGTTATGTTTTAAAGCCTAACAATAAGTAGAAAGACATGGAATCAGACACTGTACTTGTGTAACATAAGTGCTTCATTTACATGAACAGAATAATTTATCTGAATTCTATTATAAGTACTTCTGTAGGACAGCAAAGCTTGCTTCCCTTTCTCCTTTTAGTATTTTTGAAGCAATCTTTTAAAAATTATTTTTGAAGACAGTCAGAATTCCAAAGTTTATGTTTTACAGTGCTGGTAATAATTTTACTGATAAATTATGAAATATTTTACATTTTTCTAAATATTTTAAACTGAAACAATTTGAAAAGTCAAATTTCAAAATTATTGAAGAATAATTTAGGGTTGTATGAAACAGAAAGTTCTATTTAAACTGGAGCTCTGAATTATATTGTCAGTCCTAAATACTTTTTCCCTGGCCTGGTAACTGCAATGAAATATGCATTGGTGGAAGGGGATGGGAATATTGAAAGAAAATTTGTGTATGAAGTGTTGTTACATATTTGAGCTGATGTCTCATGCTGCCTTTTGTGGTTGTTTCAGCGTTTTTCAGTAACTAGTCTTTTAGCTTTCCAGTATTTATTTCAATTTAAAGGCCTAGAAATCAGAAATGCTGGCTGTGTATTGTAAAAATGTGCTGAGCAAGCTAACTTAGAGTTGTCTTCTGCTCCTGTTACATCCTAGTTCGTTATGACAGAGAAAAGCAGTACAAATGACCCACTTAGAATGGCATGACTTTTTCAAAGACCCTTTTGCAGAGATGGTGTTCCTGAATGTATTTTCATGTTATGTGGTTTGGTGTTCTCTTGAGTGCCAGTAAAATGACTTTGTACTACATTCATTTTGCATGCTTTCTCTGGTATTGTATGATATTTGAATGTGTTTATTCCAAGAACTCCAGTAACACACTGTCTTGTCTTTTCACTCCATGTAGGAGAACAGAGAGACAGGGATGGAAAGTGTGATTGAAGAAGTGGCATGTTTCAAGTATGTTTCCCTTTATTCTAATGATTCAGCTTTAGGAATTGAATGTCTCCATTAGTGAAAACGAGAGAATGAAAGAAAGAGGGCTGAGTCATGGTGATTTCCCATGGCTTTAATTATGTGCAGAATTCTTAATAGCGTTAATTTCTATAATGCCTGTTAGACATTAAAACAGTGTTTTTTAGCTGTTGTAGTTAACTCTTTATTCTCAGATGTTAAGAACCAGTAGACATAAAGTGTTTCGTTTGCTTTGGTTTTTTGTAGGAAACCTGGATTAACAGGCAGAGGGCTGTATGAATTAAAACCAGAATGTGCCAAGAACTTCAATCTGTATTTCTATCACTTTTCAAGGGCAGAGCAATCAAAGGTAGCTAGTAGTTTAACTTCATGGGGTTTATTTTGTACCTTTTTTTTTCTGTTTGCCTTTTTCCAAAGCTTAATTCTGTGAAGAAGTATTACCAGGTGGATATTTGAGAATGTTAACAAAATTTGCCCGAGATTTTGCAGTGAATTCTGTGCCACTGGATCCTGTGTCCTATACAGAGCTGTTGAAATTAGTGGGCATTCAGGAGCTTGTCTGTGGGTTCCCTTGCATCTTATTTTACTGAAAGTATTTGAAACAATCTGTATTTTCCCTTACCTTTATAGAAATTGCCATTTTAGGTCAAACTTGCCTTACGGTTTTACGCTAGGAAAAGAATTCAGGCTGGCTCAAGAGGAAAGATTAGTTTTGAAGTTGTATGCCCTACTTTATAAGTAGAACATAAGACAAACTGAAAAGACATGAAAGCTTTCATGTTTATTTAAGGCTGAGAAAAAACAGTAACAATGTAGTAAAGCGTGAATGCTTTTTTTATTAGTTTTATATTGGTACAGATTTTGAGTAATGCCGGCATTGTTCTTCTATTTCAGGCAGAGGAAGCACAGAGAAAGCTGAAAAGGCAGAACAGAGAAGATACAGGTATTTATTTTTGAGAGGAGATGGGAGAAGAGGGAATCACATATCAAGATGTGTATTGCACTGACATTTATACTAACTAACAGCCTATTCCGGGGCTAGAGTGGTTAGAAATGAAGCAATTTCCCATATGTCTCCCTGGCTATAGTCAGGGATCTGATTTGTCATGGAACCAGCCTTCTGAAGAGCTTACTCCGTTGGCTTTCCTGTTACACACAAGCCATGTTGAATGGTGCAGCCTGTATTGGTAGCACTGTTTATCAAGCAGCTGTGTTCTGCCTGAGGCCCATAGAAGGGTTTGGGTTGGAAGAAAGCATAAAGGTCATCTGGTTCCACCCCCCTGCCTTGGGTTGTGCTGTTAAATGAGGCATTTCAGTTGGGTGTTGCAAGTTTTGGGGAAATGTCAAACACACCAATTTCCCTTTCAGCACTTCCACCGCCAGCTCTTCCTCCTTTCTGCCCACTTTTTGCCAGCCTGGTGAACATCCTGCAGTCTGATGTCATGCTGTGCATTATGGGAACTATACTGCAATGGGCAGTGGAACACAATGGCTATGCCTGGTCAGAGTCCATGCTGCAAAGGGTAGGGGTTTTTCATTTAAACTAATGCTATGCTAATGCAGGAATGTTCGTTAGAGCATTTCAACATGATTTTATAGATTTGAGTTGTTTACTCAGTGTCTGAAACACCCAGAATACACTGAATGAGAAATAAGTGGTATTTCCTGATATGCAAAACTAGGGAAGCCCCTCTGCCTATTGCTGCAATTTATTTTTATTAGAGAATGGAAGACCCAGGTAAATTTCTAATGGGATGCACATGAGAGGGAAGACTTCTGCTTGAATCAATGGCAATAATGTTTTTTGTGGTGGAGAACTCATTAATCTGAGTTGTTGCATATTAAGCAGACAGTGATTTTTTTCTTGATGTTCCTTTGCTTATTTTCAGTTTAGGCTAAATCACTTTAGGAAAAAACCATGAAAAGAATTTTTCTACTTGAAAATGTATCCATTTTGGAAAACTTAACTGAACTGTTTGTTCCTTGCAATTTATAATGATCTTTAGAAGCCTGGAGGGTTATTGTAGATTCTGGTATCATGATTGACATTTTCTGGGGTGTGCAGAGATGAATAGTTAATTGCCATCCAGGAGCTGTTTGTAGTAGGCAGGGTTATTGGTTTAAGGTCCAACTCCAAACTTTTAAAAAGTATTGATGGATTTTTAAATAACATTTAGCAATGAAACTGAATATTAATTTTTTGACATCCAGTCTTATTGTGGGTATATTAGCTTTTACAGCTAAGTTTAAATTAACATAAGCAGTTCTGTATAACAGAAAAAAGTTGAAAATGGAATGATATATTGGTATTATAAATCACAACAATGTAGGTACATTTAGGTAATGTAAGAATGCTAGGTTTTGGAGTAACTTTGAATAAAATAAGTTGGTTAGTTTTTTTTTTTTGACTGAACTAAAATTCAGCCATTCTCAAAACTGTGAAATTCATTAGGGACCTATCACTTGCTCAGAAACACGTGGCATTTCTCTGTGATGGTGTCATGCAGTTGTGCTGCAGTTTTCACAAGTCAACCCCTTTTGTCTTGGAAGCACTTGCAAAGGTGGATATGAGACATCTGCAAGAGATGGCTCATGAGATCTTGTTCAATAGATGTGATCGACTGAGGAGAAATTAACTGTTGTTTATTAAAACAAATTTTAAAAACTTCAAGATTTTCATCAGGTTTTGCCATTTTTTTCTGTAGATACTTGGTCTGTTGCATTCCAGTTGTGTTACAAATTTTCAGGTGATTATCCTTTCCTTACATGGGAGTCAGTGTTGATTCCAGGCATCAGTAAACCTTTGTGTCTGGAGCATCCTGCCAGTTTGTATGGGGTTGTGAAATGGCTGATGCAACATGACAGAGTTTGCCACCAAGAATGAAGTATCTCAGCTTCAAAATGCCATTGAGACTATCATAGTGCTAAATAGGGTAATTGCATTTCTTAAGTTCAAGGAGATTACAGCTCTTCACTGACCTGAAAATTAACTTTATTTTAAAATGTGTTTCTAGAGAGAACAAATTTAACTTAAAAATTTTAATTTTTTGTTGCTAAACTTTGTGTATAAAAAGGACTTAAAGTCTGTTTCGTGCTTCTTCTGTCCTGAGACTTGCAATAGTAACATGCAGTGGGTAGGGAGAAAGATGAGAAGTACTGTCTCCTCACTCACTAGTCAGGACAACAAACAGAAAGATGCAAGTATTTAATATGTATTTTATATGGTTTCAAACAAACACTGTTGCTTCTGTGTAATGTAGCTTTGGAATTCTGTATACAGAAATAACTTCAATATATTCATAATATATAGTTGTATTATATGACTTTCCTGTTTCTTAATGAATTACTTAAACTATGTAACAAGATTATATGAATTATGTAAGAAAATAACTAAAATTTGTAAATTTTACCTAGGTTTTGCATTTGATTGGAATGGCACTACAAGAAGAAAAACAACATCTTGAGAATCTCAGCGAGGAGAATGTTGTAACATTTACCTTCACTCAAAAAATATCAAGTATGCCTTTCTTTTCAAATGTATAGCAAATTTTAAATAACTGAAAATGCCAGGATCTCATATTTTATTCTTCTGAAACTGTATTTGTCAGAAGAATATATTTGTTTATACATCAAAATGTTATCAAGTTGACTATAGATAAATGCTTTCTACTTGTGTAGATTTTATGATGGTATGATACTAAAGGCATTTTCTAGAGGAGAAATTCATAAGTTGAATAATTCCCTCTAGATCTGATTCTTAATATCTTTAATAAATATCTTAATATCTTGAATATATCTTAATATATATTAAATATATTAATATTTTAATGTATTTATATTAATATATTTAATAAAGATATCTCAATAAAGATGGCTGCATGTGATCAGATGCAATTGCAAAAATCATAGTTGCTTTCTTACAGTCTTTTAATCTTGTCTTTCCTTTGTATCATCTGACTAGTGCCTCTAGTTTTGCTAACATATGAAGTTCCATTTAAAGTAGTGGGAAATATAATACTGGAGGTTCCCAAAATGAAAACAGCCAGGGTGCACATCCAATGCATTTCCTTTGTAAGAAAATGTAGTCAGTGAGCAAAACTTTTCAGGATTTAGAAGTTACTCATGAAAAGATTTGCAGTAGGGGAGAATCAAAAATTACATATTGTGTTTGTTTGTTGAAGGAATTCTTCAGTTGCTGAACAAGCATTGGGGTTTCTTGTTTTTAATGTTAGTGAGTGATTAATTTACCAGTAATGGTATAATCAATTCTCATTGTAATTTTTCTCTCAGAACCAGGAGAAGCACCCAATAACTCCCCTAGCATACTAGCTATGCTAGAAACACTGCAAAATGCACCTCATCTGGAAGTGCACAAGGACATGATCAGATGGATATTGAAGGTAAATATTTTATATTACCACTGAAAATCTTGGAAATGAGATTTTTGAAGCTTTCCTGTTTACATTGGGATGATTTCCTTGTTTCCCAGTTTTGCTCTTATGGATACCAATACTGCACATTGTATAGTCCGTATTATAGTATATGCAGTTGTATTCTCATGACCCAAATGAATTAAAGGCTTTTTTTTTTCCTTACAGACCTTTAATGCTATTAAAAAGCTAAGAGAAAGCTCTTCTTCAAGTCCTGTGGTTGAGACAGAAGGAAATATTATGGAGGAGGTAAAAGCAATCTGTAAGAGTTGATCTAGAACAGGTCTGGGTGGTGACTAGCAAAGGACTATATTTCTAATTATAGCTCTAAATCAAAACATGGAAAACATCAGTGACTTCTGAAAATCTGTCTCACAGTTTATAGATCAAACTCACTTGTTTGAAGAACCTATTGGTAAAGTCCCCAAGCTGTGTTTCTTTATTTCATATGTCGTCATCTCCAAATCTTTTTCAATTCTACTCCATTGAATTGTGTGCAATACAGTCACAGCATTAGATGTTTTTGTTGTTCCCATAATTTCAGACTCCATGGAAAGTTGCTAAAAGAAATGGTTGTCCATGTATTTTTACCATGCAGGGCATTCCAGAAAAGCTCTGATGATCTGTGTAGCTGGACATGACATTCTAGGTACTGCAAACAGACCTTGGAGCACTGTAGTGCTCCATTGAGGAATGCAGCTGCTGGGGTGGGAGAGCGGCACTAGAGATGAGACCTGTCACTCCTTCTATCCTAGGAGTGCTTAAAGGGAAAAGAAATACAAAATGTAGTTAAAGGTTGAGGGAAAGAAGTTCCCCTTCTAGATCTGCAGTTGTGCCTGGCATTGAACACAAGCTAAAGAAAAGAGGCTACAAAATAACTCTTTGGTAGACTTTTGTCTTTTATGAGAATTTCATTGTTTGGAGGTTAGTAGAAGTTAGACATGGCAGTAACTAAAATAAATAATTCGTTGTAACAAGACTTTAAAAATGACTGAGTGAACAATACAATTTCAGAGTTCACGTGATAAAGACAAAGCTGAGAGGAAGCGAAAAGCTGAGATTGCCAGGCTGCGCAGGGAAAAGATCATGGCCCAGATGTCTGAGATGCAACGGCACTTCATTAATGAAAACAAAGAGCTCTTTCAGCAAACTCTGGAAGAGCTGGATACTTCAACCTCTGGAGCCCATGAAAATAGGTGAAGGCATCTTGTTTAAATTTTTTCTCATTAATGTCTACATCAGATTGTCCTATTATTACCACTTTAAAAAGCTCTTTTTGTGGATCTTGATGGAGAAGTCTTCGTTAGTTTCTGAGAGAAAAAAAAGCAGTAAATGGAACGCTTCCCTCCCCCTCTCTGTCAGAATTGTGGGATAAATATAAACAGGCAAATAGTTTTTTGTACAAAATCACCCAGTAAATTATTAATGATGCTGAAGAGACTGTGCTATTAAACATAGTAAATTGGAAATAGCTGATTATGTGTCTGTTGAAGATCTGGAAGAAAATCTGTTTGGTAGTTGGAAATATGAATTAGAGAATGCTAATTATTTTGTGGGAAAGTGGAGAGTGTTTTCAAAATTCATATCATACACTTAAGGGATGGTGATGATGGAGGGCTGCAGATTCAGTTTCTGTGTTAAACTGGAGTGGGTTACGCTATTGGAAGGGTTATGAATTTTTTCTGGAAAATACATGCTACTTCTGGACACATAGGAATTGTTATCTCAATGCCAAAGCTAATTTTTTGGCAGGGAGCATTTATCATAAATTTAAGAAACTCACTAAAGTCATGATCTGAATTATAAGGTTTTTAAAATAATTTGCTCACTAATATTTTTAAATATTCTAGCCCTGTAATTTCGGATGCAAAACTCACAGCCTTGGGTCCGGAGCAAACCAGAGTAGCTGAACCCAGACAGGTTGTTATGTGTATATTGTGCCAGGAGGAGCAAGAAGTTAAGGTGGACAGCAGGGCTATGGTCTTGGCAGCATTTATTCAGCGATCAACTGTGTTGTCTAAAAATAGAAACAAAATTACTCCAGACCCTGGTAAGTACTGGTCATAGTTGTCTTAAATGTCAAAGAAAGTTTGGGTTATTGTGACAACAACATTTTTTGATCTGAGACAGTGACATAGTCTTCTTACATTAACTGTTTGTGAGTGGCTTCATTGTAATCAGTGGCAAAACTCCCATATTTTTGGTGAGGTAGAAATGTGTGTGCTGAATAATGTAAATCACTGTGAGGCATGAGCTCAATGTTCTGCCATTCATTTGTGACAAATTATTTATAACTGTTGAAAAAGCCCTGAAAATCAGAGGTGTTTGTTCTTAAACCATGCCTGTAACATCAGAGAGAGGAGGTGTTAATGTAGTGCTTTAAAAGCAGAAGATGTACATTTTCTTCCTCTCAGTTACATCATCTGAAATGCCTCTTAGTGATAATAAAAAAATCTTGGATTTAGGTGCTTTGTGAAACAGATCAGTGAGCAAGGGCATTGTTACAAAGGTTTCTCTGGATTCGTTATGTGTAAACAAATAGAAATCTTTGCACTGAACTGTTTTGCACTCTCACTCTGGAGATTAATGTCCTTGAACTCATTGTTTGATGGTGCTGAACCAGCAACACTGCAGGCTGATCTTGGTGACTTGTACCAGGGCCCAGCACCTCTGAAAGCTTGGTTTGAAGCCTCTAAGTACAGTACCCAAACCAAAGTAAAGTGATACTTAAAAATAATTTAAACAGTTTAGGCTCTTATGGATTAGTAATGTGTTTTATGCTTATTCAAATGAACTACACTTCTGTGATAAAGTTAAATAAAAATGCAAAGGTGGCAACATTAATCTGCCATGAAGTCTTTTGATAAATGTTTATTTCAAAGTTGTTTGTTTGTTTTTTCTTTTAAATACAGAAAAGTATGACCCCTTATTCATGCACCCAGATCTGTCATGTGGAACACATACGGGTAGCTGTGGACATATTATGCATGCTCATTGCTGGCAAAGGTAAAAGGCTATATTTAAGTTTTTAGTTTGAATAACATGTTATGTTTTCAGTTTGCCTAATGGCACTAATTTAAATGGCAAAATTCCTACCATGTAGTAAACTTGAAAAGAAATTTCAGGAAGTGATTAAAACAGCTTTCTGTTAGATAAAAAGGAGTAGAAACCAAATGCTGTAAACATACTCAAAATAATTTTCATTTACTGATAGCTTGGTAGAGAAGAGTCCAAAGCCATACATGGCAGCTTTCATTCCCTCTGCTTGTTTATCCTGATGCATAATTCCCTGTGGTGCACATATATCTGGAGCTCAGATTTTTTGGGGTTTTTTGCAGTTCATTGCTAGGCATGCTTTTGCTGCTGCTTCTGCTCTCTACTGAGGTTTTAAATAAGTGAGCACCCCTTGCACTCTTAATTCCTCCAACAGATTTAATTTGAATTAGAAACATTGGTGATCTAGTTCATCTTCAGCATAAACCAAATTTTATTCTTTGTTTCTTAGCATTTTAATAAAGCCTTTTGCAGTTATTTTTTGTTCTTTGACTTTTGGAGGCATATAAACATGCTTAGTGCTGTGTGGTGCTAATGCCACGTGACAAATTCAAACCATTCATGCCTCTGACTTTGATTAGGCCCTTCCTTTGCTCCTTGGCATGGCTTCTGAAGTGCCTAATTTCAGATTCTGCCTTGTGTATGAAGAGTGTTAGGAGCTCCTAGAGATTCTGTGGCTATTACCACACACAGGTTTCATTTATGGTCTTTGATGTCACTGCTCACTGAAGGTTTTTAATCTTCTTGTGTAGCTTGTGTACAGTCCTTTGTGGTTGCCAAAATCTCTTGGAAATGCCCTTAGGTGCCTGTATTGAGATCATTTTGGGTCATCACTGGGCATGCTTTAAACCACATCAGAAGCTTCTGGAATAGCAGTTACATTTAGCAAAGCAGTGAATTCAGTTCTTTTTTCATGGAGGGTTCAGCCAACAGTTTTTTTGGTTGCTGCTGTTTTGGTTGTGGCCTGTAGTAGAAAACATCCAAGGATAATGCTCATGGCATCTTCCTAAAAAAATTATGTAAAAATGAGTTGGGTTTTCTGGTTTGGTTTGCGGGTTTTTTAATTGTTTTTGTTTGTTTGTTTCTTAGTGGTTTTTGTTTGTTTGGGGACCTTTGTTTGCTTGTGGTGTTTTGTTTTGTTTGGGTTTTTTGTTTATTGGTTTGGTTTCATTTTTTTTTTTTTTAATGCTTCAACTTCTCTCTGCCTCATCCACTTTTTTCCTAAATGTACAGTCCAGTGAACTTCAGCACTTTGGTAGATTTTGGCAGCCAAAAGCACTAGTACTTTATCAGTCAGACAGTAGAGATTTTTCCTTCTGGTAATAATCTTATCTATATTTCAGGTACGGGAAAACTGTATTTTCCTGAGAATTTTTTAATTTCTATATTCAAGTAATAATAATTTGCCACTAATGTCTTCTCTTTTCTAAAGGTATTTTGATGCAGTACAAGCAAAAGAGCAACGAAGACAACAAAGATTACGAGTACACACAAGTTATGATGTAGAAAATGGTGAATTCCTATGCCCACTTTGTGAATGCTTGAGCAACACTGTTATTCCTCTGCTTCCTCCACCAAGAGTTTTGTTTAACAGGTCAGTTTGGTTTATACATGTCCTCAATAAATGTAAAAAAACAAGATGCTAAACCAGCTACACCCCAGAAGATCTTCCTGAATGTTTGTTGTCTTCTGTTCTGATAAACTCAAGTGGATTGCCTGTCTTATTATTTTGGGTTTTGGATTTTATTTTGTTATTGTATATTAAGAAAGCATAGGACCTACAGAAAAAAAACTGAATGTAGACAAATGCATGGGCAGCAGAGAAAAAACCCATTGAGAAACAGGTGAATTATGTTGGAATGCCTATGAAATAACTAATTCTGTCTTACACATTATTTTAACAGTTTTTTGGTTTATTTTTTTTTTGACAGGTTAGACTTTTCAAGCCAACCAAATCTAACTCAGTGGATCAAAACAGTATCCCAGCAAGTAAAAGCCCTGCATTTACTGCGAAATGAAGACTGTGCAAGTAAGTCTGAAGAAATCTATGTTTCTAAATGTGAAAATGTTGTAATATTCATGGAAGAAGCCAAGCACTTTGTTTCTGCCACAGTGGAGTAGAGAGATGATGGCATAAGTGGCAAGAAGAGCTTGGGATTTCAGTTTCTCGTGATGGAATTTCAGATTCTGCTTCTGCATCTTTCTGTAATGTAGGAATTACATATAGGTGAATGATCAGTGATTTATTACTTTTTGTTTGTACAGGCCATTCTGGTCATTCAGAAAAAATGGATCAGCTACAATTACCTGAAGGATTTAGACCCGATTTCAAACTGAAGTATGTATTTACATATTAACAAATCATTAAAAATTAATCATAGAATCATAGCTTGAAAATAAAACGTAACTTCTGTGCTAGAAGGTCTCAGTAATTAGGGCAAATATGTGAATTTTGCTTTAATTACAAAAGTTAATATTATTATGATGATGACATTGAAGTCCATTCCAGAAGTCCTAAGTAATTCAGTAGAATTTCAGACGTGAATGTGCTAAGTCATTGTGCAGAAACATGTTGCACTTATATAAATTACAGCATGAGGATTGTTTTGTACTGCTTGTAGCTGGGTGAAGGATTGATCATTATAGCCAGCACAAAATGTAAAAAATGAAGGAAGACTATGAAATGGAGAGAAGGTTAATATGTAGTTTGTCTGTAATTAATTTGCCTGTAATTAATATGTAATTTCATGTGTAAAGGTGTATTTGTATTTGGTTGCACACTCTCTTCACTTCAAGAGAAAGTAAGAAAACTTGTTACGTGGTGCACACCTTGGTCTGCCAGTTGCACACAAAATGCAAGACTCTTATCCCAGCTGATGACAGATTTAGCTTTCAGTCACACACAGTTCTGGTAATTTAGCCTTGACTTTGTTGTGTTTGAAGACTAGATATTCTTAACAATAAAAATAAGATTGGTTCCAAACAAAAAAATCAAAGAATAATTGGGGATCTGTCACAAAAATTTGAGGTTACAGAATACCAGATCCAAAGAAGAATATTGGAGTTGTCACTTAAATTTTAGAACTCCAGTTGTTCATCTATGGGGTGAATGCTTATCATTAGAGGTGCTATGCTGCCAGTGGCAGAAAGAATGAATTAGTAATATTGTTTACTTTGTTTCAGGAATCCTTATTCCGAGAGCATAAAAGAGATGCTAACAACTTTTGGTACGGCAACTTACAAAGTAGGCTTGAAGGTTCATCCAAATGAGGAAGACCCACGTGTACCTATCATGTGCTGGGGCAGCTGTGCTTACACAATACAGACTATTGGTACTGATCTGTTCATTTGGCTCCTTTATAGGAGATTTTCAGAATTTGGTTAAACTCACAACAATGAATTTTTGTGGGTTTTTTTCCAGAACGAATTTTAGCTGATGAAGATAAGCCATTATTTGGTCATTTACCTTGTCGACAGGTAAGGAACAAGAAGCAATTCCTCTCTAAATTGGTGGAAAAAAGAGGGACTACTGAGTGAGGAATATCTACCTTCTAGTTATGGTTATTGGATAGTTTTATTTGTTGGACCCTATTGTTTAGTTGATCTGTATCTGATCATTAAACTATTTAAAAACCACATCTAGCAAAACTGTTACCTTTTTTTCCAATGAATACATAATTTATCAAGGCTGCAGTTTCTCATGGTAACAGTCAAAATAAGAATGCCAAAAGGAACTTGCATATTTGCATAAACATAAGTATCTGTCATATACTTACACAATCAAACTGCCCCCATAAGCTACAATTGAGAGGCCTGAGAAAAATGCTATTAAATCAAAAGACTTCTTCACATTGAGGAACTTCATTAACTGTGGCAGTGTCTCTTTTTCTTTATTTTTACAGGATGACTGCCTTACATCGTTAACGAGATTTGCAGCAGCTCACTGGACAGTTTCATCTCTTTCAGCAGTACAGGGTCACTTTTGTACTCTATTAGCATGTAAGTTTGCCACCTTACACCAGATTTTTTTGTGAAGATAGATATGAATGCTTTCAGAATGACTGTTAGTATTGATTAGAAGATTATTTTATGTAGTGTTATTAAGTAATAAACCAAGAGCTGCTATTTCCACCTATATGTGTTGTGTCAAGAAAAAAGACATTCTTTTGGACTGCAAATGCAAGAGAAGCATGGATATTTTGCTGTGAAGAAGTTCTGCTGATTGCTCATTAGAGAAAAATACCTAGGGCAAACAAGAAGGAAATGTGGTCCTTCACAAAAAATAATCCACTGGAGCTTTAAACATGAAGAAATTAAGATTAATATAGTGTGGAGTGGATATTTGCAGAAGTCTGTAATAAATCTGCAAACTTCTCTCTCTTTGAAAAGTAGGATCTCTGATAAGACAGGACTTACTATGTAATGTCATATGTTAATTGAGAATTTTAATGAGAACAGCCAAAATGTTCCAAGCTTGAAGCATTAGTAGATACAGATGAAGAGTGTGAAGTTCAGTCTAATGAAGTAATTGCCCATGAGAAGACAGTTCTGAAAGGGTATTATAAAATGGGATAACTTTAATATCGCCAGTCAATAGAGCAGAGTAACTTTTAAAATGCATTGATATAGTGAAATTACTGGTAGATGGAAACCAGCTACTTCAGCAAACATTTGGCAACTTTATGGTGAAAGACTTAATTGACATCACTTTGTAGCAGTAATGGTTGAGCTGTTTTCTATGTAAAGCAGAAGAGAAAATGCTGCTGGCTGTTTGATGGGAACTTTGCAATATATGGTGTTCTGAGTGTTTTGGGTTTTCTTGAAAACTTGAGTCAATAAGCTCCAAACTTCAATGCTCTCCTTCCTTCCAACTGACAGAAGCAACTGTACTGCTTTTATTTTTATGAAGGAAAAGTTTCTCTATTTTATTTTTTCAGGCTAGGGATAATGAAAATTATGATCTTTTGATCTGTCTGTATTCCGTAAACAATACATACAGATGATTTACTGAAAATAAGTTCAGTTTTGGAAGTCCCTTGCTCTGGTCATGTTTTTGATACAGACATTTTTCACACTTTTGGGTTGAGTTCTGTGGCTATATGCTGACAAAAAGAAAAGCATTTGAAATCTGAGTCGTGGTGAAATGTTTGCTAATAGAAATAGCTTCCAACTGTCACATGTCTTCAGCTCTCAGTTTTTTTGGTCAGCAAGGCACCAGTCTTCAGCTGAAGTATTTTTAAGTTGTCATGATGAGGCTATTTTTTAATCTAGTAGTGTTTTTAAACTTGGCAGCTTAATACTTATAGCTGCATTGTAAAATATACCCAGAGCTGCAGCTTTATTACAAATCAGATTTTACTGCTTGGAGTAAAGAAGTAAGCAACCATTCCTTGATTGTTACTTAAAATATCTTGTAACATTTTTCAAAACACTGAATTTGTGTTTGCTTTTAAATGAAGTTGCTTGGAATTCATTAAGTGTGTGAATTTCTATTGTCAGCTGGAGTACTTTGGTTAACACTTTGTGCTTACTGTAAATGCTACAGAGAGGTAGGGACCAGCACCTAGCTCTACCTTAATTAAAGTGATGAATTCAAGAGAAGAGACTGAAGCAATGAATTTTTGAGTCAGTAAGGCAAATGATTTATGTAAGGCACATTCAGGCAGTGATTGTGGAGTTAAGCAAATTGCAGTTTTATTTGAGCAGCTGTCCAAGAGACAATGATCAGTGCTCCTGTTTAGTCACTGTTGTTTTATTTTAATACAATAAAGTAAGCAAGACTCTTTTCCAATAATGCTCAACAGTTCTTGAATTGACTCTGGAAAAAAACAGGTACATGTGTATTTTAAGTTCTTTAAGCATGTAAATGAAGGAGATGGCTCTCATTTTTTAACTGAAGTACGCTAAAATATTTTCATGTATAAATGTTCAATTAATATTTTTTTATTCTCTCCAAAATACTTAGCACTGGTGCCTAATGAAAAAAATGGGAATCTTCCTTGCATACTTGATATTGACATGTTTCATTTATTGGTAAGTATTTCTTAATATATATTAATAACGTTTTGATCCAGTAAACACTATGTAAAAACTATTGAAAACTTTCTCTTTACTCTGAGTTAGGAGCC
This sequence comes from Passer domesticus, assembly GCF_036417665.1. Lineage (NCBI taxonomy): Eukaryota > Metazoa > Chordata > Aves > Passeriformes > Passeridae > Passer > Passer domesticus. The sequence continues at coordinate 91,357,535 of NC_087476.1, forward strand.
TTTCAAAATGTTCAGGTTTTTAGTATTTTTTCACTTCTCAATACACTTGGACGCCTTTTAAAATTTAATAAAAGTATTAAATTAAAGGTTTTGAATAAAAGTATTCTTTTCTATAAATTAAAAAGGAGTAAGATGAGACAGAATGCATACTCTTTCTCTGTTAGAAACCCCAAAATGCATGAAAACCAACCCCCCCCAATTAAACAACAAACCCAAAAAACCAAAGAGACTCAAAACTTTCCTGATAGATAATTGTTGTTCTCTTAAATGATGTCTGTGTAATGAGCTCAAAAGTTAGCCTTACATAATATGCTGCATCCAAGGGGTGTAGTTGCAGCATGGGCAGAGAAAAGGGGAAGATTCAAAAGGAAAAGAATGTACCAACTTTCTTGTTTTCTTTCACAGGTAAGCTTGGTGCTCTCTTTCCCTGCCATACATTGTCAGGATTTTTCAGGGGTTAGTCTTGGCACTGGAGATCTTCACCTGTTTCATCTTGTCACTATGGCACACATAATACAAATTTTACTTACCTCATCAACAGGTAATGCCACTTTGTCTCAACTTCTATTGAAACAATTCCTCCAGTCTTTACTCAGGGAAAAGTTGTCGGGCTGCTGGTAAATGTGTGCAGTTTACAGTTACAAAATAGAATTGTTGGTGCTGTCTTTGAGCCCATAAAAAGTATTGATAAATTGTACTCATCAAAGTTCAGTCACATTGTCTTTATTGCTCTACTCCAGAAGTTTCTTGGAGCATAGCTAATAATGAATCCTGGCTTTCCAGCTACTGTAGCAGTACCAGGAGGTGTTTATTGCAGGCTTGGCTTAGGCATTGGTTGATGAATGAGGTGCAGTTAGCAAATTAAGGAATGTATCTCCTGGCAAGAGGAGCCTGGATAAGGTATAGTTTGCCAAAAACAAAGTACTCCAAGCACATATGTCAAGAAACCCAACCAATTGAACAACTAAACCAGCACCTCACTGGAGCTGACAATAGCACAAACTTACCACATAATATGTGCTGCAGAAAACTGCTGTCCAGTACCTCATATTCTATCTCAGTGGAATACTTCACTTACTTTGAGCATTTTTATCAGAACTTGAAAAAATACATTCTTGTGTAAACGTGTATATATGAAACAATTTGTTAATTATTTATTTCTTCTTCAGAAGAGAATGGCATGGACCAAGAAAACACTAACAGTGAAGAGGAAGTAGCTGTGCTTACACTGTATAAATTTCTTTGCCAGTGTACAGGAAGGTAAAACCATGATCTTTTGATAAAATTTTATGTAATTTTTCTCCCTCCTGAACTGAACATTAACTACTGACTGAATTCTATATACTAGTGCTGTTAAAGATGACACTTGTAACTTGGAAACTCTTATATCTTGTTTCTAATCCAGCACTTCTAGATTCACTTAAGTAACTATTCCTGTAAATTCATCTGTGATCAGGAAGATACCTTCTCATGAAGATTGTGTTTGGAAACGATTTTTATAGTCAGTTTTCAGAATCTGAAATTGGCAGTGTCTGAGTACACTTAGAATGGGAATGGCTTTGAATGGAAAGGAAGTAGGTTTTAGGATTAGGAAGAAGTTGTTTCCTGTGAGGGTGGTGAAGCACTGGAACAGGCTGCCCAGAGAAGTTGTTTATGCCCCATCCCTGGCAGTGTTCAAGGCCATGTAGAATGGGGCATTGAGCAGCCTGGTCTAGTGCAGGGTATCCCTGCCCATGGCAGAGAGATTGAAATGAGATGGTCTGTAAAGTCCCTTCCAACCAAAACCATTCTGTGATCTGAATGTTTATGCAGAATTCTCCTTAAATTACTGTCTCAGTCGGTTACATTTTTATGAATCTCTGGTTTGTTGTTTTTCCTAGAGATTGCTTTGAAATAAACACTGCATTTGTGATTGTTTCAGCTGAAGTCAGTAATTTAGTATGCAGTGTGACTTCTGACTTACTAAATATAGCTCTGAAACTGAAATGATTAAATAAAAGCAAACTTTTTTTCTTTTATTCTCTGAAGTGCCTTGAAAGAAATTTCCTCAGGCTGGCACCTGTGGAGGAATCTAAAAGCTGGAATCATGCCTTTCCTGAGATGTTCTGCTTTGTTTTTTCATTACTTAAATGGAGTCCCAGCTCCCTCAGAAATTCAAGGTATTGTCTGCTTTGTATTAAATCAGTTTTGAAGACTTAAACATTAATGGTCAAAATAAATTACATTTAAACTCTCTTGTCTGAAGAAGCTGATTGAATGGATATGGGCTTTGTATCAGTGAAGCATCATATCAGCATAATGAAAAAGGAAAAAGAAATTTGGTTATTTTTAAAATGCATTTTTAATGTAGAGGTAAATGCCATTCTAGATTACTTAAACAGAGATTGATTCTCTTCTTCCTAATAATGAAATTTTGATTGTTTCAAAGCTGCTATGGATTGTTGTTTTCCAATGAGGCCTGCTTTTGCTTGCATTGATTTCATTCAATCAGCATCTGCTAATAATTAATATTAAGGCTAGGTAGGATGGGCCTTTGAGCAGCCTGGTCTAGTGGAAGGTGTCCCTGCCCATGGCAGTGGGCTTGGAATGAGATTGTCTTTAAGGTGCCCTCCAGTCCATATCATGGACTGTTATATCCATTATATACTATTATATCTGTAAATTCACTATGTTACACCCAAGATAATCGATGTTGGTAGCATTCTGTGCTGTCCTCCACATATGGCATATGTAGGGATAGAATGTAAATGTGAAGGTGGTCATAATAAACATTTTAATTATGAAGTTATGAGAATTACACCTTTTTTGTTTTTCAGTAAATGGAGCAAACCAGTTTGAACACTTATGTAGCTATCTTTCCTTGCCAAACAACCTCACTTGCCTTTTTCAAGAAAACAGTGAGATTCTGAACCCGTTAATAGAAAGGTAAGTTGTGTTTTTGTGCTTAGTTTTAATATAATAAAGAATCCTGCATAAGATAGAGTGTAAGTATTCTCCCAGGAATACCTATGGAAGTGAATAATAGATTTTGAAAAGTATTTTTGAAAGAAGTATTTTGAGAGAAACCATTTTGGTTGTAGTGGTTTCTTAATAGATGTACTTTGGATTTTTTGCTTATTTGTATTTTTATCATCAACTGTAAAGTTAAAAGCCATTTTTTTCCTTGTAGTTGGTGCAATAACAATGAAGTAAAAAGATACCTGGAAGGCAAGAGACATGCTATCAGGTAAACATAAGAGACAGGGAAAAAAACTTTAATGTTTCAGCTGTCTCTGAATACTTTTTCTATTGGGCGTTTTTAATAACATAATATCTGTTCTGCTTTATTGAATAATAAAGATATTAGGGAAGAAATGATTTTTTTTAATATTGTAAGAAAAGGAAATATTTCTTAAATGAGTAGATTTTAAAGGAAAGGTTTAATATTGGGGTTTTATTTAGACTGATGTGCAATCATAAAATTTTATCTCATGTTTCCTATTACTTTGTACCTTCTAATGCAAAAAATATGATGTTGCTAAAAGATGTGTATAACCTTTCTTTAAAAATACTAGGCATTGAAGAGCTTTTTAAATTGTCTTTTTAAAGAATCCAATTCCTTCAGTAAAGCCAACACCAAATCAGTTGCTGAAAAGAAAATCAGCTTTTCATACATTTGTTCTTGCTGCACAATTACTTTGAATTCAGAATGCATTTAATACTTGGTGGGTGTAGAAAAGCATTTAGGGTGTTGTTCTTTCTGAAGGCTGGGTAAAAATAGTGGTTAACAATTATCCTAATAATTAGAAATGAACATGAAGTTCACAGTGCTGTCATTAAAAGCCTATCCCTGCTTTTTAATCTCCTCTGCTAAATACATAAAGTTAATCTTTTAACATTGTGCATACAATAAGACTGTGATAAAAATAAAAATTAAACACTCAATCTGTGAAACACCAGACCTTTAACAGAATTTCATACACAGTAAGAGTATTTTGGTTGTGTAATTGATTTCTTGCCACATGTGATTGTTGGGATCTTTTCTATGTGTTCCTTTTGCTGATTCTTATCTGCTCTTCCCAAGCTTATGTCTAACTTGACAGTGATTATTTCTTTTTCCTCTCAGCATGTTCTTGTACATTGTTTCTGTTGCAAACTCCTCTTTCTGTTTGCATTTCACAGTCTAATTTGTATTATTTCTAGAATTGAAGATTATTAGAATTTTGTGTATAATATCTGTTACTTTTAAATATATTTCAAGTATATAAGTATTTGATATTAAATAGGTCTTTTACATAGCATGCATGTTTCATTCTCTTCAGGATACAAGTTCCCTAAACTTGCAAGTCAGACGATTTTCCATTCAATATCAGTGACAAAAAGAAAATACAAACAAACTTACACAGGAGAGAACAAATATTTCTTTAAATCTGTAGTGACCTCATAATTAGGTTTGCTAAAAATATACAAATTACATATATTTTCCACCTCTCCATTTTCTCAAATTCATAAGAAATAAGACTAAGAAAAGGGGAGGTGTTTTATTAGAGAGATGTTGTGTGTTCATCTTTTTATGTGCTACCATTTTACTCAAACAATGGCAGAAAAGAGGGAAACTTTTTAAAAAATTAATTACTCACAGATGCTGTTTAGATGAGTCAGGAAAACATGAATGAGTTTGAAGTTGCTTGTGTATTATTCATTGAAATATGAGTGCTGATTTGATTGCTTTATTCTAGCTATGCAAGAGAATCCAACAAATTAATAGACCTTCCGGACGACTACAGCTGCCTCATTAACCAAGCATCCAATTTCTCGTAAGTTGTGTGCAATTACAGTGAGCACCCCAAAGTCTGCTGCTCCTTTCATCAGCTGGGAGACCTTTAACCTGAAAGTCTCAGAAAGTTGTGTATGGAATCATAAAGGGCACATAGCATTTATCAGTCAAACTGCCCTGTATTTTAGTGAAACAGTGAAATAGAAATTTTAGCCATTAACTGTATAAATGTTCAAAAGTACTTCTGAATGTTTTTACTATCTAGAATTTACACATACAGTGGGTTTCTTTTTTTTTCCCTAACAAAAGGTGTCCAAAATCAGGTGGTGACAAAAGCAGAGCCCCAACATTGTGCCTTGTGTGTGGGACCATGCTGTGTTCTCAGAGTTACTGCTGTCAGACTGAACTTGAAGGGGAAGATGTTGGAGCCTGTACTGCACATACATACACCTGTGGTTCTGGAGTGGGCATATTCCTTAGGTAAGGAGCTGAACAGCTCTCCTCTCATTGCTGGGTTAGATGGTGTGTATAGTCATTAAATTAATAGTTATGAATGTGATTGCAGGCAGTGTTTTGTTAACAACAGGGTTGCTAAAAACTAAAGTGTATTCATCTTCCTATGCTTTGGTGTAAGGTTCAGAGGTTGCTTCTTTGAAGATAAAATTTCAAAGAAAGTTCAAATTTCATTTTCAGTGGAATTTGTTTTGCCTGTGCATTTATTTCTACTCAAGTATTACAAAATGATGAAGGTAAATACTTTGATTTTTTTGCTGCTGTTGCTGGTGAAAACACAGAAATTCATTTTAGTTGTCTTCCTGAATACAGGGAAGGGTTAGATAATGTCTATTTTCACTTGGCAAAGATTAATGAGAAACAAAATTGTTTTATTTTCGTGTAGTTCCCTTGAGTATTTTACACAGACTGCAAATATTAAGACATGAAATGACATTGTTTTTAACTGCTACTGAGGAGTTATAACAGGAAGAAGAATGAGAGATGTAGTTTTAAAAAAATGTGCTTTTAAAAATATGTACATGAAGATTATACAGAATGAAAGTAGGTAAGAACTGGAAACCAGTATGGAACTGGAAAGACAGTATGAGACACTATTCACCTAAAAATCGATACCTAAAAATCTTCTCTCTGTTTCTCTCCAGAGTACGAGAATGTCAGGTGCTATTTTTAGCTGGGAAAACAAAGGGCTGTTTTTATCCTCCTCCTTATCTTGATGACTATGGAGAGACAGACCAGGGACTCAGGTAAATATTTTACAAACTGCATCTTTTAAAGACAGGAATTATAGAACTATCTGTAATTAGGAAAAACAACTTTTTTGTTATTTTTTTAAAATGTTAATTATATAGGTAACATTATTTTTTGACAATGCTGTTGCATCTAGTATCTTCAGATGTTTTCATGTTAATACATGGGTTTAGGTCAAAAATACTTCATGGATGATCTTCTCCAAATTAAAAACAGTCGTCTTGAAAACTGCTTAAAATTAAATCTTTCTAGTATCTGTGAAGTTGATTAGAAACTCAGGCTGAAAATTTCATTTGTATCTAGTGCATTTGTTTTTATAACCTGTGTTAATTTAATACCAAGTGGAAATACTATGATATTTTTTTTATTCAATATGGTAGTTCTTTGTCTTAACTCCTGTCTCTGCTTCCTATGCGAGGATAATTTAGGGACTTGATATTGTTAATACTTGCTAGTTCTGAAACTGGCCAAAATCAGAGAATATGAACTGGTTCAACCCAGAGAGGTTGCCAAAACCCTGCATTTGGAGTTTGGTGGGCTGGATATGATGTTCCCAGGGGCCGGAGGGAATTGTTGAGCTGTAAGGAAGGGGCACCAGACAAGGTATCACTGGAGGTTACTCATCCGAATACCTAATGATTTGCTCTGATAACAGAATAATGTTAAAGGGTTATCTAAATATTGTAGTATTTTAGAGGGTTATCTAATACTTAGTGTGTCACACATGTGTTTGTGCTTAGTTCCAGTGTTTTATCATTCCTGATAAGTGTTATCTCCTTTTCAGACGTGGGAATCCCTTACATCTGTGCAAAGAACGATTTAAAAAGATTCAAAAACTCTGGCAGCAGCACAGTATTACAGAGGAAATTGGACATGCACAAGAAGCAAATCAAACTCTAGTTGGCATTGATTGGCAGCATTTATAATGATTATCTGCTGAAGACTGGAACTTTGTTAAAGATTTTTGTAATTCAGTAAGCTTTTCAAAGGAGGGATGAGGAAAAAAGTCTATGGAAAAAAACCCCAACAAACTCAGTCCTGTTATTTAATCTTTGTTTTACAATGTATTTCATAAAGATACCAATTAACATTAATCAAGTAAACTTCTTTCTATGTAAGCAAATTTTATTAGTCCTATAATTTGCACTGTGCTTCCTTCACAGAAATGTCTTGGTTATGAACCTGGGCAAATGAACTTAAGTTTCTGATAAAAAAAAAGAACGACTCTTTTTGGAAGTCTGACTATGATTTTTCACGTGAACTGAAGAGAAAAAGACTGCTGAAACAGAAACTAGATAGAGCACAATTCTGGATTGTGTTTTTGCCCTTTGCTAGTAATCTGAGCCGGTTTATTTATTATTCTGCATTTTAATACTTATGCTGTATGTACATGCAATGGAATGAAGTAAGGAAGCAAATAATGTAGCAAATGGATGTTTCTGTCTGCATCAGTGGATAATTCACTCTTTCACGTGGTGTATCTAAAAAGGATTTTGTCATTTGTACTCTTGCAGCTTTCTTGCTTCCAACTGTTTTTTAACTAAAAAAAACTAACACTAGCTTTACAAGTAAAATAATTTAATTTAAAGCTTTTTCCAGAGCATTGCACTCCTTAGAATTATGTAGTTTTTAATTTGAATTTAGCTGGGAAACCCTTTCACTTTCAATTACGTGATTGGTTATTGGTATTCAAGGATTGACATTGTGCTTTAGAAGTTATTTTAAGATAACAATAATATGTAAAACTCACGAAAGCTAATTTTATGTTAATTTTCAGAAGCACAGAAGATGTTTTCTTCATTTTTGTTAAGAGTCAACTTTTAAGGTGCAAATCTCGTCTTCTTTTTGTTGCAGATAAACTGAGTGGTTTCCTCTGGCTTTGCAGGGCCACAGTCACACTGCCCATATTTTTGGTTTTTGAATTTTTTTTCCTGTTGTCCCATCAAGTATATTTACTTTTTGGCTTGATTTAAAGCTCTGTAAAGATGTTTGCATATAGTATATTTTATAAATATATTCTATAACTGCGCAGATTTGCACTTGATATGAGGGTGCCTGAAGGCAGTGAGTTTTCTAGTTGTATGTAATTAGACCTCCCAGGTGTCTCTAAAAATCACATTATGCTTACTGATTTAAAATAAAATCCATTACCTTTCTCTCTCCTATCTTCTGACAAATTAGTAAAATCTTAATTTACATAGTTCTGTTTCCTTAATAGTCTGTGGTGCTTTTAGTTAAGTCTTAATTTCTGACTGCATCTCAGCCCGGATAAACAATTCCCTTCACTGTCTGCCAGGTCTTCAGTTACACTTGGTCTGACTGAATTGTTCCTATTTTTACAGATTTAATGCTTCAGAAAAATTTTGTATATTCATGGTGTACAGGACAGTTTTTCAAACATTCAGTAACAGTATTGAGTGAAGATGTGAAGTATCAAATAAAGAAACTTGGCCAATGTGGATTTCCTTTTCTTAACATAAGTACAGACTGCTTTTGTCTCTGTTACCTGTCATAGATTGGATCATTTAAATATTGCTGTCACTTTTTAGGAAGAGACATGGAGAAGTTGCAGGGGAAAATGACATTTAATGCTCTATCTTGCCCTTCCCTACTTAAGGTGGTTGATGTACCAACAATTTTCTGTGCATGGTACTTAGAAATCCCACTTTTTTGGTGATGTTACTATTCCTTTGCTTTTTAACCTATGTGCCACAATTTCAAGTAATGTGTAACGGTTGAAAAACTCTTTTCCTGTAATCATCATATTAAAAAGATAATGATTTTGACAGATTTCTCTGTGCAAACCAAAATACTGACAGCAAGAAGGATTTTTTGTTTTTCCTCTGGGATCAGAGTTGGATGCTGCAACCACAAACCCTTGCAAAATACACAATTAATATTTTCTTTTTGCAATTTGGTCGTTCTTTACTCGAGACTTCTGTTTTCTAGTTTGTTTTGCATGTGTTTATATTAATGTAGAAATATTTATATATAACATTGTTTCAGTATCAGGGAAATAATATCTGTAATAAATTGGCTATAACTTTAATATTTATGAATTATTTGTACAATCTAGAATATATTATGTGTGTGGGGGAAGGAAAAAAAACCAGCAAAACCCACAAAAAGTCCCAGATACAAAACCATCATAACAAAATACAAAACAAAGCTGAAAACATCAAGTATGAGCTTTTCATGTCAATGTTCAATAAGTACTTTTTAAATGTTGTTTCCAGAATTTTGCTGAGCTTGTTCCTTCAAGTGTGTCCCTTGTTAATCACAAGCTGACAGAAATACCTGGATGTGCAATATCTGCAATTCCCTGGCTATAAGTGTAAGATGATTATATTATTAGTGTCACTTGCTTCAGTCAGCTAAACCTTTCTTGACCTCTACCAAAAAGTCTAATCATCTTTTTAAAGGATTGTAAGTTACATTTTATAAAGGGATGAGGGTTGAGGTGCACATCAGTAATGTTATTTACTCTGTTTATACTAGAAGATAACACTTTTTACTCCCCTAAGTCTGCCACAGGAGGCTCAGTTTTACTCTGCTCGAAGTCTATAACCAAGATAACAAACACCTGATGCCTTCTGACTTGTGCCAAGAGCCAGTGCTGCCACAGCTCTTTAACCACTTCATGTGATGTTACAGGGAGTTTGACTGAGATGAAGTGCTAATGGATTCTCAAGACTATTTCTATTTTCAGCTCTCCTCTGGTTCTCTGCAGCTTCTTCCCATGTCCCTCAAATCAGTCTTCAATACTGATCACTAAGCAAGTGCATTTCATGCCTTCCCACTTTATTAGCACTGGGAACAACCTGGACTTGAAGGGTTCAGTGTGTTCCTGCACTATACAGCTCACTCTTTTTCCTGGGACAGTGGACATGGGGTGAGCAGCTGCATAGACCCTTTTCTGTCCTTTCTCATTTAATATGAACCCTGGCCAGCTCTCGTGCTTGAGCCCTGGCATCTCATTTTAAGTGTATTTTTAAATTATTATTTTAAATGATGGTGTTTAAAAGTTCTGTCATGAAAATTTTCTCTGTGGCCTGAATTTGTAGAGGAGAAACTGGATGCTCAGCCCACCTTCAGCATTAAATCCCAGCTGTTTTCCTTTCTGGAAGGTTAAATTGTACAAGGGGAGTTGCATCTCAAATCTCTTCACAGTAGTGTCGTGTCATGATCAACTGAGTTTTCAATCAGCCTCCCTTCCACCCTGGAGTCTCCTCTGCTCCTTTCTAGGAATTGCCTCCAGCAGGAAGTGCTGATCCTCTATTTCCATTCTGCTGTTGAGATTATTGATTATATAAGTCAAATATGACAGTGTTAAACAGTTTGGGCTTGAATATCAGCCCCTGCGGAATTCTGCTTGTAACTGGTTTGCTTCCAACTGTTCACTGCCACCCTCTGAGCCTGAAAATCCAGCCAAGATTCTGTCCACCTTGCAGTCTGCCTAGTTTACATCTCCCCAAATTGGTTATGAGGATGTCAGAAATCATATTGAAAGTTCTTCTAAAGTAAGACATTGGCTGTACAGAGAAAGTGTTTTACAGCAGCAGAATATACAAAAATAGGCACCTCTGGTAATAAAGAGATACTGGGCTTTTGTGGGGTTCTGTGGGTCTTGGGATCTGAGTATTTTTGTATTGGAATCAGCTTAGCTTTTGTTGAGCCAGTCCTGCTTCACCATGGGAATGGAATGGTGTTGTTCATATCTTAACTGGCATTAAAGGAACTTTCATAGGGAAGCATCTCCTTCTCTACCATTAGCTGTTCAGTTCCTCAGCTCCATACGGTGGTGATTGCCCCAGAGTTCTTGATGCTGCATGAAGAAGGTTGCAGACTTTATGGGAACAGCACTGGATTCAGTTGTTATCCAGGCTTGCCTTTTGCAGGATGGCTTCCAGGTGCTGAAGGAGTGGTGCAAGCCAGGGAGCCTGCCAGCCATCCTTGTGCATGCACAGCTAACACATAGCAGTTTGACTCTCCTTCCTCTGGGTTGCTGGTTCAAGCTGTATGGAATGGCTTCCACATCTCCTCAGGGACAGGCACAGAGAAAGGTTGCTTAGCAGCGATGGGAAGTGTTACAGGCAAGTAGTCTTCAGGGAAATGTCTCTCTCACTATGAATTCTTCTTGGTTTGTTTTTTTTTTTTTTTTCCTCTTGGGATTTGAATGTGGAGGAATTAGAGTATAGTTGGTGTTTCTTTTTGGGCTGTGTTCATGCAAATGCAGGAATAATCTCTCGGGAAGAACTTTGTACATAAGTATTGCTGAAACAAAAGCTGTCCATCTGTTAGTGACTGATGGAAGCCACGTGGATGCATGGATAGCAGGCTTACATCTCCAGTTGCTGATAACTCAAGTTATGAGTGAGCTTTACCCTGTGGGAGTGTCATTTGTTGGTTTGGAGAACTGGCCATGACTGATGGAAGGGCATCACTGTAAGCCTGGGATAACTATGTAAAAAACTACTTGCCTGCTTGGCTGCTGGGACCGCAGAGAGAACACACAGCACAGACAGCTCAGGAGCTGGGAGGCATGGCCAGGAGGAGCTGGAACCTCCCTGCCTCTCCTTGCTGCCAGCCAGCAGTGCCCGTGGAGTCTGGGGATTCTGCTGTTGTGGAAGTTTGAGCTATTGGTTCAGGGACAGGGAAGAACTTGGGGATCCCAGACTTGGCTGAGGCTCTCCATCTGTCAGTGCTTTCCCTCAGACCAGGTTCTGAAAATTCATCCACTGGAAAAGTCTCAGAGGCCTCACTGGAAGTCCGACAGAGCTGTGCTTTTCAGACAGTTAAGCAGCTTTTTGCAGTAAGGGGAAGAGGGGCTTTAATTTTCCATTTTATTCCAAGGCTAAGGGTCAGGAGAGAGTGATTCCTGGTTCTGTTCTGGGAGAATCATCTCTAATGGCTAATCCAGGTGTGACTTATGAAACAGCATTGAGCTCGTTGTATTGGTAATATTGTTTGTCACCTAATAGTAGTCCATGTGTATTAGTTAAATGTGTTACAGGCTGAGAGAGGAATATAAGCTGCAGTAAAATAATTCAAGTTTTTACGAAGCAGAGCCCTGTGATCACCATGCATTAGGCATGCCTTGTACCCCTCTGCTCATGTTGGGGGGGGCTTTGATCTGCTCAGTGCCCCTTGTCACCAGCTGGCCCTGAGAAATAGCTGAGTATTTATGATGTATTTATTTATGAAAGCTCAGTACTAAAACATTCTCTCACTTCAGCTTGAGACTCTATAGGAAGGGCATGATGATTTCTCTTATTGAAGTTCACTGTAGCCACCCACACACACCATGCACACCAAGGGGTGTGTGTGTGTCCAAGCAGCCTGGCCAGGACTGGGTGCTACAGAGGACAGGAGCAATGGCTTTTGGAAATGTCTTTTGTATTCTTTGGGATTCACTAGGACCTGTGGGGCTGTGTTTTGCCTCAGTATCCTGCTTCACCCATCCTAGATCTCAAGTAAGGCAGTCTGTTGTCTTTTTCCTGTTTTGGGTGCCTTGGCTGGTACTAAATAACATGAAGAGGAATGGCACACACCACACTCTGCTGCTGAGAAGGCGACTGTACCACGGCCATTTGGAGCTCAGGCTTCCTGGGCTGGGTGGAAACAACACATTTCTCAGCATCTTCCCACTTTATTGCTGTCAGTCACATCCCTTGTTATCCATACATGCTGCTCTTTAAAGGCTTGCTCAGTTATTTCTTCTGCTGTTTCATACATGTATGTTTCTATTCATACTTTGTGGCAGTTTTAACATTTCTTCTACAAATCTTTGTTCCACAGATAAAATCTGCTTTGCATATTTTTATCTTGAGTCTTTTGCATATTCATCCTCTTTTTTTTTTTCCTGCTCTTCTGCCACCTTTCCCCCTCTCCTGGCATGCAAACATTAGATGCCCAAATCTAACATCTTTGATGGAGAGATTTGTCAAGCACTCCTCTCTTGGAGGAAAAAAGAAGAGGGAGAGTATGAGGAGTTTCGCAGTGCGCCAGGTGTAGGAGCTACGAAATGGCAAGTACTGATCTTCGTCTCCATGACAGCAATGATTAAATGTTACTTTTTCATCAGTTTGTGAATATATATTTTCACAGTCTCTTTTCAGACAGCGTGAGCTTGGAGGTGGTAAGTTTTCCAGCTTGTCCTTTGCGTGGGATCCTGGAAGGAAAGCCAGACTGGGTAGAGAGCCCTGGGCAGGGTGGGACAGCTGAGCTCAGGTTAGGGATGGTGTCTGTGCAGACCACTGCGGAATATTTTAGTGACTTATAAAACCTAAGTATGGATTTGAAATCAACCATGTATTTGAGGAACAATGTGTGAAACGTATTTCTGTACTTGCAGTACTCTTTAAGTGTGGAGGATGGCAAAGTGTGTTAATGAATAGGAGAGAAGATTATATAAAAATAACGAGGGCGAGGGGATCAGCAATGTGTTCACTGATGTAATTCACTGGTGTCCTCTAACTAGAGATGCCTGCATTAGAAAGGTGCTGTTTGCTCCCCGTAAAGACAGCTTCAAGAAGCCTTGCAGTATTTTTGCAGTGATTGTATCAGTCTTGCAATGAATGTGCAATTTAGCACAAAATACAAAAAAATCTGCAGTAATTGCTAAGCAGCTACTTCATGCTGTTGAGCTAGTCAGGCATCTCATATAATAATTCTTTCCAGGTCAGGTTTTGGTAATTCATAAAGTGCTCTAATAGCTGAAAGCTTGGAGCATGGCATGAACTCTGAAACAAAGAACTTTTGTGGGGTTTTTTTTCTGTGTACTACTTTGTAATGCAGTCTTTAAGATCCCGTCTCTCAGCTTCAACTGGATGGAGCTGGAAAAAAGGAATTTTGAGGGTTTTTTTTCTAATGGAGTGGTAAATGCTCTACACTAGCAACATGTGTGTCACTTGGAGCATGCAGAAGCACAGAGTGTTCAGCTGGGAGGCTGGGGGTAACTGCTTCTAATGCCAGTGTGTGTGAGACAAACATTTGTGTGTGGGCAGCATTTCAAATTGTTGGGCAGATGTGGAAGAGCAGTTATCCAGGCATTGAAAGGTGTCACATCCATTTAGGACAGCAAACCCAAGACCTGATGTGTTGCTTCACTGCACAGTGAGTGCTCAGGGTGGGATGCCCTGCTCCAGGCATGGCTGCTGAGATGCACGTGGTTTCCAGGGCTGCAGCAGCAGTGGTTGTGGTGAGACCAGGAAGGGGTTGAATCCTGCTCTCAGAGATTTGGGATCTGCTTGTAAACCTTCACCAGTGACAGAGACCTGGACCTGGCTGAGAGGTGTTTGAGGAGAATGTGTGGCACTGGGATTGTCTACCTGTGTAAGCAGCACTCCTGGCCGAGTGCCACCTTGCAAAGAGGGAGGGGACAGAAAGTTGTTTTCTCCCACTGGAATCAGGGATATGGTGTGGTAGTAATTATTTGAAATCTAGACATACCACTACAAGTTTTTCCCTGAACAAAATGTTTCCTGAAATGCATTTGATCCATTTTTAATATTACCTATCTCAAAAATAATCTAAAATACTCTAAAATAATAGAAAAACAACTAAGAGAAGTAGAGAATAAATTTGAATTTTAAGTCCTAATTACATTTAACATTCTGGGGTGAAAACAAGAAATGCTGTCAGAATTTACTTAAAATATGCCAACAACAACATTACAGAATCAATTTTATTAAGGTTTTGATTTATTTATGTAATTAATGAAAGATTCATTCATACAAAGTTGTGAATTCACCTTGTCCTTTTTGATATGTCCCCCCTGTGTTTTTGTAATTTTTAACCTTAGCTTGTTATTTGTGCTGGAGAAAACACATATGAAAATGGGAAAACTCACACACATCTGTCTAAGGCAGAGCTGTGCCACCCTCTGGACAGGTTATTTGGATGGCTGGGAAGGCAGGAAGTGATTTGTGAGAGGAAAATTTTGTGTCTGGGGATTGTGTGTGCCTTGGAACTTATGAACACAGCCAGAGTCTCCTTCCAGCCTGGGTATCCTGACATTGTTGCCTGGCTGGAGCACGGGCTCTGTGCATCTCCAGCTGGGAAGGACAGCATTTCTTTGGTGCTGCTGTTAAATTCTGCACCATCACAGACTTCAAAGTGACTTCTGTGGGGATTTTTTTTCAAGAACGAAACATTTTCACCCTATTACCAAGGGATTCAGTGTGGGGAATTGTGTATCTGAGATTTAGTGCTTTGCTCTCCTTCTTTCATCACCCTCCAGCTGCAATTGTGCCTTTCCAACTTCCACATGCCCAAGTCTCCTCACTTCTGCTTTGCAATGCTTGGTCCTGTTTTGCCCAGGGATGTGCTGCTTGGTTGCCTGGTGCAGGGGGTGTGCATCAGTCTGGTGGCAGGCTGCAGACCTGCCCTTTGGTCCTGGCTTCACTATTTGACTGGTTCCTCTGGTTCCTGCACCACCCTTTGCTCTGGAGAGCTTTGAGAACAAACTGGAAATGTACTTCCTTGTGGTTTATGGGCTATCCTCTTAGTAGAAACAATCAGGCAAGAGTAGTTGTTTGTACGTGCTTTTTGGAGAGCTGGTGGGTTGGGAGGTGATAATCCTGCTCAGCCTCCCTCTGTGGAGCCCTCCCAGATGTTAGGGAGGAACTGCAAAAAGGGATATCCCCAGGGCAGGGTGCTGCAGAGACTGTGATGGAGAGTCTACAAAGCTGAGCTCCAGGCCAGGCTTTCCTCCAGCTGTCCCACCTCACAACTGTGCTTTGGATCCAGATTCAGAAATACCTATGAAATTACATGGGAGCAGCAATGCAGGTGCTTTGAGAGAGGTGTTTTACTACTTCAGTGTTTCAGTCAGTCACTGAACACTATAGGTCTGATAGAAATCAGGAAATGGTCCATGTAGGCATGACTTCAAATTTGAGATAGCTGCATTGCTGTTGCCAGAAATAAATTTGCCTAAGCCTGTGCCTTCCCCACAGGGGGCTGTTATCACATGGCTCCATTCTATTTTTCTGGCCTTATCTCTTAATTAACTAATCTCTAATAATGCTCTTTCTTTTTTTTTTTTTTTTTTAATAAGCATTTGTGATCCGTCCCCTTTTTCCATTGATTATGCTAAAAACAGCATTGGCTTCTTTCACAAAACAAGCAAGCTGGGTGTAAATCAGGAACTGTTTTGCTGGGATCCCTTTTTCTTTATATCAGCCTTGAAAATCTTCCCAGCCCATCAGCTAGGAGGCCCGTGGTGCCTGTGAGCCTGATATAGCATTCCCATGCTCTTTGCTAAGCTGCACACTTGTATTTCTGTGGTATTACCAAATGCCCAAGCTAATCTTATCAATTGTATTAAGGCTACTTAGGAACTAATAGCTTTAAGGAAGCTGTTTATATTTCCTCCTTTAAAGCACTTTAGTCAATGTTCTGTGTCCCTTCAAATAAATGTCATCTGTAAAATAATGTATTTTTTGTCATTCTCTCAAAAGTGATATTTCTTAAGAGTTGACACTTCAAGGCCTTGGGCTGACTCTGAGGTCTGGGTACTCGGAATTAAGCTGCTAATCCATATGGAGGTACCTAAAAAGAAGTGGCCTGGTTTGCATGAATTAAGTTCACATCCTTCTGAAGTTTATTAGTTTGAAAATCAGGGCACGGCTCTGGAAGTTGTCGGATTGCTGCAGGGAGATTTGACTTTGTGAGCTTTAGACTTAAATTTAAAATAAGAACAATGTGTTCTTTTGAATGTCCATTGCAAGTTAGATTTAAACAGGGGGAGAAAAAGAGGTTATAAACCCAGCTGATTGTCAAAGACCCTGAGGATGTCAGTGGTTTCACTGGTTCAGCATGACCATAACATCACGTTAATGGCTGTGAAAATGTTTTAATTCCTATGTACTACAAGAAGATGCTATTAAAATAGCACAGCAAATTTCTAGTAAGAGGCAGGTGATTTAGGGGTCTGCTTGCACATCCTGAGCTTAGCTGGGCATGTGAAAAGAGGAATGTTTGCTTTCTCTCAGAGCATTGTGTAGAGGTGGGGAAAACATTCCCACCTATAGGAACACATAAAACAGATCCAAAAAATGAAATCAGAAGGAAAAAGACAGCAGTAATGCAAATTAAAGAAATCTGTATTAAATTGTATATATTTAAACATTTTCTTTAAAGAGATCTTTACTTGCAATAACATTTTAATACCTAAATTTACATTTGCAGTCAGCAGAAATATCTTTATCTAGAACAGCATTTGCAGTATCACAAGTATGTGTAAGATTGGATGAGTGATATATTACATGTAATATTGTACAAAGCAGTCATATTACAATCTTGTGATAATCATAAGATGTCACAAAGATCTTCATCAACCAGGAGGCTTTATTTTAGACAGCATTAGCCCATATACTCTTTGTTCCCTGGTTCCAGTACTGTTCTTCATAAAAAACCTGTCTCAGATGGTCTCTTTACCTGCCTGATACCATTGCTCTGGGAACTGGCTTCTCCAGTGCGGCATTGAAAGAATGGTATGAAAATTGTTGCTTTAGCAATAAGCTGATAAAAACCAGAAACCACGAATAATTGGAGAGTCCTGTCTAAATTAGTGGCCTAAGCCAGATTTCTAGGGCAACAATAAATCTAGATCTCTTTGAAAAGTCGGTCTAGTCAAATAACTGGTATAGATCACAGCTCGCTGAAGCCTCCCAAGGAAGGACTGTAATTAATCCTTGTAACGCAGCTCCTATCCACACGTGACTCCTCTGCCAAGCTCTTCTCTGGTACATGTGGCCACACTGTGTGCCATCCACAATCCTGCTCTTCCCTGAGGGGCCAGCTGAGAGGGGCAGCTGGCCCCAGTGACATCCTGCTGGGCAGGGAGGAGCTGCTCTGGCTCGTACAGTTCTGTCCCTCAGCAGAGCGAGAGACGATAGGCTGTGGTGAGTAGCAAGTTGGCCTTTTGTCAGTGCCCTTGTCCTTGTCTTATGCACAGGAGAGGAGAATTTTTAATTCATTATTGTAACTAAATTCATGACCATAACTAAAGTTGAAAGCTTTGACCAGCTTTGAGAAAGTGAAAGGACGCCACAGACCCCTGTCAAAATGAAACCTTGTGTGCAGGTGGCCTGAAACAACCTGGGCACTGAGATGGAAATTATGGCGTGATGTACGGACACATCCCTGCTTGTCCTGCCTTGAACTGTCCATCTAGAAGGAATTGGGACAGAAGCTGGAGGAGCTGAGTGCTGCTGGGGCAAGTGCACAAGTGATTAAGAATGAAAACCAGGGGGCTGTGCTGTGGTGACGCAGCTGCAAACACTGCTGCCTTTGAGGGGCAGCCACCAGCCAGGGAGAAGGGACCCACCGAGAAACCTCTCCCTGGTACACCCCCAAGAAGTAGAGGGTTTGCACAGCCAGGGTAAAAGTGTGGTGCCTGGCTTGCAGGGAGGGACTGAGGTGTCTGCAGTCGTTGGTGCAGGGGATTGTTCTCTCCAGTTTCTTTCCCTTTAGCTGAAATTATCTGGCAAAATAAACTCAAGATGATGCTCTGTTCCCTTATTAGAGGCTGCATGCCACAGCAAACTCTTTCCGTGGTTTATTCCAAGTTGAAAACAGGATCCTCCAGCTATGACATTAAGTTTGGAGAGATGCAGCATCTGCAAATTGTGCCTTCCCTTTGATGTAAAAGATCTAATGAGGAGTACCCCCTCACTGAAAAAGTAAAATTTGCATATTGGGGATTGATTTAAACTCAGTTTTCCCTGGCCTGAAAGGGTGAGGCTTGAAGTACATGTGGATGAATGGTATCCACTTTCTAGGCCCCTGGAAAACATTTAATGTGTGAGTTCTAACTGGCCTGGATTTGGGTCTAGATTTGGGTTTGTCTTTTTCTTGCCTTAAATATAGTTGGGCTTGAATATTCTGGAGCAAGTTATGGGATGACATACTCTGTAAAATGTCCAGAGTAACCGTAACTGGCTCATAGCCTGGACTCCACCCACTAAAAGATGAATCTTCTAAGCTTCTGCAAAGAATTTAAATACAAGGTGAAGCATAAGTCTACAACACATATATTCCAGATATACAGCCTGCAAAAAAACCCTGAGAAATAAACCCCCTCAATCTTACCTGAATGTTGTTTTTATGATGCTGGGCTGCTTCATTAAATTACAATTTTTGCTTAGTACATAAATTCTCAGCATAAGTTTGCATCTTGTTCTATGTGTGTCTTAAGAATACAGCAGAAAATACCGTTGCTTAGCACATTAACAAAAATCACATATGAGAGGTTTGTCAAAATACCTGTATACTAAGTTATATACAATTCTGGAAATCCTTCTTTCTTTGAATTCTATCATGTTACTCTCCAGAAACCCAATCTGTTTGTCCTTAAAAGCTGAAGTACAGAAAGCATGCTGATGAAACAACTTGAGCAAAAAATAATAACTTTTCAAATTCCACTTTTAATTTCAAAATAAGATGGAATAAATTGCCTTGTGATGCCTGCAATATTTTTTTTTACATTTTTTTTTTTCTTACACTAACTGTCTCTGACAAGGGAACATGTGAATATTGCAAGTCCTAGTTGGGGTCATATTCCCAGAAGGATATGGATATGGTGTACTCACATTGTGGATAAGTGTTTTATCCCAAGGTGCACTATGTTGTATGCTCCCATGTACAAAAGTGAACATGCATAGAACTGTGTATTCTGGTGTTTGATACATAGCTTTTAAGATGTAGATACATTCACAATTCTCAGTTTGTGTTATTTTTCTCTGAGAAAAAGTCCACCTCAATGAGCAGCTCAACTGACTGTAGTGATGGCTGGCGTCTTCCCGCCTTCCTCTCCTTCGGCCCCTTCGGCTCCTGCTTCCACCTGGTTGAACTTACCCAGCTTTTTCAAGTTCTCCAGCGCGGATTTGAAAGTGTCCTTCAGGCTGTTCTCCAGGACCCACCCTTCACTCTCGCACTCGGGGTCTTCGGGATTGGCAATGCTTTCCAGGGAGGTGTGCAGAAGGCGCAAGCCAACCATCACCGACATCTGCGCCAGGCAACGGGAAAGGAGGAGAGCGTCAGCCAGGCCTGGACACTCCTGTGTCCCACCCTCGCTGTGCCCTGCTGCCAGCCAGGCCTGGACACTCCTGTGTCCCACCCTTGCTGTGCCTTGCTGGGGCAGCCGGGGCTGCTGCTGTCAGCAGAGCTCCAAGGGTGTGCCCAAGGGGCCTCTCCACCAGCCCCGGCAGTGTCGGTGCATCTCTGGCTGCTGTGCACTGCATGTCCACAAGGCAGTTTGGATGTGCAGCACTGTCCTTGGCCACCACCCACTTAGTTTTAGCTAAATATTTTGCCTTTGCATTGACCTTAATATGTTTCGTGAGTATATTAAGCTGATCAAGGAGATATTAATGAATCAGTGTCTCTGCAGAACGGAGCAGAGTTAGGATTTGAGCCATTAGTTTGTCTGCTTCAGATTCTGATTTTGTTTTAATATAGATATGTGCAAATAAGGAAACCAAGGCAGCAGGTGATCCTTCCCTGGTTCCACCTAAAACAAATTTTATGTTTCTGATTAAATATTACCTAGTCCCAGCAGCCCTGACTGAGACATTTTCTACTGTACTGTGTAACACTGCTGACACTGGCAACACCCTGCACCTGCCTCCAGACAGAAAGTGTGTTTTTAGCCAGTCTCCTGCCTTTTAACACCGTTCAGAACAATCTGACTTCACCCTTGTGGTGTTTGTGAAGAAAGTGGTTGATGAGAGAAGTAGAGAAGGACAGAAGAGCAGCTCCCAGAAGAGGCAGCCTGGTGACGCGGTAGGGCTGATGGCTGGGGTGGGGCAGCAGTAAGGTTGGTTTGGTCCTTCACGTGCTGGGTAAAGCTCAGATGGAGAACACCTACTGCTGTCAGGACCTCACAGGATTTGTTGTCTAAGGGAAGTAAGATGCCTCTGTCACACTATCCAATTTCCCAAGGAACTGATTACCTTTGGTCCTCTCAACCCTGATGGCTAAAGAGGCTGGCAGATTTGAGGCTGGGATGCAGCCACATGGCAAGGCCAGTGGCAGAATTCACATCTGGCTTTTGGCCTCGAGGCACTGCCCAAGCATGTGCTTCCATGGACCATCCATCAGCCTGTCTACTGTGGTCATCCTGCTTGTATATGATCAGTGTCTCCAAACTCTTGGAAGACTAAAGCTACACTTGTCTACTCTCAACATTTGCAGGTGTTCGTATTTCTCTGCCTTCACTGAAGGTCAGAAAGTGAAAAACATTGGTCAAACAAACAAGTTTCATCAAATACGTCCATACGAACATTTGCCATATCCAAAGGCAAATGTTCATACTGTATAACACAGAAATGTACAACTAGCCACACTTTGGTCACTAAGGAAGTTTCTAGTGGCTCTGAGTCTGGAAATAGTCTCACCTAGCCAATAATATGATGACTTAAATCAGTTAAAGCACTATTCTATAAAAGTCACAACAAGTGACAAATCCCATCACCTTAGTCTTGGGATTTAAAGCCTTTGACATCTTCCTTCCACTCCAGTTTTGCTGCTCTCACTCATGGGGCTGATATCTTTGAATTCAATAGCTGTCGCAAATGCAGATTAACAGGGCTGGGTACAGGAAATGGCCTCCACATTGCTCTTTGCATGTTAGCAGGAGCTTTGTTTTGTGATTGACTTGCCAAGTGCTACTATTTGACAGCCAAAGTATGTGGACTGGCTTTCTGGATGGCTCTAAGTCACTAAATATTATCATGCTTTTAAAATCGGAAGGTGCTTGTACAGCACTGAGCATCTGGCCTGTCCTTGGAAGAGATTTTGTGACATTTTCTCTCATTTCAAGACTTCTTTTTCTTAAAAACCTTCATAAGCAAGATTTTGAGTCCCTGAAGCTGAGATTCCTTAAAAACAATGCAAAATGCCTGTCTCCTTGTCACCTCCACTGATGTGTGCCTGCCTTCTCTGCCAGATGAGAAGAGAGCCCAGGAAGTTTGAGAGAAGTATCTGGTAAATTAGTCTCACTCCTACATGATCACAGAGAGTCTGGGACCACCAGTTTAGCTGAAGTCTTGCACCAGGGAAGGCATAACCCCATGCAGCAGAATGTGCTGGGGGTGACTGACTGACAGCAGCTTGGCAGCAAAGGGCCTTGGGGCTCTGGGTGGCACCAAGCTGTCCCTGAGCCAACAATGTGCCCTTGTGGCAAAAGGGGAAAACAGTATTCTTGGCTGCATTAGAGGAATAATTGCCAGCATATTGAGGAATGTGATCTTTCTTCCCCTTTGCTCAGCCCTGGTGAGGCCGCAGCTAAACCTCCAGCCTTAACCAGTCTGTGAGTTGCAGGTTTGAGCTTAACCACAATCCAGCACAGGAGGCTGCAGTGTCAGAGCCCTGGAGCAAGGCCAGCCTTGCTGAGGGATGATTTCCCTGTCATGGAACCTCTTGTCATTTTACAGCAACTTTAAAGTGCCAGGAAGAACATGGCCAGAGTGTTTCTCCAGGGCTTGGGCTGCATGGGCTGGGCTGGCGGATCCCCTGCACCCTCCACAGCACGCTCAGCCTCTCCAGCTGGGCCAACAGAGCAAACTGTGTCTGTCTGGAGGGTCCCTGCTGCCCGTGGGCTGGTTTTGGAGATCACCAGGAGTTCACTCCTACTCTTAATGCATCACAGAGTTTACTCTCCAACAGAGGACATGCAATGTGCCTCCTGTGAATGTCTCAGTGCTCTGCTGGAGCTCAGCCTGGGCCCGGCCTGTGGCACACGGGAGGTGAATCCCAGGGGCTTGGCTGACGTGGCAGCTGTGACCTATTGAGAGCCACAAGTTTGCACAAGTGGAGGACCTGGAGCATCTCAGGAACCAGCCT